>NC_137193.1:17761506-17893757 GCF_960531495.2 Zeus faber
CACGTGTGTATTTATACTGTATGGTGTGTGTGTGTGTGTGTGTGTGTGTGTGTGTGTGTGTGTGTGTGTGTGTGTGTGTGTGTGTGTGTGTGTGTGTGTGTGTTTGTGTGTGTGTGTGTGTTTGTGTGTGCAATTGCCCACAATGAAAAGCTTCACCCAAGCAAAGGCCTTCTATCATTAAAGTGCCTCTGACAGCACTGAAAGACATGACGGTTCATTTTCAACTATTTAAATATCCAGGCTCACCGTGACATGACGAGAAATTATCTCCCGCCACAAGCTCCAAAGCCAGCGTGCTGATTTCAACGTCCTGTCGCCAGATGAGTATCCTGATTTACTAAAAGTCTACATAATTCATGGCTGGTCCACCCTGGCTTGTTTCCGTATGAAGGCCCTGTGTGTTGCACCAGAGAAGATGAATGTGGGAGACGAGCCCTCTGAGATCCAGATGGTACGTTCCCAACAATAAGGTTTGTTTCATTTCTAAAAAAGATCATTTTCCTGTATGTGATGCTAATTTTGTCATTGTCAGCCTGACAGTTGCCACTAATGGGATGGGGACGCAAAAATGGAGTTATCAAAATTGCATTTTCATATTTGAATCGGATTGAATTAGCAGTGTTACAGTGTCTTTTTCCTCTTCTTTCTACTTCCTCAAATAGATAAACAAATGAATGAATAGGGCATACTTGGGAGAGCGATTTTTATTTTTAAATATAGGTCTGAAACCTCTAATAAACGGCAGTAATTACTTTTAACTTTTAGTCAGCAGACTGTATGCTATGTTCGGTGACCTGATTGCATCAAAAATCACAAAATAACTGCAAGGAAAAACAGGCGTCTATAATGTTTGGCGAAAAACAGTTTCTCTGCAAAAAGCTTCCGCAAATGCCCAACGCTGTGATTCTTTATGCCCTCAACACTCTCTGATGCAGTATTCTAGGAAACACAATTATGTGTTTCCTAGAAACACATAATTGTGTTGGGTTGGAGATGCAGTTTTGGTAATTTTTGATCATTGCATAACTAAAAACCAGGAGTTGCGTCAGCCCTTTTTGGTGCCAAAAGGCATTAACATCAATAATTTGTTCTAGATAATGAGCTCTTTGCTTAACCCCTTGTGTTGATACCCACTCCCACCTCATTCATGTCTCATCCATAGATGTATCTGTCGTACTCTTCTCACCTCATCTTGCATTCCACAGTGAAGCACCAGGGCACTATCGGGCCCGAGGAATTATTTTGAATATTCAAATTTTGGTCTTCTTTAAGAGGGTGTTTGACCCTTCCTATATCCATTCTCAGGGTTCAAGTCGAAAGGCTGGAGAAGGGAATTTAATTTGTTGACAATTGCCACCCATCTCCTTTAAGCGGCTTCTAATTGATAACGGCGAGGGAGAGCGGTGAACTTTAAATAGACATTCTAATTATCGGCTTTAAGAAGCGTGGTCTTTTTGGGAAATGTTATGGCATTTGGAAAAGGATTAATGGGCGAGCAAGGCGCCGGCCACCCCGCAGCTAAATGACATTAAAGAGGGAGATGAGTGGTGCCGCTGAAGGGAGCAAACCCACTAGTCACAGGAGCCGGGGCGCCCACTGCCTTGGGCACACACACCGTGGGGGGAAACGGAGGTGGAAGGGAGGGGAGGGAGGACGGGGGAGTGAGAAGGGGGGTGGAGGTGAAGGAAGGCGGAGGGAGGTGGAAAATGGCGGGGGTAAAAGGTGATTCTGGTTCCAGGGAGAGGGCCCAGAAAGTTTCATGGATGGATTTGGTCATTGTGCTGTGCACATCCTGCACAAAGGCATTTGAGAAATAATTGAAGACAGTCCCCAATGAAAGAAGGTTTCCTCCTTCTCCTTCCAAAAAAATGGTTAGGTGTAGGTGGTAGGTGTCCTCTGTACAAATAGAGGGCAGTTTAGGCCCTGTGCCTGGAATGGCGTTCTGCATTCTACGTTCAGTGTACTTTCCCACTTTACACACCTTTCAGCACGTTGAGGGTTGATGACGACGCTGCATTGTCTTGCCTTGCAATGCATTGTGGGATACGCTTGTCTGGGTAGTGTGCAATGTTTGCATTCTGCAATGTCTCACAGGATGCCCTATGTCATCCTGATTCCCTGTGCATCCTAAAGTTTTGGATGTAGTAAAGTCTATACTGGTGTACTAAATAGTGGGCTAGATGTTCGTGGGGCTTGTGTTGATGAGTTTCTCAACAGGAAGTGCCACATGAGCGCCGTCATCAAGGACACGGCGGATAATCGATCGTCTCCACCATTGTTTCTGTTCTCCAAGCGCAAAGCACATGAACACACGCAGGTCGGTTAACCGGGTTCTCCGACTTGGAGATAAATAAGTGGTTGTCATGACTTGGAAGGAGGTCAGGTTTTACTTCGATGAGCAGCGTTGTCTTAAGCAGAGAACATGACCCAGGAAGGAAACAAAGGAAAGCAAGGAGAGGGAAGGAAGAGTAGAGCGTATGTGTATTTCTTTTTCAGAAAGGTGATGAATTCCTTTATATAACAACAGTTAATCGCATCGGTTAAAGGAGGGGGCCCAGAGAATATTCATGGGGGTCTGAAATGTATAGAATCCTGGAGGATTGAGGTATTATGGAGACAACAAGACAGGGCATGGTTTAACCCGCAAGTGCTCACTCCAATTCATTGTGTAAAGTTGGCTCGCTTTGCTCTCTTCACCTTTGAACGTAAAGTGTTCTCATCCATTCAATTTAGAAAAACTGAAAAGATGGGAAGAGTGAAAATCGGTCCCTGTTCGTTCCATAGTTTGTGGTAACGGTAAGGGATTGCAGTTGTTGTCTGTTGTTTGATTGTTTTGTTTCCATTTATTGAAATGATCCAATAAATGAAATGTAGATGTATTCTGAGCCTCCCCAACTCTCCTGTACTGTTTGTAAAAACTGCATCTTCGTCCATGCTATTTTGATTAGCCATGCTCATCATTGATCATTGCCTGAGGTGATTGTCGTTGGTACCTTAAAATCCTATATCCTGTAACATCTTATAATCCTAAAAAGGGCAACAAAAAGGCAACAAGGCAAAACTGTCACTTCAACCGGTACAATGCTCACACTGTCACCGGACAACTACACCAGCCACCCCTGATGAGGTCTTAATAAGGTTCTTAAGCAGCGTAATAGCCCTATCTAATTTGGCCTGCCTGGATCTCAAAGGTCTCCCAGCGACCTCCCAGTGATTTCCCAGTGGTCTTGCTGAGGGTTCCAGACGGAGATCCTGCTCTTATGTGGTCCTTAAGAGCCTTTTGGGGTTTTATTCGGGGTGGGGGGTGGTCCTCGGCAGTTCCAGTCTGGACTCCCAGCTGATCTGCCAAAGGGTCAATTGCAGGGGATCAGTACGAGGTCCTGGGGCTCGGCCCGGTACCCCAGCAGTCGATGAAGACGAGTTTGGATGGGGTTAGTGGGGAAGTCTGGGGGCGGCGGAGGAGATTGATGGAGTACAGAGGGGGACAGGTTAGGGACTCTCTGGCTGTGACACCCCCTCAGGTCCACCCCCCGCCCACACCACCACCGTATGGGAACCTGCAAAGTTGATCTCTTTCAACTATTTCTTGTGAGTTTGGTTTGACATCCTTCCTGTTTCTCTTCATATTCCAATCTCGCTTAATTGGTGAGGGAACAGGGGGACTCCTGACATGAATGATTCTTTCGCTGAAACATAATTTAATCTTTCACTTGCCGAGAAGAATGTGTGTCTTTGTGTGATACCCCCACCGCCCCCCCCCCGGTCTTCTTACTTCCCTGAGGACAGGTTAGGCTCTCGGTCAGGCTGTGAGGCTTCCCAGGTTGCTTCTTGAGCGGGTTCCCACTGTGATGCCGTAACCTCAGGCTCTGTGGAGAGAGAGGAGAGTAAGGTTAATGATTGTTTTGAACACGGTCACAGACCCACTGACTACATTTATTATCATTAGTTGTAGAATTGATCATTGTAATTGTAGTCGTCATAGCAGTTACTGTTGTCGCTGTTGTTGCTGTTGTAGTACTTGCACTTTTTCTGTTTTCTGACACCATTTACCTGTACAGCATCAGGAGTCTGTGATTTAAGAAGGGAGTAACAACCGATTATAAATGGGTTAATGAAGGGGACGTAATATTCAGTGATGCCATTTAGGTTCTTTGAAAAACAAAAAGGTATTGAGTCATACCTCATACCTCATAGTCATTCAGAGTATATCACTCGTATAGCAGTTAAAAAGGTTCTAATTTGAAAGGAGCTCACAATATTTGTTCATTTTGGGTTGATAAACTTTTCCCAACCCCCTGCTTTAAGATCGGGATTCCTTCAACATTTGCATGTTCAATCGTAATAGTTAAATTGATACTTATAATACCAGAGACACTGTCAGTTTGCAGTCATTTACACCTTAATCCTATATGAAAATCTTCTTGCCACACCAAAAGCATTTTCACATAAAATTCATGGCGTACCTAAATCTCACATGTCTGCAGTCTATCTAAGCAAATTAAGGCCAATATTTAATAAATTAAATGTAAAATAATCATAATCAATAATTCAATTTAATTAATTTAATTTTTAAAAGATTTGTTGTGCAGATTATGAAGTATAGTTGATGACTATACTGTACATATTCTGTTGCATACTGCCCATACATACTGTACATATATTTCGATTATGAATTATGCTTTGCTTATATATTTGCCCATAATGTTGCTTATTGCTTATATTTCCTTGCTTTTTGTGTATATATATTTTCCTGATTTAGATAATTGTGTTTGTTTTTAATTGTATTTTTAAATGTTTTATTTGTATTATTGTATTGTATTATTATTTTATTACACAGCCTTAGGAGTTTGCCCTTTGAATCACTAAGATTCACCTTTTGGTGAATTTATTGATCAGCAACACCACAGCTGAGTATAAAAAAAAAAAAAAACTCTGATGGCACTGGGTTTAACTAATTATATTTAAACAGTTAGATATAGTGTAAAATAGAGAGGGGAAGTGGGAGGCTGGGGTATTGATGTCCAGCTGCTGTGATGGGATGGGACTTGGCCGTGCGTAGCTTGCTCGGGCTGGCCCTGGGCTAGAGGAGGAGACCTGGGGAGAGGTGAGATGAGGCTGTCACACTTCTCACACATCAGTCATTATCACTAATCCAGTCACAGCATTGGGATGAGAACCAGGCCCATTCATCTAGAACCGTCATTAAGGAGCTAAATGAAAGCTGCCTTCACTAACGAGGTAATGAGAATGTGTGTGTGTGTGTGTGTGTGTGTGTGTGTGTGTGTGTGTGTGTGTGTGTGTGCGTGCGTGTGTGTGTGTGTGTATGTGTGTGAATGTGAATGTCTACAGTATGTGTGAGTCTGTGTCTATCTGTGTGGGAGAGATTAAAAGAAAGGCTAAGAGCCTTTCTAGAAAGGCTAGATCGCTTTATTCTCAAAAATTCTACTTTTCCCCCTATTTTTTGTTTTAATCTTGAGGTAGTACTCCATCTTTTAACATGAAAAAAAATGGACTTTTATGACTTTAATCTCAAAATTTCCATTTGAATGTCATAATTTTTTCTTCCAGTGGAAGCAACAGCGTCATTCATCGCTGTAAAACACAGCTTGTGTATCGCTCACTGCTTGTGTTTAGCGCAAGTAAACAAAACTTGTACTTGTTTGTGAATACTCTTTGATCGAAGACAGACCCCGGCCAAGTGGTACACACACACACACGCACAAAGCCTCCTTTTTTCTCTTTAGATAATTGCGAAAAGCGACGGCATAAACATTATCGCCCCGCTCCGTATTTGCCAGTCAAACCTCCAGCCGCAGCTGAGGCGCTGTGTGAATGTGCGATGCCATGCTTTTGTTGTGTGACATAAATCACTTATTTATGCCAATACAGCTCCAAAATATTTACCTTGCTCCATGGTATCCATGGTCATGGAGGCCTCACAGAATATAAAAAACGGTTTGTATCAAAGGCAGGCAAGTTGTAAACACCAGAAGGCAAGGGCAGTGTGCAACCGCCCAAGGGTGAGGGTGATGGTGCTTGATGGTATTTTAGGGAGGGAGAGGACTCGGTTCTGAGTGGTGATCCAAACGGAGAGATCCCTCGCTCCCTAATCCTTTGCAGACAGAAGCAGTTTTAGGCATTTTCCTCGCGAAAAAGTAAGGGGAAAGAAGTTCAGAGCAAAGACTCTGGATTATTGTTCCAGTCTCCCCAAAAATGCATTTGAAGTCCAAACATTATACTGCATGTTTTCATAGACATGACAGCAGATATTCTAGTGATTCCTCTTTTAATGTGTCACCCAGATCCTCATTAGTTAGGGGGTGAGACGAGTAAAGGAAAGACAGAGATCCTTATGACGTAGAGGTAGAGAAGGGGATAGAGATCCTGAGACAGGTCCGTGCGAGTAGGGTCCAGGTGTAGTCTAAAGGGATGGGTCTTTCCGAAAGACGGGGAGCGATTCTGCCGTTCCGCCACTGGGGCGCCAGGGATGAGAAGATTCGCGACTGGGGCGAACGGCCCCTGAGTCCACGTCGTGACGGAGGTGTGAGGCGACCTGCGAGGGTGGAGGAGGGGGGGAGGAGGAGGAGGAGGAGCAGAACAAAAAGTCTTGAACCTATCAGCGATCATCGGTATGGAGGGGCAGTTGGATGGACGGCCCTGTAGGGAAAGTGAAGTGATCGTAAAACGGGAGTGACACCAACGCGGGCTGCAGTTTGGCCGGTAATGTTCTGTTGAAGTGTTGAAATGAACAGTGCAGGGAGAGAGTGGACGGAGAGCAGCGGAGGTCTTTGGGGAGTTTCTCGATAATGAGGTTCCCCAAGTCTCTCCCGCTAATCCAGGGATCAAAGCCCACAGTGCTACCATCTATCTATCTATCTATCTATCTATCTATCTATCTATCTATCTATCTATCTATCTAACAATTGTTTTAAAGGATCACTAACTATAAAATGTGCCCTTAATAAAACCGTATGCCAAAAAAAAAACATAAACTTGTCAGTGTGTGTGTGTGTGTGGGTGTGTGTGTGTGTGTGTGTGGGTGTCAGCTTATTTTGTCTGTAATCAAATTGGTCCAAGGAGCGTCGACATCGGTGCGGATACACACATAATTCAGACAACCGCACACAAGGTCCTCACCTGCCTCCGGAGCCGGGGCTCGTCAGCACGGCTCCCACCAAACGCTAAGTGAAGGGGAACGTGACCTAACGCCTCATCTCCCTCCTAAGTGTTTACAAATTGTTTTTTGGTCCATCGGGGGGGGGGGGGCGGGCATAAAGGCTGTTGATCTCTGCGTGACACGTCAGCCTCGCGCTGTTGCACACGGCCGTCCATTAATAAACAAATGAAGGGCTCGGCCAGGAGGTCAGGGGAGCTCAGCTGGCCCATTTGCGGGCGGCGATCTCTTGACTCGCGGGGTGTCCAACATGGCCGCCGTGCCCGTCAGACGGCGGCTCGCTTCGTCTTCAGGGGATGGGGTTGTGGGGGGGGGGGGTACTGACACAAAAGGAGGCATGAGGTGTGTAGCCCCCCAGCCCCCACTGCAGCCTTAGCCCTCTGCTGATTAGTGTGAGTGACAAAGTGGAGCAGAGAGTCCACTCAGGCCTTCATAATAAATCTATCAGGGAGTAATAGAATTCCATCAATCCTTCCCCCACGACCCACCATCACACCCCTCAGGGGGTCACCATGTTGGGGGGAGCGCATGTCTATGTGTGCGCGGGTGTGCACCCCCCTCCTCCACACACACACACGCACGCACACACACACACACACACACACACACACACACACACACACACACACACACACACACACACACACACACACACACGTGTGTGCGTGGAGGAGGGGGGGTGAGGGGCGGGGTGTCCAATCCTTTGGGATTGTACAACTGTTATTATTCAATTACGCTCCCCTTTTCTTCCCAGTTAAAAGACCATGATATCATTATCACTTAATGAATATATATAATTGGATCTTGGCTGCCGCTCTGCCCCTAGTCTGATGAATACCACTCACTATTCATTGGGCCTCCGCTCATCCTCCTCTTCCCAGTATTCATTACAGCCGGCTGCGGCGCCGGAGAAGGCGGCGGCGGCAGCGACGACGATGACGACGATGATGATGATGATGATGATGATGATGATGATGATGGTGATGATGATGGTGATGATGATGATGATGACAGAGGGAATTTGGAATTAGTTCGGTGTTCATTCAATGCTTAGTTTAACACACAAAGGATAATAAAGATGAAAGTGCTGAGTTTCGGGACAAGCTGCGCGGCGTGAGCGGGCTGCGGCGGGTCGCTGCGGGGTTATGAAGTTCTTAGATAGACAGAGGGAGGGATTAGAGGCGAGAGGGTAGATGCCATAAAGCTCACGGACATGCTTCCTGGAGGGAAATCAGGCCGAGGAACACCGCTGGCCCGAGAGCGTGAGGAATTGAGCGTTATCTTAGAGAGGATATACAGTAAGACTGTATATAGTATATAGTCAGACTTCTCCTAGAATGTCTGTATTTTATGTACAACCCATCACTGCCGTAATAAGTAGATTATCGTAGATACATTTCATATAGACCTTTGCTGCTGCGATGCTGCCTGTTGATCAGTTCCTAATGGAAAATTACCGTGGGTGTAAAAGAAATTTCCCACGGCATACGCATGGAATGGATAAAAGATGAGTAGATTTGTACCGCGACATCCCTTACAATTGGAGAGGCATCTATTCGAATCCCTAATCACCCCTGGTTAGCATGGATCTGAACCGACTCCCCAAGGGACCCCGGGACCTCAGGAGGTTGGGGTGGGGTGGGGTGGGGTGGGGGGGTCTCGAGAGTCACAGTCACGGCCATCAATACCCTCTCACAGAGAGAGAAGGGTGGGGGTGGGGGGGGGGGGGGGGCGGATAAAGACGGTGATGAGCAACACTAAAAACATTGATTTAGCATTTGTCCACTTCATTTGAAGTGAGACAAGAGAGGACAAGGTGTGGGGTGGGGGAAGTGGCGGGGATGCAGGTGGGGGTTCTTTTGTGGAGGGGGACGACGGGGGGGGGGGGAGTGTGAAGCCCCCTCCCATTCAGATGTCACCCTCTCGTCGGAGAAGCAAAAAAATCAACCGACCCGACCCTCCCGCATTGTCGGGGGTAAACGTGGCATGGCGCAGCTTGTGTGTGGAGAAAAGGGAGCGTAGAGTGTGTGTTTGTGTGCGTGTGTGTGTGTGTGTGTGTGTGTGTGTGTGTGTGTGTGTGTGTGTGCACGTGCCTACATATGTGCATGTGCCTGTATGGGGGTGGTCGTAGGGTGTACATGAATGAGTACGGGGCATTCAGAGTCATTAATCCTGCTTAGGGAGACAGCACTGCGGGGTAGCGGCAGCACCCCCCCCCCCCCCCCCCCCCCCCCCCGATCAAGCTACACCACCCCCCCCCCCCCCCCCAGATGGAGACTCTTCAGACACCCCTGACGCTCACCCCACCCCCACCTGCCCTCCCACCCCCACCCCCCACCCCGGACCCCACCGTCCCACCTCTCCCCGCTCGACAGCCCAAGAGCCGGGCCTGACAGTCGCACCTTTGCACCGCCACCCAGCCCCTTCCCTGGCTCATTTGAACCACCGCAGCCCCCCAAAAAACCCAATACCCCACCCACCCACCCCTCTGACTCACTCACCCGTCCCGTGCCATACATCACTCCAAATTAAATTTACATTAGACCCTCTTCTATCAAGGAACAAGAAGAGAAAGAGAGAGGGTGGGGGGGGCGGGGGGTGGGGGTCGGGGGGTGGAGAGACTGACATCATTACCCGGCAGCAGGGCACATGACCGTCATCTATTAAACCCTTTTATACACATGTCTCAGGATTTTAGCAAAGTTCATGCATACCTAAGTGCAAGTTTGTGTTAAAAATTAAAGGCTCTCTTAGGAGGACAAAGGAGTTTCTGAACTGTTGACTTTGAGAGGGGCTTTATTACCCCCCAACCGTAATGTCTGGCATCGCCACAGACAGCCCCTCGTCCCCGACTCCCCTCCTCTCGTCTCCCAAAGCTCGGCGGTTGGCTTTTGGGATTTTGACCTCAAAAACTCCCTCGCTGGGTCATCTCTTCAGGCGGGGTTGGGGTTGTTTGGTTATGGTTAATTCGGCCAGAATTTGCGATTTATTTTTCTGACAAATATTGATTTGCTTGTTGAGGTTTTGGGCTTCAGATCAATATTTAGTGACAAAGTGAAAAAAAAATGTGTTGTTGTCATTTCTAATTACTATAAACTACTATATGTATCATATCCATATACTGTATGCTTAATCTGGCCACTGTTTTGAAGAAGTATACGGATGTTTTTTTGTGTTGTGTTGTGTATTTTGTTGTTATGGTTCGTTGTGTTGCGTTGTGTTTTGTTTTCTGGTGTTGCATATCTTATTGTTGTAGTTTATTGCGTTGTTGCCCTGTTGTGCTCCGTCGTGCAGGGTTGTGTTGCTTCATTTCGCGTGGTGTCGTGGTATGTTGTGTCGGGGTGCACTTCCTTGTGATGGTTTAATGTGCTGCGTCCTGAGTCCGCTGCGGAGGTGCGACCTCTTATTTGTTGCCCGTTCTCCTCTCATCCCCAAAGTGGGGGGATCCTTCCCTGCTCCCACCGCTGGGGATGTATTTGCGTTGGAGCGTCTGAAAGCAGCTGGAGAGCGGAGCAGCTCGGTGAGGGCACCTGAGTGCTGAGCGCTTACTCTTTAATTGCTTCATTATCGCCGGCGCTAATCCCTCTCCAATTTCGACACTCTCATTTTCCACACTAATTTGTCCCGGTCCCTCTCCGGCTTTCTCCTCCCGCCGTCCGCGGCGCTAGGGCACCTATTTGCTTTCCAAGGCAATGATAACAATTAATGCAGCAGTCGGCGGCGCCGGTTTCATACAAACCCGCTTTAGCCGACTAAACAGGGGCTTGCTGATAAACAGACTCCAGAGCCACGGCACAGAGCATCGCGGCACCATTTGTCTCTCTAATTATGCTTTAATTACGACTGTGTATGCTAATATGGCAAACATTTGCATAGAACATTCGCAAAACTTTCCATTTCTCTTTAGGAGCGCCGTGGAACGCGGCCGTTTACTGGGTGAAAGGTTTATTACACTGGGCAATTGTTCGGAATACCAAACAACGGCGGCATATTTTCGGACAAAAAGCCGTTTTATTTCACATCGCTAGGTTCAAGGCAATTCCTGTGAGGAAACACGAAAGAAAGTGTTTATCTTTTCCAAAACGAATGGAATGTTATATGAAGCCGCATTTTTAGCACTGTTGTGTCAACTGCAAAAGTAACATTTTTACTGTTTTCTAGCGAAATCTCTAGAAATATATATAACCATATATAACTTTAGAAATATCCATCCACCATTGAGTAAGCCAAGAATTCCTGGGCCAACCATTTGTGATAGACCATTGACTGTTCTGTTCTATTGTATTGTATTTAATTACATTTTATCATATTATATTGTACACATTGCGAATCTACACTTCCCTTCACTCCAGCGAGGCGTTCAACCACACACTTTAACTACATGCCACGGAGCTATTAACATACAAATGACCAGCACTTATCCTCTGATCGGGACCCCCAAATGCCACCAAATGTTAAGCAGCCGCCATTCCCAGAGAAGTAACCCCAAGAACGCTGATAAGAAACTCTTTTGCCATTTTGGCGAACGCCAAGGCATTTAACTGGCTATTATGGGGAAAAGGCCCGTACCAGCTAAGATTGGTGGTGGTGATGGTGGTGGTGGTGAGGTGGCGGGGGCGGGCGCGGGAGGGGTGTAAACTGGGGCTTCGTGATGGGAATAAAGACACTGGTGTGGTGGAGAACGTGACCCAGACCACTGGTAATTAGGGTGTTCTGTTCTTCTCTATAGGATGAGCTCATACTCCACGCTCTGACTCAATGGCAGCACTCAAAAACACTGTTGCACGAGACCTGTTTGTCAGATTTCTGGGAAGAAAAGCCTGCACAGTTGTCATATACATTACAACTTACTGTAACGCACAGTGCAGAGTTTGTTTTAAAACAAATCAAAATGCACATGCACATTTTTCATTCCCTTCATTTCACTTTGTCTCAATTAAATGTTACACCGGATGTTAATAGAACAGGATCTAATCTGATGCGATTCTCGAAGGCAACGAGAAATATAAAATCTTTTGTAAAAGAATTTTTTTAAGCTAAAGTTTTAGGCAAAAAAAATAGGGATGAATCAAATGATATTGATACCGGTATCAGATATTGGTTCAAGACCATGCAAAAAGGTGAATATTCCCAGTAGAAAAAAATGAATGAATTACAATGAATTAATATGTATTAAATGTACTGCATGTATTAACTGTAGTCTATAATATTATTATTATTATTATTATTATTATTATTATTATTATTATTATTATTATGCTTTATTTAGAGACTTGTGATACATCTGAGACTCTGTGATATATTACAGTGTGTGTGACTTTGGCGGATCAATATCCATCCAGAGACCTGGGGCCCTTTGTTCCTCCAAGTGGGAGATTACCAGCGATGAAGTATTTAATCCGAGCGGCACCGCGACCTCCGACCCCGACAGCAGCCCGGGCCTGTCACTCCTCGGGGCAGTAAACACTGAGGGGAAGTTGTTGCACACTTGTCACAATGTCGGCGGCAATTGACGCCTACCTTCCTCTCGCTGTCTCCCTCTCCTTCACCCGTGTTTGCTCTCTTGTCCTTCTCCTTGTTTTTTACGTTGCGTCTTCTTGATGGGGATCGCGCGTTGTTTTATTACCGACTAACCTGGTCCTTGTGAATATTTTCGGGGCCTATTTTTAATTGCACTTAAGCCTGTTATCTCTGTTATTTTATCTTGTTATTTATCTTTTTATGTGTTTTTAGCTTTGTATTTCTATGCTTTAATTGTTCTTTGCGTTTATATAATGTATTGTACACCTTATGTAAAGCACTTGTAACTGTGTATGAAACGTGCAATACAAAATTGACAAAAAAATTATATTTCTACTATTTCTCTATCGCGACACTTTCCACATTTTGGTCATTGCATTTGTAATTAAGTCCAATAATTTCTTTTTGAACAATAGTGCAAAAGATTCTGCCCTTCCTTGCGGAATTACATCTGTTTGTCGCGGACATTAAGAAATTGAGTTCCCAACACAAAACAAATGGGGCAAACGGCTCAAACAATATTTCCCCTCTCATCTCATCCATCTGACGGGAGGAAGGAGAAGGGAGGAGAGAGCGAGAAAGAGAGAGGGAGAGAGAGAGAGAGAGAGAGAGAGAGAGAAACAGGAAAAATCCTGACCCGCCGCCAATCCGTCGCACGCTCAGCGCTCATCCATCGCCGGTGCACCTCTTCATTCGCTGCTGCCGGGGATGTGGAAACAGAGACCTTCAGGCGTCGGGGAAAAAATGACCCCACCGGGCGTCGGCGACAACTCACCACAAACAGAACCGCGCGGGGGATCGCCGTGGGTTACAACAGCCGTTTTTTTTTTTGTTGTTTTTTTTTGAAAATAAAGATCAATATAAGTTCTCCTTTTCTGATTTCTTGTTTTCTTTCTTTACATGTGCCTGAATGGGAGGGAGGGCGGCGAAAAAGCTGAGAATGCAAGGAGTGGAGGCGGAGAAGGCGGATGAGTTCAAGTACTTGGGGTTGACCCTCCAAAGCAGCGGAGAGTGCGGGAGAGAGGTGAAGAAGAGAGCACAGGCAGGGTGGAGCGGGTGGAGAAGAGTGTCCGGAGTGATCTGTGGCAGAAGGGTTCCAGCAAGAGTGAAGGGGAAGGTCTACAGGACGGTAGTGAGACCAGCTATGTTGTACGGTTTAAAGGGCAGTGGCACTGACAAAAAGGCAGGTGGCTGAACTGGAGGTGGCAGAGATGAGGATGTTGAGATTTTCATTGGGAGTGACAAGGATGGACAGGATTAAGAATGAGTACATTAGAGGGACAGCTCAGGTTGGACAGTTTGGCGAAAAAGTGAGAGAGGCAAGATTGAGATGGTTTGGACACGTGTGTAGGAGAGATGAGAGTTACATTGGGAGAAGGAGGCTGAGGGTGGAGCTGCCAGGCAAGAGGAAATGAGGAAGGCCGAAGAGAAGGTTTATGGAGGCGGTGACGGAGGACATGCAGGCGGTTGGTGTAAGGGAGGAAGGTGCGCAGAACAGAAGGTGTTGGAGGCAGACGATCCGCTTGTGGCGGCCCCTAACGGCAGCACTCGAAGGAAGAAGAAGAAGAAGATGAGTTCTCTTTTTCAAGCCGTTTCCTCACCGCGGTCCGTGGTATCGCTCTAACCAGAGAAGACTGGTGTGGCAAGGTTGAAAAATGTAGATTTTTAAACCAATTTCACTGTAATTTTAGGAGCTTTTGTTATTGTCCCGTCTCCGCCTCAGGTCTGTACAAACCCATATTCAGGTGTGGAAAAAGTATTGGTCCCCCTGCCTGGTCAACTCTACTCTGGCATATTTGCCACACTCACTGGTTTCAGATCTCCAGACAAATTCTAATATTCCACAACGGAAGCCTAAGTAAACACAAAACACATCATTTCAATGATTATTTCATGTATTTAATGAAAAAAGTTCAAAAACACTAATTTGGTTAGTAACTAAGTTATTGCCCCCTTAGTTGCATCGCATTTAGCAACGCTAACGTCGGCCAAATGCTTCCTCATAATTTCGTATCAGTCTTTGACATCACTCGAGTGGACAGCGCTTCAGCCCACTCATCTGAGAACTGCTTTCATTTGGGTGGGGTTTGGAAACACTGGGAAGGATTTGAGCATTTTGTAACGCATAAAACAAGACGCAGTTGGACAGCAAAGCACAGCACGAAAACTCTGTAATCCAATCATTTTTATCTGATCACAACCAACATACTGTATTGCGGCAGTACACAAACCAACAAACAAACACACACACACACACACACACACACACACACGCACACACACACACACACAGACAGACAGACAGACAGACAGGCACACACCCACACACACACACGCACACACACAGACACACATCATTTTGTTTTCGGTGAATACAGTCGCGAATCGTGGCAAAGTGTGGGCACAGTTGGCCGAGGGTGCGACATTTAAGACTCATCCAATGTCATCCTAATTTTACAGTGAAACCAGAAGCCGGCATGTCATCCTCATGTGAGAGTTGAGTAAGACGCCTAGAATACATTGCACGTACACACGCGGACGCACGCACGCGCCCACACACACACACACACACACACACACAGACACAGACACACACACACACACACACACACACACACACACACAGACGTACGTCACTTTCACTCTCTCTCTCACTCACTCTCACACACACATACAGTATAACTAATTTACACATACATATGCACAGACGAGTCCCTTGGGATTTCTCTCATGTAGATCACGCCTCACGCGGTCCCCCAGTGAACTCTGCCGCTCTGAGAGTCGTGGGGGGCGGACGCCAGCTCAATAGACCTGAGATGACATAACAGTGCAGCGACCGTGTAAATAAGTAAGACTCACCGTGCAACGACTCCGTCTGTGCAGCAACTTTAAATTGGTTTACCGTTTGATGGTTTTCACATTAATATGAAAATCGATTCATTTTGACCCATTTTGACCCAAAATTGCTGAAATTGCATCTCGCAATCAAATCAAGTCCGAGACATAAGGGTTCAAAAGCACCACAATCGTTCCTCCATATTTACTCAGTATGATCATTGTAGAACAGCGTAGCCATCACCATAAATCCGTCGTGTCAGAGAACGACATTGTCAACAAGTGACGAAGAGTTTGACTCATTTTTAAGATTCATCCGCAGTCAGAAGAGTCGATTCAGCAAAGATAAGCAAAGAAATGTTTAAATCCTGCCAAGATTGATGATTGAGGCGGAAGGACTGCAAAGCGTGGATCTCAGAAATCTTTCAGCCTCCTTCTCTCAAAGTCATTTGCGTGTGAATCCCAAAAGTAATTCACTTGTGTCAAAATTATCTATTGCGGTGGAATGCAGTTGGATTCGTTTCGCGCCGAGCGAATCCACGGCGAGTCCTGCGTCACTGTTGGTGCGGCTGAGCTGAGACCAGAGGCGGTGCGTCGTGCGCCGCCGCCCAACTCGCCCCACACACATCTGGTGCTGGGATGGGATGCAGAGGTTGCTGCGGGAGAGTGCGTGGGAGCTCCGTTCAGGCAGCAACCTGTGCAGTAGGTGAAAAGGCATTTTAGGGGGGGTTGGGGACGCGATTTTGAGACGACTGAAAGCTCCTTTGAAATGAATCGGATGTTTACGGGGCCCCTAATGGGCTGAATGCGAGGACTCTCCGGACAATCATCACGGGTCACAGAGATTTGTGGCCGGAGGGTGCGGTCTATGTACGGTTAGACGGAAAAAGTTGGTGAAATAGGCGGCCATTGTATAAAGTAGGTCAATAACTAGTCACAACAGTTAATTTCCACCGCTGGATAAACAAATCGGATTAGACCCTCGCTTGGGCCCTTATCACCGGGCAGAGCACTGGACTCACTGAACGCTGATTGATAGTGGAAATGTGAGTGGACCCTCCTGTCAGCATGAACCCTGCTCGCATTCAACTGGGCATTGAGACATGTAAACATATACATTTCTATTCCTCCCACCCAGGGATTAGTAAAGTCTTATCTTATCTTACATGTTATCCCTACGGACAGAAAAAAAGACGGACATCAACGACAGCTGTTGGCCCTGGCTTTATCGAAGAGTTGCTGCTGTTTACGGTTGCAAATTGAATGGTCGTTGGCTGTAGATGTGAACTGATATGTTTGTGGATTGCATTAAGTGTGAGCAAGTTTGACGGTAATCTGCAGTGCACGGAACCCTGGAATTGCACATTCCAGGGTGCTATGGACATGCAGGCCAAGCGCCACTGCATAACATCATTAATATGGTTATAAATCAAAGACTTGAGCCATGCTGGATTCAACAGATGACGTGATGGATATGACACAGGAAGCCATCAGCTCATCACCCCCAATTTTAACATAAAAAAGATTAGTTTTCCACAAAACCGCTGGTCGGGTTTGAATCACAGATTCTGGTCTCTTTATTATTCATTGTTAATTGTTAGGCGTGGATAGAGGGCTCTCTTAGTCCCCAACTCCATCCACCGAGTTGACATTCCTGACGGGGGAAAATCCAGAATTCCTAATGAAGTGCAAAACATTACATACGCGGGGAGAAATGTTGGGATAGCTTGCAGCTACAGTCTGTCTATGCGCCCCGAAAAAAAAAAGTCAAATCCGCACCAGCAGCTCCATCAGCTCTATCAGCCCAAAGAAAAGAGCACAAAAACTTAGAATGGAGATGACATAAAGTGCTCAATGTAAAAATGTGTGTAACTTCCTCAATATTATCCTTGACTGGCGGGCTTTGTTTCAAATGTGTGCCCAAACCATGTACACAGATGGATGACCCAGCAAAGGAATTCCTGCCACAGCTCAATGGGCCGGCTTATGTGGGGCAAATTTAATATGTGGTTTTGTCCAGACAATACCGGGGTCTGAGCTTCCTCTGCCGTGCCCCCGGGCCGGGCGATGGAGAAGAGCAACACGCCAAAGAATGAGCCCTTTGTGGGACACCCGAAAAAGTTTGGAGGCTCACTCGGAGGCTGCGGGAGGAACCGGAGCCAAGGAGACGAGGCACCTCCAAGGGTACAGAGCAACGGACAGGAAAAGCAACGTATGAGATGTGCGGATCTGACGACGTTCATGGAGTGGAGGCACGGGAGAGGCGAGGATTAAAGGCTTTTACCTCCTCGCGCTAATCTATACCGTCATTACTTTTTCATGTCCAAGACATTATCATTTACACCCTCCTAGGTAAAAGGGGGTAATTTGTCAACCTCGCAGCGGCAGCGGAACGCCGTGCGGTCGCTGAGGTTGCAGGGAAAGGTGGTGTGGTGTGCCCGGGCTGTGGGAGAGGCATCACTTCCTCCCAACCTTAGTGGAATGAAAGAAAAACAATATGGAAGAAGTCGTAAATCACGAGCGAATTAGGTCTTGGACGTGAAGCCTGAGCGGGCAGACGTTCATCGCGTTCGTCCGGTTGCCTTTCGTCGCAGTTTGCGCATCCGACAGCGGAGTCGATGGCGACCACGGAACTTTTGGCTCTGGAGGCGTGAAGGTTTGGCACGTCCGCGTTGAGTAACCGTAATGCAACAGCCGCGCAGTAGCCGTGGGGTGGGGTGGTGTGGTGTGTGTGTGTGTGTGTGTGTGTGTGTGTGTGTGTGTGTGTCCCGGGTGCTGAAGCCGGCACAGAACCACCAATGAATCCATGATTTAATTTTAACACATTAAGCTCTTTGTAAACATTTGATAACATTCAAAGAAGGCGTATGGTTCCTCTTAATAGGATTTAGCCCCACTAATGCAAGTCATTTGACAGGAATACCTCTAATTTCTAGTATAGATTGTTTTCATGCAGAATTCTAACATGATAATTCAATTTGCTGTTCTGAACTCCTCTCCTAAGTGCGTCACATGGCCCCATTAGCCAGTTAAGATAGGCCTTTGGTTCAATGCCTTGAGTTGTGAGATTACAGGCCAGGGGGAAACGGCGGCCAAATAAGTATTTGGCAGTGCACTTTGATGATCTGAAAACATTTTGAAATAACACAAATGACTTGATTCTTCATGAGTTCCTTCAGCTAACCAGAGGCCCGCAAGTTGAAACAAAGACTTCCCCAGGCCAGCCACATGCTTATTTGAAGTCATTCAAATCAAGTTTTGAAGGGGAATTCTCCATATTTTGGGTGGCTGTTAACGTTTTGTAACGATGTAGACTATATTATACACTTGTATTTTCCAAAAGAAGTGACTCCCACATGAATTTTACTCCTTCACACATAAGATATTAAGCTCTTTCAAGTTATTAATCCTGATATAAACATACTTTAAATTCAGAGTGGAAAGAAAAGTTATAATAGGGATTGGAATGTGGTTTAAATGACGATTGTTGGTATATCACCGTGTCCATAACACAGACAAATGGACATTCCACAATGCCATTGCACAAATACACGTTAGATTGTCTTCACATCTGTTTGACGGGCCTCTGCATCATAATATACATGCAATGATGCGTGAGACGGTTAAAAACACCAGATACAAGAGAGCATCCTCCAACACAGAGCTCATAACACCGTCTGCAGAAACCCCCGTCACTCTGCTGCCTGACCCCAATTGTTTGATAAATTTTACTTTACTAAGGAAGGACAGATGTGTTGTGTTGAGATCCAAACAATGGCTCCCACTGTCGGCTGGAGGGTGACTCAAAATGCTTACGTGGCACATGGTACTAAAATGGCCGTATTGTTGTAAAATGACATTGTTAGATTGAACTTTGTGTGTCTAACGAAGAGATACGGGGGGGGTGGCAGGAAAAACCATTTAATCCATCTGATGTGCATAGATGAATTGTAATATCAAAATTTTCATTGCGTTGTGTTACAACCTTGTATGTATCACACGCACAAACACTCACTCTGTATTCTTAGTTTCCAGTGTCTCATAGCAGATGACGTCTCGGGCCTCCTCTGCAGGGGAAATCAATCTAAGGTTACCAATTACCAGATGTCAATACCTTTAAAGGGGCATTCCGCACTAAATTAACAGCCGCCCACATTATTGTCCTTGTAACTGCTGCAAGATACAAAGCGGCAGCAGCGTTTAATCTCCCCGTATCTTTGTCTCTCGTTTCCCTTCTGCCTCTTCCTCTTTCTCTCACACACAAATACCCCCGCCCCACACACACACACACACACACGGTGCCCCCCTCTCAGCCTCATTCCCTGGCTTTGTCTGCGGTGTGCCAATGTTGAGTTAGCCAAGTGACCAGTGAAATGATATCGGATGTGAGGCCGTTGTCAGGTGTCATTACCCTTCCCCTTCCAGCGCGGGAGAGACGCAGTCACACGTGCCGCCATCTGTTTCCGCCAGGCGCACGGGCCAACACGCCGCTGTGTCCTTCCACTTTATATTGTCACACTCTGTGTAATCAAGTGCCGATGGTGCCGGTGTGTGTTCGTGTGTGTGCGTGCGTGCGTGCGTGCGTGCGTGCGTGCGTGTGTGTGCGTGCGTGTGCGTGGTGAGTTGCTGTAGGGGGTCTTCATATTATGGTCGCTAATCTGTCTAATTTTCCTCTGAGATGTCATGTGTAGCGTGGTGGTCAGAGTGCACACACCTCTTAAATTATTATACGGTCGCAGGTCATAATAAAAAACATAAATGACGGCCATATTTGCAGAAAAAAAACAAAACTCCTATATAGAATTTTCTTCCTTGCAGTTGATGGTGGTTTCAATTATTGGAAAATTATAGTTCTAGCGGAGTTGGAGCTTTCCTACCTACAGCGTACTTAAATTCAGAGTGGAAAGCAAAGAAAAGTTTAATGCGAAACCACCTTCATTTTCTCCAAGTTAACTTCATCATTTTATTTAAAAAAAAAATGCCTAAAATGAACCAGTACATTTCTTGATAATATTTCCTCCGGCGTTCATATTCTTAAACGCACACCGCTTCTGCATAGTCGTGAATTTGTTGGTCGTTGGTGCTTAAGCCCCGACTCGCATTCCTGAAATGAATGTAAGTAACCTTCAGATTCATTCAAAGGGCCGGTCTGCGTTCACACGCGGGCCACATTTGGCCGCCAGTTGAATCGGTCTGGATGTATGCCGTGGCACAAATAAAACTATGAATGCCACGCTATGAGGAAAGTACTTTTTCAACAGTTGGAAAATGCAAATAGGATGGGGAACATGCGGCGGGAAGCGTTTCAAGCCCCGTCCAACGGCCACATTTAGCCCGTAATGCATTCAGACGTATAAAAAGGCGTTGGGAGGAACAATAGCCCACAGTCCCGGCCGCAGAGGACTGGACGCTACATTCGACACTGGTTAGGGTTTTATTTCGGTCCAAAAGCACCGGAACACTGCGAACATTGTGGTGCCGTCGAAACATGTTTAAAAACAGCCCTCTCCTGTTCGCGTTCGTGAGTCACGACTCTGATTTAGACGGCCGAGCAATATGAGCGCTGCCAACGGTATCTGCTTAAATCTCTCTCGCACACACACGCGCGCGCACACACACAGTACAACTTAACTACTATATAATAACTACTATATTAACTTCTATATAATAACTACTATATAATAAGAACTGTTCAGTTTATTCTGATCGAACTGTAATGGTATCTTAGTAACTTGGACCTAATTTAGGAATAACATCAAAATAATTTGAATCCACTCATCTGTTGTTATCAATCCCCCCCTATTATTGTATGCATATTTATAAATCCTGTACAGCATTTCCAACTATATTTATACCCACGGTAAATACAGGCAACCATGCTGCCACTTGTATGTTTTGTTTTTTGCCTTCTTTTTTTTTTTTTTTTTCTGGACGGTTCAGATCTTTTTTTGACGTAAACTATCTTCGGGAGCAACGCAGAAGCCCTCCCTCGGATTTGAAAATGGACTTTAATTGGCCCGATGACGCGGGCACAACACAACGCAACACAACGCAACACACCGTGAACCCAAAGTCGGGCAGGAATCCTCCTTTGAGAGACGCGATCGGTTACGGGCCTTTCGCCGTTAACCGATCGTTGTCCCCCCCCCCCCCCCCCCCCCCCGCCGCCGCCGCCCCGTCCGCGGTCCCCGCATAACTCCGCCGCCGAGCACTTTTTCGCCGATGCCTCGGGGCTATAAATACTAATGAAATCTCTTTGCTTAATTTGATTTCGCGGGTACACTCGCAGTTACGGTTGAACTTTCCCACGAGGGGAGGCTGATTGAAACGCGCTCCAGCCCCCTTATGGAAGCGGGAAAACATTCCCGGAGAGCCGGCGAGACCATTTCCATAATTACCCGTGATGGGCAGCCCCTAACGACCTTCCGCGACGATAATAAAAAAAAAAAAAAAAAAAAGACGAGACCTCTCGTTAATTCCGTTTCTGCCGCTGACATTCAAAGAGACGCCAATCGTACACGTCGGAGGCTCCGCAAGGTAAAAAGTGTACTTTTTTACCCCCCCCCCCCATTTTTCGGAGCGGTCCATTCAATTAGACCCCCCGCGCCCCCCACTACCCTCCCGCACCGCCCGCACCGCCCGCACCGCCCGCACCGCCCGCACCGCCCGCACCGCCCGCACCGCCCGCCGCGCAGCACACGGCTCCGTCCCGCGCGCCTCGTCCGCCCTGCTCCAAAGTCGGATAATTTATGGGTCCGGCGGGGGGGGGGGGGGGGGGGGGTGGTGGGTGGTGGTGGTGGTGGCGGCGGCGGCGGGTGGGTGGGGGGGGGGTTATAAAGATGGATCTCCGACGCAATCAATTCTCGTGTTGCGTTTTGAACGCCGGGATAGAAATGGAGTGCGGAATAATTAAAAAGATCACAAGCCCCCCCCCCCTCGCATGCAATAATGAGCCGGCCCGCCGCACGGCGCCGCAGGAAGTCGCTTCGGCTCCGGAGCAGCGAGGACTTCCGGTGCGGTGCGGCTGCCCGGCTCACACGCACGCACACGCGGCGTTTCCTGATATATTTATATTTATATTTATATTTATAAATATAATTTTTTTTTTTTTTTCAATGCGTGCTTTTAAAAGGAATTTGTCACGGTTGGTGCAGAACCGTAGCAGTGTCAAAAAATAATATTTAGAAATATCCACAAAGATACAAAACGTGTTATAAATTGGATTAAAGGGCTGAGGGAGGGGCGGCAGGGTTGCTAGTATGGGCTGTTGTTATAAATATAAATATGGATTTGGTATTCGGTCCAGGAGGAACACATATGTATACTGTAATAGGATAATAATGGATGAGTAGGCCTAAATTATTACCATGTTATGACTTAATTATTCCAACATTTTCTTATATTCATTATGTAACCTGGGGGGGGGGGGGGGGGGGGGGTTGAAAATGTACGAGTGAGAAAATTATTTTAATATTCCCAAGAATTGGCAATTGTAAAATATTGACCTAATGCTGTCGCTAATACTGGTTAGAGGTGTAATAACAACAAGAGAAATGGAATCCCAGGCAAATCTTTCTCTCTTCGCTAAATTATAACACCTGATTTGAATCAGCAGGTCTTTCAATCCAATTAACCTCAAGGTAATTGACAATTTAAAGGTCCATTCCCTAATTGGAACAGACAGTGCAGTGATCAGGCTGGTGAACCCTTTCGTTGTAAAAACAGACAATGTAGCACAAAGAAACGACGCTTTAGGCAACGTGTGTTTACATAATGTTTGATTTATTATTTTACACCAATTTATTGAATAAAAAACATAGTATTATTATTATAATCGTTATTATGATTATAATTATGAATATTATGATGATGATGAGGATGATTATTATTGTTATTTTGTTATTATTATTACTATTATTATTAATAATAATAATAATAATAATAATAATAATAATAATAATATTATAAGCCGGGTGTGTGAAATTGAGACTTTGGATTTATTTTTAATGCTGCTTTGTTTGGTACAAAACCAAGTCCTTCCCCTTGTTTCCATCGCCTACTTCTTGTATTTCTTGTTGTCTAGTTGGGTTCGGGAAGAGGTAAAGTGTCTCCTGGAAGAAGTCGACAGATTGGGCGGAGGGGACATTATGGCAGCACCTGCACGTGGAAGGTAATTTAGGGTTATCTTTCTGATATGTATGCATCAATAGTTAGAAAGAGATTGAGTTCAGGGGTCACGACAGGCTATTGTCGCATTTGAATTACAAGAAAGGCTTCCTCGAATACTAACATTAACACAGGCCCGCGAGTTCACTATAGACCGATAGGTTGTGCTTCAAGGTAAATGCAAAAAAGAAAAATGCCCACATTTACGTTTGCAAATTTATACTATTACCCATAGGGACTTATTTAATGTATGTTTTCTTTTTCTTGCACCGAGATATTTCTTGTTTTAGGCGAATTTGCAGCCCCCTTGACACTTCACGCACAGATTATATTTGGGACCCGTCTCAAGCACTTTACTGGGCTAATTTGTACTGTTAACAACCTAAACACTGCGCTCGAATAACACTTCTTCCTTGTGCTAATGTGCAACTTTCAGCCCTGATCTCAATGACAATCGACCCTATAAATCGAGTAACATGCATGGCACATACTTAACAGGACACATTGGCATGGTAATCCGTCTCACGTTTAGCTGGAGGTGTCACTTTCCCACCCAGCCAGGACTGCGTTCATTCTGTTTCAACATGGGCCTGAATGGATACAAGGCTGCTGTCAGATGCACGGGCCAAATACAAAAAACATTGGATGAAACAGAGTACAATATTAAAATTGCTTGGTCTCGATTTGTGTAAAACGTGGGCCCATTCATCTAAAATAATAATAATAATAATAATAATAATAATAATAATAATAATAATAATAATAATAATGCATCCAAACAGTTCTTCGTTATGCTCTGTATGGTAGACATGGGAAAAAATATGATCAACATTTCGTTTGAGAAAAGGCATGGGTCTTCCAACCCAACCCCCTGGATATGATGATAATGTAGATTATTTCAATAACAGCAGGGAGAAATTACGCATTATTCTATAAGTGAGCATGGATCTCTGTAATTGTTCCCTGTGGTCGATATAATATATCTTATGAACAATTATAAACTATATTGTACTTATAGGCTATAGCTTCATGCGACAATATACATTGCATTGCACTGGACTGATGGACATTTTAAACGAGACTAAAAATAAATCTTCAATGATTTTCTTACAATTTGTTTTGACCAAGATGTAGAAGAGCAATTATTAGTTGAATTAATTTGGGAAGGGTTTTTCGTTTTTTATTTGTGAAATTAAATGAAATAAAACAGTTGCACTGTGAACAATAGACGAAAAAAAACACGAAAAAAAGACAAATCTGTTTTTAGGGCTGTAGGCCCTGTCGGTCTTGCGCATATGAGACCGAGAGGCCCTACAGCTGCATTGGAAGGCCCAAATATGTACACACACACACACACACACACACACGCACGCACACACACACACACACACACACACACACACACACACACACACACACACACACACACACAAACACATAGTAACAAATATATTTATTTGTTTTATTTTTGGTTTGGTTGAGTCCTGTCAATTTTTTTATTTTTTTTAATCAAAGCCTGACGACATGATGGCTTGCAGGGACAGCCTTTGGACAGGACGCACACAGGGAAACAAGCACACACAGACCCTGATGTCTCCCAATTTGGCCTCCTCTGTTCACAGTTGTGACGGCTGGCTCCTGGAGCCCTACAAAGGGGGAAGGATAAAAATGAGCTTCATCATATTGTTTGACAGAATCTCTCGACTTGATAGAGTGGATTCTGCAAGGGAATGAAAATGGTGATTGCCAAAAAGACCGAGAGAACGAAAACAACAAAAAAACCCTCTGATATCTCCAGATGCCTGCCTTGTGGTGAGGTCCAGCCTGAAGGGGAATCGCGGAGCTAGACCATGGGAAAAGCCAATTAAAGGAAAATGCAATGCAATAAATTCCCGTTTTTTGTGAAACAGGACACCGCAGCTTCTGAAGATGTGAGGGAGATGGTTTTCCGGACACTGTCTCGTTTTTATTAATTATGACATGCTGATAATTCGGCTGCCGGTGTAAAATAATTAACATATATAGCCGCAATTAAAAGCGCGCCAACAATGCCATTAATTCATCACACCGTTTCACTTGCTGCTGCCCCCAAAAACACCCCCTCCCCCTCCATCATTTTCACTGGAAAATAATATTTGATTGGAGTCATTGTTCCACTTGAAAAAAAACCTGTTATTTGAAAAACCTATATATTTTTTAGGTTTTCTCAACCTTTTTCTGAAATTATTTTCTTAATTTCTTAATTAGCATTGATGGAACCTATAAAATTAGGTTTGTACAAATTATTACATATTACTAATAATTTAAAGGTGGAACCCATGACGAAATGTTTTTTTTGGGGGGGGGGTGTAAGTCACTTTGTGCGACTTAAATTGAACGAACAGAACGATTATCAAGACCCACGTGGTCAGCAATGGCCCTTTCATTTGCTTTGCATGTCATTATTTTCAAATAACATTACGAATAATTTTAACTTTTTATTTTTTGATTTTTTTTCCTAGGGTGGCGGTGCTTCTTCCCCAAAAGGTAAGATAGAGGATTTAACAACCACTTATTAAAAAACGTTGCCCCATATTTGTGTTAGTATCAGTTCTAGAGGATGGAGAAAGGATGGAGAGAGGGAGGAGAGAGGGAGGAGAGCCCCCCCCCCCCCCCCCCCCCCCCCCACACACACACACACATCCCCCCTCCGCGACTCCAAACGACTCGTTTCTGTAAAAACAAAGACATCCTCTTATTACTAATATGGTCAGCATCGCTTATTTTTCTCCTATAAGACTTTGACACAGTTAAAGACTGTTTTGTTAATATTGGTGCGTAAAGCGACCATGACGCACCGCGGCATCCGTCTCCTCCAATAAGTCTCCCACCGAAAGACACTCGCCTCCACACACCCACTATTTTTTCGCTCTATCCGCTCCCATTAGTACTCGTTTTCTGGCTTTTTATTTGGACGCTCTAATGAGGCACAGGTTCCGCGTGATGTTTGCATCATGACCTTGCACTCCTGGAGTTGCAGTAATCACCAGTGGATCCGCTCTGTCTCCCTGATGGCTTCATGCGTATTATTCTAAAGCTTTAGTCGGGCTGAGCCGTGCGTGCGTGCCGGGCGTGTGCGTGTGTGCGCGCGCGTGTGTGCGTGTGTGTGTGCGTGCGTGCGTGTGTGTGCGTGTGTGTGCGTACGCGCGCGAGTGCGTGTGTGTGTGTGTGTGTGTGTGGGTGTGTGTGTGTGTGTGTGTGTGTGTGTGTGTGTGCTCAAAACGTACATTTCATTAACAAACTGCGGAGGTATGAAAGCGGATTTACGAGGATCCCCAAAGATCACAAGGTAGGGCTGGGGGGTTTGGGATCCTCTTGGCTTGGGTTAGACTCTGCCTTTCAGCTCCGGGACGCACGGTGCACCGTGCGCCTGTCCTGGGAGAGACATTGGAGTGTGGGTGCAAAGAGCCTAAAATAGAGCAAAACAGTTAATTATGAGTGTATAGATAAAGAGAACATCTCCACACACAAAAAACATCTTCATATCGCATGACGGCATAGTGTGTATCGATCACACGCTTCGTCGAGGGACGCGTGGAACGCGCCAACGTGTTCCTCGTTTTTTCGAGAAGTCGGTTTTAATAACACAGTTAGATTAATTGGAATTTTCTCAAAACGGAGAGGGCGCAGAGACGGGGAGTCGAGGTGGTCCGTCAAATCAACGCACACTTGAAAACGATTGGATCGCACAGCCACTTGCTCTGGGATTGGAATTATTTCTAAACGAGAGAATGAAAATCACCCCAAAATGAACAAAATTATATATAGATTGAATTATTTTTATACAAATCGCCACAAAACGAAACTGTAATTAATACATAATGTCTACAGGTAAAATAATAATAAATAATACTAATCAGAATCATCAGAATAATGTGAATAATAATCAGCATTGTGACTGGCTCGCTTTTTTTGCAGCAATCAAATCATTTGGACGAAAAGTAAAATCCGCAACGATAAAACGCGCGTTTCCGTCTGTAATAATGCGGCACGCAATTTGGCATTTATTTCTTTCTCACAAAAGACACAGAATTCTGCCTTTATTTCCGCTTTCGCATGGCTTTCGTTACACATTTTTCATTTAAAATCGGCAGCTGTCAATTACAGACGCGCGCCAACGCAGGGGCCTTGCGCGTAAAATCAATTGAATGTCAAAAGTGCTTACAGCGTTATATAACAAGGGTTTATTTCAAAAATGTTTAAAGAAATTTACATTTGTACTTGAATGTTGCCTGCTCCTCGATCGATATGTAGAATGATATAAACCAATGATATTATATTTGTATATTATTATTATTATTATTATTATTATTATTATTATTATTACTTTATTTGTTTATCTATCTATCTATCTATCTATCTATCTATCTATCTATCTATCTATCTATCTATCTATCTATCTGTCTATCTATCTATCTATCTATTTATTTATTTATTCATTTATTTGTTTATTTATTTATTATTATCATCATCATCCTTATTATTATTATTATTATTATTATTATTATTATTATTATTGTTATTATTGTTATTGTTATTATTATTATTATTATTATTATTATTATTATTATTATTCTTTTATCGACCCTCCCAATTGGATCGAGAGAAGCCTACATTTTCTCCCACGACGCGGGCGCCGTTTCCACAGCGGCTGCATGGGATCCCACACCCTCTCCAGCTTCATGCGTGTGAATGAGAGCTCGCCCGGCACTCACTCAGTCGCATTTCCTACTTTTTCAAATGCAAAAGCGTGCGATGATTGCGGTCGTTAGCACCTCTTCCAAACTCTGTAAGAAATTCTTTAACCCCCCCCCCCCCCCCACCCCCATTGTTGCTGCCGGCCGCTGCTCAATAATTCTAACCCATAATAATCCTGCGGGGGTAAATAGATCCCAAATCAGTCGCCGTGATCAGCACATTTCGATTTTGCGCAACCGTGCGGCGGCTGACAAGGGAGCCGGACGACTGGGATCGAAAATAAATAATAATAAAAGAAACAAAACGAAATGAACTAAATAAATAAGTGAAAAATAAATGTAATGAACTGCTTCCACGGCGTCACGTGCAAAAACAATTTGAGAACAAGAAGAAGAAGAAGAAGAAGAAGAAGAGAAAAAAAATGATTTTATTAACTTAGCTGTCGTCGTTTTCGTTCCGCCGCTTTCGACGAACTTTGCAGGTTATGAAGCAAAATTAAGATCGGATCAACGCGCATTAGATCCTTCAATCACACTTTCAACCCCTCCCTCCACCCCCATATTCCTCTTCATCCTCCTCCTCCTCCTCCTCCTCCTCCTCCTCCTCCGCCTCCGCCTCCCACCTTTAAACGCTCTCTGACGGACGGATCGTGGCAGGAACCGGCGGATGCAGCGTCGCTGTTGTCCCATTGTTGACAAATCCGTGAAACAACTCCAGTTTGCGCGGTTTAACCGGGAGAGGGGGGCCCGGGGGGGGGGCGGGCGGGCGGGTGGGTGGGCGTGACGTGAGCCGATCACGTGTCCCGGGCCGATAGTATATCTCTTAGTGGGGAAAAGTAATCCATCAGACAAGTCCTTTAAAGCTTTTAAAACGCGTGTCACCTCGACTCCGCGGTCACGAAAATCACTCCGAGGAAAGCGGCGAAGCACCGGGGAAGCACCGGGGAAGCACCGGGGACACCGAGCTCCGAGCCCCGCGTTCCCAAGCGCGTGCAGGCAGGGGGGGGGGATTTTCTTTTCCTTCTTTTTTTCTTTTTTCTTTTCTTTTTTTTTTTTTTTTCCTCCACGGGGAGGAGTGTGGGGGGGGGTTCGCTTCCCCCAGAAGTTGAAGTTCCCGTGGTGACCGACCCGGCGTGACACGCTGCGCTCCGACCGGAGTTTTCCCAAGAAGTCGGCCGAAATCCGGTCCCCGGAGCCAGAAGCGGAACGCGCGGTAAACTTGCGGCGCGAGCGCCTTCTCCCGCGACCACCACCCCCCCCCCCCTCTCGCCCCCGCACGCGCACTTTGCCGTGGCTTTCGGCGAGAAGGTCTCGAGGCGGTGACATGACACTGTCCGGATCCAGCGACATGTCCGGCCAAACCGTGCTCACGGCCGAGGACGTGGACATCGACGTGGTGGGCGAAGGTGACGAGGAAGGCATGGAGCGGGACAGCGACTGCGAGAGCTTGGGCGGCGGCGGCGGCGGCGGAGCAGGAGGAGGAGGAGGAGGCGGAGGCGGAGGCGTCCTGCGCTCCTCGGAGGAGGCGGACGACGAGGAGATCGAGGTGGAGAAGGAGGAGGAGGAGGAGGAGATGATGATGATGCGCTCCGGCGGCGGGAGTCCGTCCTGCGAGAGCTCCGGGGAGGGCGAGATGGGCGCCGTGAAGGGGGAGGCGGGCAGCGAGCAGAACGCGGCGTCCGGGGGCTCCGCGCAGAAGCCCAAGAACAGTCTGGTGAAGCCCCCGTACTCCTACATCGCCCTCATCACCATGGCCATCCTACAGAGCCCGCAGAAAAAGCTCACCCTCAGCGGGATCTGCGAGTTCATCAGCAACCGCTTCCCCTACTACCGGGAGAAGTTCCCGGCGTGGCAGAACTCCATCCGGCACAACCTGTCCCTCAACGACTGCTTTGTGAAGATCCCCCGGGAGCCGGGCAACCCGGGCAAGGGCAACTACTGGACCCTGGACCCGCAGTCGGAGGACATGTTTGACAACGGCAGCTTCCTCCGGCGGAGGAAGAGGTTCAAGAGGCACCAGCCCGACGTCCTCCGGGACCAGACGGCGCTCATGATGCAGAGCTTCGGGGCGTACGGCCTCGGGGGCCCCTACGGGCGCCACTACGGGATCCACCCGGCCTACTCGCACCACCCGGCCGCCCTGCAGTACCCGTACATCCCCCCCATGGGACACATGCTGCCGCCCACCGTGCCCCTGCTGCCCTCCGCGGAGCTCAACCGGAAAGCCTTCAACTCCCAGCTCGGCCCGAGTCTCCAGCTGCAGCTCAGCAGCCTGAGCGCCGCCTCCATGATCAAGTCGGAGCCGTCCAGCAGACCGTCGTTCAGCATAGAGAACATCATCGGGGTTTCCAGCGCTTCTTCCGCCTCGTCCTCCGGCGGCGCGGCGCAGACTTTCCTGCGGCCTCCGGTGACCGTGCAGTCGGCCCTGCTGAGCGCCCAGTCCCTCTCGCTCACCCGGACCTCCGCCGCTATCGCGCCGCTCCTCAGTGTGCCCTCAAATCTCATATCTGGACAGTTTTTACCCTCCACGGCTACGGCGGCGGTGTCCAAATGGCCTTCTCAATGACTTTGAAAACGAATAATAATAATAATAATAATAATAATTATTATTATTATTATACATTTTTTATACACAGAGGCATTATCGTTGGGGGAGAGGACGAAAAGCACGAATGAATAGGCAGCACTGGACTTTAAAAAGCCACAAGACTTTAAAAAAAAAAAAGATAGAGAGAAAAGTAAAAAGGAAAGGAAATATTTCTGTACAGGTAATATTTGTAAATATTTGTTTAAAAACAGAATTTTACATGTGGGAATTTTACTTTTTTTTTTCTTCGAAATGTTCATTAAGTGATAATCATTTTACATGTTCTGTTTGTATCGGAGGAGGATTATAAATGAGTGCGTAATCAATTTAATACAAAGAGCTAAAAAAAAAAAAGCTCCGAAGAAATAAGCCTGTTTATAAAAATCATAAATATGTAATTCTATGTAGCGACACTGTGTTGTACATTTGATTCATTTGTAAATAAATGTAAGAGAATTAACATCTATTTTCACCACCAAGATTCTCCAATTCTTGCCATATAGGTATTTAAAACTGTGGAAAATGAAAATGAAATCAATTTAACTTGGCGCTTGTGAATGATCCGTTCCACCACAAAGCAAAGGATATATTATTGAGACACAGAAAGACCGGAAACATTCAGCATTAAAATATACAATAGTTATATTGTATATTTTATAATCATAAGAACATTCACATATAATTGACGCGATTAAACGCCGGGGCCGAGTCCTAAACGGGCCTATCAAATGTGGTTATGATTACTAGTTTTTCAGTATTATCTTTAGGAAATATAATTTCCCATCTCCAATCGGCTTACAGTCGTCTTTTTTTTAAAGGGGGCACATGCGCTTTTAAATTAGATTTGAATTTGTTTCAGCACCCGCGTCATTGACTTCGTGCAAAACACAATAATAGCCTGCACACATTTGCACAGTTATTAATTTAAAAAAATCATATATATTAGGAAATTGACCTGTTTTTGCAGTATTATCATATGCACATGGATGAGAAACAATTCCGTTTGAAGCGAAGTCCAAATGAAACGCAAGTTTCAGTGAAAACAATAATAATAATAATAATAATAATAATAATAATAATTATAATAAATAACACGACAATGGCCGATGAGGGAGAGGTAAAAGGATGAATGAAAAAAGTGATGCCAGAAGAAAAGGCTCATATCGCTTCAGCAGCTTACACTTGCGGGCGGGTGGGAAAGTAACACTTAGTTTGGCAGTTGTGTCTTTCCTAATCACTTTCACACAAACAACACATGGTGATCTGTGCGGTGTGTGAACAGCTACCAGGGGTCAGAGCTATATTTGTCTGATCCCCATAAAGAGAAAGAGAAAGGCGTTCTGCTTCAACCAGCGCAGCAGTCTCAGTGTCACCGCAGTTGTTGTTCTTATGATTGTGATTATGATTATGATGATTATAATAATAATAATAATAATAATAATAATATTATTATTATTATTATTATTATTATTATTATTATTATTATTATTATCATTATCATTATGATGATGATGATGATGATGATTATTATTATTATTATTATTATTATGAAAGTAAGGTGGCCTAAGAGCGCTCTAAAAATGTATATACCTAGTTTTATACAGAAAACTGACGGTATCGATATTTGGCCCGTTTGTCGGCTTCTCCAATTGTGATTTTAAAATAGTTTGTTTCATTCAAGGGGGCTGAGAAACAATAGAAGCTTTCGTTTTCATAGTAACTTTTGTGGAATGCAAACGCAAACCAACAACAATAACAACATCAATATAATAACAACAACAACAACTACAATACTACTACTACTACTAATACTCCTACCACTACTACTACTACTACTACTACTACTAATAATAATAATAATAATAATAATAATAATAATAATAATGATAATAATAATAATAATAATAATGATAAGAAGAAGAAGAAGAAGAAGAAGAAGAAGAAGAAGAAGAAGAAGAAGAAGAAGAAGAAGAAGAAGAAGAACTCACAATAATATAATAAATTAATAATAATAACAAAAAAAAAAAACCACAGGGATTACACTGTTTGTTCAGAAAAAAATAGTTTAAATATATAATAGTATTTACCTATTTACCTATTATGCTCTTGCTGCTTCAATGACGTATTAGACACAGACGGCCGCTAGGGGGCGTTTACTGACGCTGCTCTCATATAGTAAGAAAAGTCTAAGACAACAATTCCATTATATTGCATTACATTATCAATATTGTAGTAAACATTATCATCAAATATGCTGTAATATATCCCAGTCACACGTGACGGAATTGTTTAATACAGAACAACCTAAACAGCAGACACTTATTTTATTATTATTATTATTATTATGGGCCTGTTTTAACACAATTCTGTTCATAAAATCCCACCCCGAAGTGAAAAAAAGATCTCCTTTTCACGCCCAAATAGTAAAACAAATGACACCAACAATTCAACGCCACATAGTAATCACGTTTCTCACTCAAAACGAGGCAAAGAATAATTCCGCTCACGCACCTTCACCGTGCATTTTCTTCATAGTGACGAAAATAATATCAACTTCATTATTGGTCTGTTGACTTCGCAGGGTTTGACGTCGTTTAAAGTCGAGGGCAGCCGAGCAGCTGCGTATGCTTTTGCACGGGGGGAGAGAAGCCTGCAGTCACCGTAAGTAGCTTTATACGTGACCACGTTGTTTAAAGAATGAAAGTTAAGAAAAAGATTATTATTACTTTTATGTACGCCGCATATGATAACAATAATGATGATGAGAATTGTGATGATAACAATAACAATAATAATAATAATAATAATAACAATAATAATAATAATAATAATAATAATAATAATATCCAAAATAATACTAATATATAAATACTATAATGATAAATATTATTATAAATACACGAATAAATACATGAATAAAAAAATAAAACAAATAAAACAATACAGACATGAATAATATATCGGTTATACTAGTTTAACATAGCTCATGACTTATATATAGTTGCTAATTCGCTTCTCAGATATGGAAAGTCTTACAGTCTAATAAAACGTGGCGACATCCAGTTTATAAAAAGCTTCACGATCAGCTTGATTGATATTTGCAGTGAATGGCATAACGAGTCGTGAGTTGGCAAACATGAATCGGTGTCTAATACGTTTCTTTAATGTAAATAAGGCTTCACAAGTACCGGCAAGCTGCAGTCACTGGAACAATATGAATGTCTGGTAGTCAGGTCGGCATAAGGAGACACCAGTAGACAACAAATGGCATGCGTTACGTCATGTTATTAGTTAATTATACGTCACCCATTTCATTTTCATCCCTGGCCAATTATTCCCTAATTATTCCCTGGCATTATTACTCCAGAAGGTAATGCAATTGTTAAAGAATGGTGTTGCTAGTTAGTTAGTTAGTTAGTTAGTTAGTTAGTTCGTTCGTTTAGACAGTTTTGTAAGCTGATCAATGTGTTCCTAAATGTTGGACTGATGAGGGAAGTCACGAATGCAGAAACAACTTTTACGAAGGAATTGCTTTCTTAATATGAAGAACTGTATTCACATCTTGGCTATTGGAATTTTATCTGCATTAACTCATGCAACAAGGACGCAACAGTTTTACAAAGTATCACTGGTCTGCCCTATTTCACCTAATGCAATACAACTGGCATACAAGCAAAATGCACTGAAGAGCAAGACATTTTCCTGATCTTTATTCCTGGATTTATTCCTTTATTCCGTTATTTTGGGGATCCACATGATCTTGCAAACAGTGCAATCTGCCCTCAGATCTCCAGCTCTAATAGAGGAGGTGGCAACCAGGGTCACCTTCCCGATGCATTTACTAAATGGATCCACTTCTACACATTATCTACACTATCATGTGCACCCAAACTGAATTACGTTGATACCCCCAGTGATTAGTGAAATAGAATTGAACCGTTTGTGCAAGAAAAATACACTTGCTATGGCTGCATACTGCCTAATAATCTCCTAATGGGGCCAATCTACTCTTGCTTCAAATGAAATGGTGTCTTACAAAACCGCCCCGACCCAAGCTACAACCGGCTGCGTTGTGACGCAAGCTTTGAAGTCCCTGGTTTTTAACATCTCATTTTAAATGGAATTAGCTGCCAACCCGTATTAAATATGTATCAAGTGGCACTGGCTGTTACGCTTGACCTTGTGTGTGATTGTTGCTGTTTATCCAGATCTAGCCATTAGGCCGCACAGTGGCTCAGTGGTTAGCACTGTTGCCCCCCCCCAACAGGCAGGCCCTGGGTTCAAATCCCAGTCATTCCTTCTGTGTGGAGTTCTCATGTTCTCCCTGTCTTTCTTAGGGTTAATATTCATTTCTATCCTAGGTATCACATGGGTCAAATGCAGAGGACAAATTTCAATGTAGCCTACTTGGACAATAAGGGGATATTCTATGTCTTCATTCATCCAAATGAGCTCCCACCTGTTCTGTGTATGTAATTGTTAGTCCAAATATGTTGCAAAAAAATATTTAACCTACATGAATGCATGGTAGAACGCTTTATTTCAACCAATACAATAGCAGTGGGATCAGGGGCACTAGAATACAGGGGACACCAAGATTTTTTGTCCCCCCGCTTTCAGGTATTACGGTAATAGAATGTTGGCGACAGGGGCGTCGTTAGGGGTGGGCATCCGGGGCTTCAGCCCCGAATGATTTATGAATAGCCCCCAATCTAAAATAGCCCCGCAGGGCAGACTGCACCCCGATCGCTCTCTCTCTGACGGTACCGACTGTGCCCACGGTGGGCCAACGATGGGGCATCCGTAATCAGTGCACCAAAATAGTGTGTTTTTATTTTAGAAGTAGGTTATTTTATTTTACTCCGTTTCCTTATGGAATGAAACAAGCATGGTGCGTGCTTGTTTTGTTCCCCCCGGCGTGTGCCCCCCACTACATGGTACAATCCGGCGCCCATGAGTGGGATACAGGCAATTTAAGTGTCAGTTGTTTGCCTGAAAAATATTTTGTGTTCCATGAACAGAGATTATGAACTAATTGAGGCAATATTAGTCATTCCATGAAGGGAGGGCCATTTGGCTCCACAACAAGTCTATAAAATGCAATAATCTGCCAAGATGTTGCACATATTAATAAAATATAAAATAATGATTGTTAATAAGAATATGATAATTTATTTGCATCCCTCAGTTTTGCTTTACTTATTTTGCCTCCAAAACCAATGAACTGTTGCTTTAAGTGACATAATTTAAGCCTTCAGAGGAGCTCAATTCAAATGCTGGCAAATAATATTATTATTCACTACTGATAATTTGATGTTTTCTAATGTGTTGCTGGGGTCTGTCAAGCGAAACCTAAGGACCCTCTCGCTGATAATAGATAAAGAAAACAGTTTTTAAATAGATCGTTTGTGATATTTCTGAAACAAACATGTTATTTACCACTTATTATTAGCTAATTAATCTAACCCTGAGTATATTTTTTGTTTGGTGGCCATTTTAGGAGGAAATCTTCCACCCCGTCACATTCCCCCCGTCACAAGGCTTTGGTGCCTGAGGTGGGAAAATATGTTTCCTGGGAACATGTATAGTGAACAATTGAATGTAAAAAAAAAAATACAAATTGTTATAAAAAATTCTGAGACGCACCAAAAACAATGGTATGGTACAAAGTTAGTTGTACCCTACCGAACAAACACTAACAAAAAGCCTTGCGATATCAAACAGGAAATTGACCTGGACATGACACAACCACCACCAGCACCTGGTCATCCTCCACCCCTAGCCGCCGCCATGCGAGGCCTCCTTCTCCCGGCACAGATCACTGACAGTAAATGTAGCTACAGCGGTTGCTGAATATTTAAAAAGGCATAGAGATGAAGCAATAAATGACAAAGTAAAGCTGGTGTGCCCGGACATTAATAACTAATGGGCACCAGTGAGTTATAGGGCCGCTCTCGTTGTAATGAAAGTGTCGTTGCAAATCAGCCAGTCCGCCAAGGTTATTATTATTTATACATAATTGATGACAGAAACCACGAGGAACATGTCGCACGCCCAACAACTCCCAACACTTCAGGAGCAGAGATGGTCCAAGTCAACAGACGGAAAGGTCACAGGGAAGGATTTGCCCCCCGAGGCTGTGATTTACCTCAGAAAGGGGGTGAACGGAGAAGGGGGGGAGGGAGTGTGTATATAAAGAGAGATCTGATTATCTGTATATGAAGTATTCTACTTTGTACTTTTTAAATATATATGAAGCCGCAGGCAATCCTGAAGAATATATCCAAACCTCATCTCGGGATAGTTTAGAGGCCATTGTCGCCCCATCTCTTGTCAAATTTAGAACACAATATAGGAATTTGTCAAAAGCATGTCCCTCTCTGACTGATAGTTACAGCAGCCTTTCTTATCTGAGGCATGAATAGAATTCCATCAAAACTTTCTCCTGTACCAGAATGCTATAGTGACTCACCCACGTAAAGTAGCGGGAGAACTGCCATGATCGAATTTCTCCTATTAAATTATAATCAAATATGTGAATTTAATTGTTGTGTTTTTATTGCGTTGGTTCCTGCCCCTGTTACAAAGTGCTTGTTTAAACACAAATAAAGAACTTCTGTTGTTAGCCGTGTCAAAGGTGGATAAAAATCCATTATTTGATTTATTTGTGGATCAATTCGGATAGATAATGGATTATTATCCTCCTTTGAAACCAATGCCACAATACTAAGAAAGGTAAAGTGGAATTTTGTTCATGTGAAGATTGCAAGTACATGAAACTTCCACTGGATAATTGTATTTCCTGTACTGAGGTAAAAAAAATAAAAAATAATAATAATAATTGTCCCATGTCTTTCATCCTGATTTGTAACTACAAAAAAACAAGGAAAATCTGAAAATTGCATTCTTACACCTCATGGATAGTCTCTATAATAAAAATAATAATAATAATAATAATACTAATAATAATAATAATGAAACAGTTTTTGTACAATAATGCAGTGATGACGTAATGATATTATACTATGAACTAGTATGTGTTTCCAAAAATTGTCTAGACAGCCAATTACTGTACACTGGCTTGTATGTGTTGTTTGTTGTGTGTATGAATTTTTGTCATGGGTCCCTTTTTTATTTGTTTAAGATGAAAAATACATTTTGCATCGCACTCTTTTTATGAGTAGAACATATTTTGTCTTCGCTGTCGGTCAACAAACACATACGAAAAAAATATATATTTTTTTTAAATATATCATTGCGCTGGAACGCAGTGGAGTGAAAGCGGGAAGTAAAAGAAAGAAAGATAATTGTACTAAAGTACAGTAACTATGAACTCGCGCTCTCAAGCGCCTCGACCCGAGCTCCGGCGTCATGACGTCACGCATCGCGTCCAATCCGAGCCCGATACGACGCCTTCGGGAGGGGATGACGCAAACCGGAAGACCGGCACCAAAACAGTCCGAATGAATCAAGCCCCCGGAGAAGCTGCTTCAGGGCGGCAAACCGTAAAACGGGCGAATGGAAACCTGGAGCTTGGTGTCGATCGCTCTCTTGCTCGGTCTGACCGCGAGGTGGGGCGTTTCGTTGAACCCTTATTCAGGTAAGGGCGCGTGTGCCGGCGCGATGAGATAAAGAGAAACGTGGGATGGGAGGAAGACAGGTGTGTGTTTGTGTGTGTTTGTGTTTGTGTGTGTGTGTGCGTGTGTGTGTGAGAAACGCTGTTGGTAGGCTGTAATCTGGCACAGAGATTAACAAGGATACGATCAAATGAACGACCATACAAATATAGATATGGCGGGTTATCTTCCAAAAACAGGAGCCTTTCTGTGTGGAGTTTGCATGTTCTCCCCGTGCTCACATGGGGTTTCCTCCACCTCACGTCAGTAAGGACCCCCACCAAAAACATGCACCCATCATCGTCTGACCAGCGATGGACACTTATCACCAGGTCCCCGGGCGCGTCCACGTATGCTGCCCACTGCTCCTGGCTGTGCCCCCGGAGGAAGGACAAGCCAGGATGGGTCAAAAGCAGAGAATCCATTTCACTGGCCACCATCAAAGCATGTGCATGTGTGTGTGTGTGCAAGCATGTGTTGTAGTGTGGTGTGTTGCGTGACGAATGAAAACTGTTTGTTTTGTTTTTGTATGTACAGGACTGCCATTACACAAACAAGTACGCAATAGTAATAAGGAGACCCTGTTTACTTGTACTAAAACGATTGCAATGAAGAGTGATCTCTTCTCAATAAATCTTACAGCCTAATACCTTTTTTCTTTTTCTTCTTCTTCTTCTTCTTCTTCTTCTTCTTCTTCCAGGGGCAGGCAAAGCACCCATGTTTGGTGACTATGAGGCTCAAAGGCACTGGCAGGAAGTGACCTACAACCTCCCCGTTCACCAATGGTCAGTATCCGTTTGTGTGCATCGTTTAAATTGATGTAGGCTCTTGGTTTCCTCCACCCCCCCCCCCCATGTACCGCAAGGTTAGCTTCGCCCAGAGAGCGTTGTTCTGTCCAAGAGTCCAAGCCATCCCAAAATATGCCGTACATGTCAACCGATTGCGGCTGTGTCTTTTAAGCTCTGGATCAAATCATATGCATATGGCTGGTACCAACAGGAAAAAAAAAAAAGGGAAAATGCTTTTGGCGAAAAGAACAGTATTTCGTATTTTAATGAGAAAGGATGTTCGGCTGCTGTTCTGCTTATGTATTTGTCCGCACACTCTGGGGCTCTGAGGAGTAAACGACCCGCCTGGCTGTCTGCCAGACATGTTGTCCTCCACCGTAACAGATTTATCGTATCAGATTTAAATTTCACTAGGTATTTTAACACTACTGACAATGACCTCAACTACTGGGGTCTGGACTACCCACCTCTGACCGCCTATCACAGCCTGCTCTGTGCGCATATGTGAGTATTTAAAAAATAAAACAATAAAATGTGTATTAACCTTGAAAAAAAAAATGAAAATGTCCCTCGTGTGTTTGTGGTTTTTTTTTCTCCACAGTGCCAAGCTGATAAACCCAGAGTGGGTGGAGTTGCACAAATCCAGAGGCTACGAAAGCCAAGCGCACAAGTTGTTCATGAGAGCCACAGGTGAGCCTGAAAGAACCACGGCGAAGCGGTCTGACCACAGGTGTCAACAGAGAGATGAGAACTCAATTACAACTAGATTTGTGGTTAATTTCTTCTTTAGCACGAGAATAAATCGATCTCGAAGATGGTAAAGTTGATGTGATTTGTGGGTGAGAGTTTAGCATTTATCAGTTCCACTGTAATGGATACCGCAAGGAGCACAATACTAGTTCTTCTCATTGGACGTCAAGTTTCCGAGAAAATCAGCAAAGCACAAGGGTTTCATGTATCGTGAAAATATAAATATACATTTATTTTTGTGTTTTTATTCATGTTGATTTCTCTCCCACACACTTTGTTTTACAGTCCTGGTTGCAGACTTTTTGATATTCTTTCCCGCCGTGGTTTTATACTGTTTCTACCTGAGCAATGGATCTGTTAACAAGAAGGTAAGACTACTATTTAAATGCAATTATAACATATGATGGGAAATGGGAGTTTTATTTGGAATCCACCCTTTTTGTCTCGCATCATACGTTGCATTATAATATAGTCCAATGTGATCAACCTAGTCCTTGACATGTTATTTGCTGTAATTGATTGGAACATTGTAAAAAAATAAAGTACTGTTATAAGAAACCGGTCCATGTTGACGTAGGCAGTGAAACTAAACTTCATTGGTTTGTTTGTAATTCTATTTTATTTGTAACACCCTCTTAATCTTATAAAAATGTAACACACTAAATTGCAGCTTTACTTTACTTTATTTTTCAATGTTCGACTGGTTGAAGTACTATATCACGATCCCATTTGTTATTTGAACTTTGTCTAACTAGTATTTCTACTCCTCTTTTGCCAAGGTTTGCACCCTCCTATGCATATTATTATACCCAGGATTAATACTCATCGACTATGGACACTTCCAGTATCCTTAAATACCATTTATTAACTTTGTTAAGCTTAAAGTCATCCAGACCTTTCAGCCTCTTATGAAGCGTCCTTGTACTCTCAAAATAAACCACTTTGTGCATGAAAGGACCAGAAGTAAAAAATAAAAATAAAAATGTCAGTAAATATTTACATAAAACACAATGGCCTACTACTGTCTGAATAAACAATCCTAAATACAGAAATACTTTATAAAAACTGACTTATAGAATATTGGTGTTTGATTGATGAAAATCAATCTGTTGCTTATTGGGATTTTGTTTGGGACACAAACAAAGAAACAGTCAATACGTCGGCCAAGTAAGTTCTGTCTTTCCCGCAAATTCCAAAGTCAACCTGTTGCACAGAAACGTACTCGGTCCCACATCGGCCTTAACCCTTGGTCAGATACAACGGGGTGAGCCTGGGCCTGGCACTGTGGGGGGTGCTGGGTGTGGGTCTGGGTTGGGACGCTCTGGGCTCGCTGGCCTTCTGCCTGGCGCTCAACTACAAACAGATGGAGCTGTACCACGCCCTGCCCTTCTTCTGCTACCTGTTGGGAAAGTGTGCCAAGCAAGGCCTGGCGGGGAGAGGGTGAGTCCCCCTCGCTCAATGAAACCTCATCCGTCTTTCTTTGTCTTTCTTACTTATTTTCTGTCTCACTGCAGCTTTCTTTCACATTTTAAGCCTCTGAACTGAACTTTTTTTTTTCTGCCTGATTTGCTCCAACTTCCTTTACTAGGAAGGGTATTTTTCCTGAAATTATTGCTTTCATAGTGTATGTGTGAAATGCAAGCACAGTGTTTCATCCAAAAAATTTTTTTATTAACTTGCAAGTTGTTCAATGATAGAAATAAAATCGCAAAGTTCAATGGAATATCTCTTTAATGTCATTGTACAAGTAGGATACAATGAAATTTGTCCTCTGCATTTGACCGATCCGATAACTAGGAGCAGGACCAACTCCAGCTCTTTTGCCAGTGCCTGGTCAGGGGCACCGACAGGACTGTTAACCTTATTATACATGTCTTATTATGGCGGGAGAAAACCGGAGCACCTGGAGGAAACCCACACAAACACGGGGAGAACATGCAAACTCCACACAGAAAGGATCTGGGACGGGCGGGATCTAGCCCAGGACCTTCCCTCTGTGAGGCAAAAGTGCTAACCACTGAGCCGCCGCGCCGCCTTACAATATAGCATTTGAATCTATAAAATCTCTCAAGGACAGCCACATGGTAATCACAGTGGATGTTGCCACCGGCATGTCCAGTGTCTGTTTATCTAGTAACAGTGTACCGAGGGTATTTAGTAGCAAATGGAGAGCTGGATTAGAAGGGCCCGGGCAAAGATATGTCCAGATGACACTCTCACCGTGCCCAAACTCCTCAGCTATTCCTGTGTGTGCAACTCAACCAGCAGCTTCACGGCTACAGCTGACAACATACCCCGACCTCCACTAAAGACTTTCAGCTGATGCATGGCTTTCCCAACATTCCTCCGCCCACCCCCCACGCACTCCTCCTCCATTAATTGTAGGGGGGTGAAAGTCACAGACGTGTTTCGGCTAACTCTCGCTAAGTGACAGTAAAAGTATTATGTGGCATTTGAAGTACTTCTGAAAACGCCTTCGCAGTCCCCACGACACGTGAATAAAACGTTGTGTTTCCCCCCCTCCACCACCAAAGGCTGCTCCTGCTGGGGAGGATTGCTGTGACCGTGTTGGCGACTTTTGCCCTCTGCTGGCTGCCCTTCCTGTCTGACCCCGGCCAGGCCTCGCAGGTCATCAGGAGGATCTTCCCCGTTGCCCGAGGACTCTTTGAGGTATAGCCATTGCTTTTTCCTTTGGACAAAAACCCAGTTTCGGATTCCGAATCTAAAAATAAACGGGCTAGCACTTTGAGACACATGTCCCAGGTCATGATTCTGTTAGGCTGCTTGCTGGTGGAAAAAGGGTAATAATCGGTGTAGCTCTAACGGCAACGTTTAATATTTGTCCAAATTCAAGCTGAAGAAATGTATAACCCACTAATTCACAGATGAAAGCAGAATGTTCAACCATTTCCAGCATCTGTGGAAATAGACATTTAACAGACATTGCCGTACTATAAGCGGCACAGCTCCATCCATTTTTAAGAATGTATAAAAATAAGGTGATCTATTGGATATTTACACACACTCGGTCTTATAGGTCAAAACAGGCTTTGATACTTCTCTTGGCATTCTCTTTGAAATCTTTTTGGAACGTCGGAAGCACACGGCCACTTTTCTCCTTCACACTCTTTTCAGGGGGCGACCACACTTCCGCCCTCCATCATTCCCCCCTCGCTGAACTAGCCTGAAACGGACACCGCGGCGGATGGAATAAAATGCCGTGAGGTCGAGAGATCAGTTTCGCTCGGTTTCATGGTCGCGTTCGGGGGGTTTAGGGAAGGCGGGGAGGATATAGATAAATCCGTCTAATTTATGGCCGCTGTGTTTTCGGCGCGTCACAGCGAGGACCTGATGGATGGTGCCGGCTCTGCACTTCACGAACATGGTGGCTTGTCAGACACAGCTGCTGGCAGCCACGACCGGCCAGCCGCCGCTTTGCAGAGCAAACATATACTTCTACATTAGTTATCATATAAAAATGCAGCCATGCCGAGGCCTGTCCCAGTCAGCTCCTACAAGAAAAGAGGCAGCGATTGATCTGTGACTGGTTAGAGAGAGTGAGAAGAGGATTAGAGTTGCAACACTGTGTCTGTGTGTGTGTGTGTGTGTGTGTGTGTTCGTCTCTGTGTGTGTCTCTCTCTCTCTCTCTCTCTCTCTCTCTCTCTCTCTCTCTCTCCAAAAAACCCAGTGTGTGTGCGCGTGCGTGTGAGATTGACGCCGTGTGTGCGGGACAACTCTGAGCTCCAAGCTCCGCCGCTTGCTTTTCTGAAACCCAGTACTGTGTCCCCTCGTCCCGCTCCCCAAAGGTGGCAACCACCACAAGGCGTCATGGAAGTGAGAAGTAATTGAAAATTCTACCGGGGGGGGAGCCAGCGGCAGCAGTATATGTTCAATGAATTGACGCAAAGACAAGACACACAGGGGTGTGAGAGACACTATACTCCCTAAGGGCCTTGGGGTGGGCTTCATAAACCAATTTGAAAAGTGTCCACGCCAGTGGAGTGAGCGGGACGGGTGGCGGCGGATCGGGAGAGAGAGATGGAGGGAGGGAGAGTTGTAAGTTTACCCACTGGGCAGCATTCTCCCTGTCTAAGGTTGCTGCCTGCTCACAAAAAAACGGCGGCAAATGCTCCTGCCTGTGAAATTCCACGCTGGCTTATAGGTGAAGGAGCTGCAGCCCTCCCTCTCTCCTGCGTTTGCCGATGCGGCAGACGCCCCACCCCCCCCCCCCCGCCTCCATTCATGTGTCGCTCTGAGGCGGCATCCAGGAACATTCCGGTAGCGGTTATTTGGAGGAGGGAAAGTGAGAGAAGCGAGAGGCTCAGACGGCGTAGGGACGGTCTGGTGCTGACTCGGCCGCCCCTTAAGATCCACACAGCTGTGTCCGGAGCAGCTGTGTCTTTTAAGGGGAGATCGAAATTGACTTTTTTTCTGGACAGGATCACGCTCTCTTTAAAAAAAAAAAAAAAGGGCCCGTGTTCTGTTGCGACAGAGTGCGCCAACACAACTGCTCAGGCAATCAAAGCGAAAGTGAATTACAAAACCGGTCCTCGTCTAATCTCCACCGCTGAGGCACAAGTTGTTTTGGGGAGGACTCTGTGGGAGTGGCGACCGGGGATTGTGACTTATCTTCGCTGTTTTTTTACACTCCAATTGCAATCTGTCATCATATTATTGATGCTTTATGAGTTTTGGCACGAGTCAAAACGCATTATAAACTAATAAAAGCACTTGAAAGCATCAGTGGATGGCTTGTAGCGACAACTCCCATCTCCACATTTACACCCCCGAGTTTACAGATTCTCATCACCTTGTCTGTCCTCTTCCCAAGTGGTCCTGTGCGAGTGCTCCGAGGAATCCCTCCATTCCCTGGAAATGATAACAAAGAGCGATGCCACTTATTTGCTTCCTCTAATAAAAGGGATGAGCATTGAATTAAAAACTCCTGGTTTCACATGTTGAACCACAAAATCTTTCATCTGTGTTTTTAACTGCAGTCTTGTGTGTGCGTGTGCGTGTGTGTGTGTGTGTGCGTGTGCGTGTGTGTGTGTGGAAACAGGATAAGGTGGCCAACACATGGTGCAGCTTGAACGTCCTGATAAAGATCAGAAGCATTCTGTCCACAGATTCCCAGCTCTACCTCAGGTAATCTCTTAGTCCCTCCTTATCTCTCTCTGTCGGTCCATCCCTCTTTTTCTCTCCTCTTGCCATCTCCACTCATTTCCACTTATTACTTATTACTCTTTGGGGAAAGACAGCTCTGCCGCGTGACAATAAGATCATCCCCTCTCGTAAGGAGCTTCTGAAGGCAACGTCTGAAGGCTGCTGCTCCGGGCACTCAGAGAGTTACTGGGAATCAACAAAGGGGGTTGAACACCCAGAGAAGAAGTGACCCATTTGGGATTTTTCTGAAGCTGCGAGAGGTCACATCACACTTTGTTGACTGCGATGAATTTCAAACAAATGAACAAGTCTGGTCTTTTTGGCGAGGGGAGAGCAGGATTATGAAATGCTTGGAAATGCTTACACACTGTGTCCTTAGAACAAATCAGCTCTGAAGAGTAATCCATGCCCTTCCGGGACTGCAAAACCCCTGCCTCCCGCATATAACACACACACACACACACACACAGATAGTCTCTTCTAGACATATCTACCAAACGTCTTATCAATCCATAAATCTATCCTGTGGGGAGTTAATCAAACTTATAGGACACAGTAGAAAGTCACGGTGTTTCCCAGTTCCAGGTCCCTGGGGCGCCTTTAGACTGCTAATGATTCTGCATGACATGGTTGCCCTGCCCTTCCCCATATACACATTCACACACACTCTCCTCCCGTACCCCTCACACCCCCAGCGAGTGTCAATTGAAGGGTTACGCTAATGCCTGGTTGGCCCCCAAGCACATGGGGGACAGGGGGTGGGGGGTCCTGGATTTCTGCATTTCCTCCACGGTCGGGGTGTGACATGCCCAAACTGACCTGCGTCTGGAAAAAGAACGAGCAGGTGGAGCAGCTGGGTTCTGCGGTGTGTGTGCAGCTTTAGGATGGGATGGGCCCATCAGCCATGTGCATCCACAGTCAACCTAAAAGGTCATTGGGTGAGAGCCTGAAATTCAAATGGCTGCTTCCTCTAACAGTGTCGTAATTGAATTCAGGAAGACGATGGGGGGGGTCAAATCAACAATATGCGCTGATGAATTAGCAGAACAATAGCTCTAAAGAAATACTTAAGGAATACTTTTACAGGTTTGATTCAGTATCAGATGCCCTTCCCTGAAGTACATGAATGCTCCTGTTTTTTTCCTCTTTCAGTTTCGCCATGACTCTCCTGGCAGTTCTACCGTCCTCCATCAAGCTTCTGACCAAGCCAACGTTCTGGCAGTTCAAACTGGCCCTGGTGAGTGTCTCCAAGATGGGATTATCGATATGAATATTCAGAATAAGAATGTTACGATATGCCAACGGTAACAATATAAGGTATTCATACGTCTGCCCTTGAAACATCTGAATGGAATTCTCCCAAAACGCCTCCACACATATCCATTTGGGGTCCTTTACAACAGTGATTTGCAGCTTTTTTTTCACATGAAAGACCCCAAATTTGATAACCATTAGGCCACAGACCCCATTGAATAGGATTTTTATTCTCTCGGATCCCAATCTGAGAAGATTTTTATTGTTAGATATGATTTAGTCCAAACTTCCGTACCTGTCCATGCTCTAGTTAGGGAGATAACAGATAAGTATGATCCAAACAGTCCTTATTGTACATTTTCTGATGGCGAAGTTGAACTATTTATACTCTTGCTGGGGACCCCCAGAATGGGGACCCCCTGGGGCTTCCCATGGCCCATGTGATAACTGGTTCTTTGTGTTTTGTTGATGATGTCTTCAATATTTTGTTTTTAGTAATTGTTTACTCTTTGTAGAATTTTTATTAATTTTTTTAAACAAAGAAAGTTTGACTATGCATCGCAAATTGTTAACTTTTGATGTTATCTTCAGGTCAATTCCTCTCTGGCCTTTTTCCTCTTCTCCTATCACGTCCACGAGAAGTCCATCCTCCTGCCGGCCCTGTGAGTAGAGGCACCAGTGGTCACTTAGCTCAAATTCAGCTGAAACGGGGATGTCGAAAAAGCACTTTCCCCGCTCCTTTAACCTGCAAATATTCATGAGAATATAGTTAACCCCCACCACCACCACCAACCCCCCCTGGGTCCTACAGACTGTGTACAGCTCTGCCTGCATTTAGATTTTGCCAAACGGACATTCTACTCCCACTGTATTCCAGGAGTTGACGTGAAGGTCTATTTCCGTAGAGAGCCGTTAACTGGGGGGTTATGGCCCTCTGTCACCGTGCTTTGTGCCACGCAGACACAAAGAACGTCCCCGGAGCGGCTATTCGCATTGTTTATGTGTGTGTGTGTGAGGGTGTGTGTGTGTGTGTGTGTGTGTGTGAGCGTGTGAAAGCCAGGCAATTTTTAACCCAAAGACGGACTGAATGCAGAAAATCTACGCAAGCCAGCGAGTGCGGCCTCGCGGTCGCTTTCCATCTCCATTTCCATAACTTGTGCACAGGAGGCTTCAGGTAGAACAAGGAGAAGGCCGGCGCGGGGTTGGGTTTCCAGATCTGAGCTCATCTATTAATCTAGATCTGGCTTCGATTGTGTCTTTATTAAGTATTGAGTTATATCCCACCCACCTCACCCACCTGTCCTCCCGAATCAATCAGTAATGCATGTCCAGGGATTAGGGAGGCACGGCAGGCAGCGGCTCGCCGTGCTGTTTGCGCAGGATCAATTATTGGGCTGTAACAGGATCGGCGAAGAGCAGCGGCTGTAATTATGGGCTCGGGGACTGGTGGAAAGTGCTGCCCCCTCCCCATCTGCCTGTCCCCACAAACAGTGCGGGTACCGCTTGCTTTATAGCGGTGGAGCAGGGAACCAGGTTTTTCCAGGCCGTGCAGCCGTGAGATCCCAAACGAAAGACTGGTAGATTGGTTTCAAAACGCCAGGTTTAAATGCCGTTTGCAAACAGAGCGTATTGGCAGGACTTTTAGACTCGATAAGGTGGTTTCATTTATGGAAACACACAAACTCCCCGAGCCTCCAGTGGGAGTTTTGCAGCAACATCCATGCGTACAGCATTGTCATATCATATCTAAATGCTAACCATCGGAATGCATTGTGTGTGGGTGTCCCATCGGCTCGCTAGCTTAAGGCTTAATACCACGCAGCCCCGATGCCAAGCAGTTTCCATTTCGGCCCTGAACACACATGCCCCCAGCCCCCCCAGCCCTCTGCCTACGAGTAAAATGATCTAGAAATGCTATGTTACTGTGGATAGGTCGGACACTAAGTACACTGAACCTTCCACCTCCGCAGGCCGGTCTGCCTCCTGCTCAACGACCTGCCCTTGATAGCCATCTGGTTCCTGCAGATCTCCACCTTCAGGTAAGAATACCCAAGAACAATCAAAAAAAAAAAAAAAAAAGAGAATACATTGTCATGGTTTCAGGTATTTAACCCTTTTCTCATTTCTTGACCCGATTTAAAGTTAAAAACAAAACCGCAGTGCACTCGGCCTTTGTCTGGGATTAAGGTCCCCGCGCACACACCCTTATTCTCGTTTGGGATCCGTGCAGACGGCTAAAAATGGACGTGCGGCCGGGGTTAAGGTACGGGGTCGCGGAGGGCTGTCCCGCGCCTTGGCCCACACTCTCTCTAACTTTCACCAGCTGTTGGTAAATTCTTCCGGCAGCACTAATTGTTGTGCGCGTGGTTTAGTATAAGGATATCTGTGGATTACACGGCATAGTTGGCGTGCCTGCCGGCTAAGTGTGTGTGTTGTGTGAAGACAGGGGATGGTTTTGTGTCAGTGTCTCCGTACAGTCCAACATAGACGTCGGCATATGCTACATCCGCAACACGGGCAAAAAACAAACAAACTTCTTTGTTGCAAAAATCGGCCGAATGAATGCCCTAGTGAGTAATTCCGAGGAGAGAATGCGGCCCATTCTGTATTAAATAGATGAAGTATGTATTTCTACAATTTCCTAATAGATTTTCTGAATAGGGCCAGTCTTTTCAGACTCGTGGCGAGAATCCCTGGTTTGTTGTGCGAGGTTACGAGGATTTTAATGGGCTGGAGAAATGTGATTTAGTGAGAGTCAACTGTTGTTCTTGTCCACGTTCCTTTGCTAAACAAAGATAATCTTAACACGAATTTGAGATGCAATCCTCCCGAGGCTGCATGTAGTTTGTATGAACCGGCTCCATCGTTCTGTTGAATTTCCATTAAAGCTGATTGAATTAGGTTTTTTTTCTTTGTAAACGTATTTTCTATGTTTTATAAGTCTTATCTTATTCCCGACCGATGATGGAGCCAAACAAATACCAAAAAGTTCACTGTGGCCACTGTCCTCCAAATTCTCAGCGATGTTTTAGGATTTGCTTTGTAGTTAAAGTGCCGAACCATAATGTCATCTGTGTTAGGTTACGTTAGTCCCAGAATTGAAATTCAAAACTGCGAAACATACATTTGAAAACTGGTGTAGCAGTTTCACCGCGCTGCCTTTAACTACTTGCATCTACCCAATCAGTAAAATAAAATTCCGGTAAAGGCGGCCCCCGCCACCTACAACGGAAAGCACATATAGAGGAGCACATGCATAATGAAGATACATTGAATGTTTTTTTCTTTAAAAGTGCCGACGAAATAAAGTATCAAATATACGAGTTTTTATTTTTTTAAACAAAAATCTTAGATTATTGTAGATTACTTGAATATATGGCTCTTTCCACAACACCGATAACTGCCATTGTATGTTTCCTTTAATAGGGATTCCAGCCAAAATGAGCTAAATTGCCAACTCTAAACGTAGCATTGTTCCTCCCCGCAGCATGCTGCCTTTGCTTCTGAAGGACGGCCTGCTGGTGCCCTACGCCGTGACCTCGCTGGCCTTCCTCGTCCTCAGCATATACCTGCTGTCTGCGCTGGAGCGCTCCTCCGCCTCCGAGCTGAAGCTGGAGGGCTACCGCCGCCTCTGCTTCGTGCCGCCCAAACTGGACCTGGCGCGGGTCGTCAGGTGGAAGGTACGTGCAACTCAACCAGATGAAAAAGCAGAGACGGAATCTAAAGCGACACTCGAGAAAATTTCCAGTTAAAACATTCACTTTGAAATGAATGGAGTTGGCCTCGAAAGCCCATATGAAACCATCAACCCAATGTAATATGAGACCCTTTGGATCTTCCGAGTGTCAGTATTACAAATATGAGGAAGAGAGGTGCTATAGAGCAGCTGCTACAGAGAAAACAAAAACGAAGTTGTCCGCTGTAAACCAAAGGTGATGTAACCAAAAGCTCTCAAACACACACCAAGTTTCCAGTGACCGAGGCATAAACGGCACAACTTGGAAGACCCGTCTACGTAGAAACATATATGTCCGTTGTTGCAATGATTAGGATAATTGACAATACCGTTGTCACATTCAAAATCAGTCAATGGAAGAGTACAGAAAACAGTGGAATATAAGTGGAAGAAAATGAACCCAAAATACCCCATCGGAAAAATATGTCAATGTAAGTGTTCAATGTTATTTCAAGGTTTTATTGGCATAATGCACCCAGTGACCTGCAAGAATAAAATAACATTTTGAAAAGTAATAAAAGGTGAGGAGGTAAATAAAATAAAATAAAAAAAGATGCAAGATATTTACAAAAATAAATTACATTAAAAAATATATATATATTTTTTTTAAATATGCAAGATATTTACAAAAATAAATTACGTAAAAAAAATAAAATAAATAAAAATAAAAAGATGCAAGATATTTACAAAGATAAATTATGTAAATAATAAAACAAAATACATAATAATAAATGAATAGCAAAAACAATAAAAATGCTATGTTTTCAAAGATTAATAACGCACACTAAACTTAACCCCCACCACCGCCAGCTTGGTTCAAGTTCCCCCCACCCTTGTCCTCTGTCGCAGGTTGCGTCGTGGCTCCCACTGCAGCGGAGCGCCACTTGACCTACATCGCGTCGGTGCGAGAAGATACACCCAACTGTATAAATAAAGATCATGTGCTGCCATAAGCTTCCCCCCCCCCGGACCGATGCCAAAAGGAATTATTTCTCACTTATTTAGGTTTCCGCGGCGTCTGAAGGTGCGGCACCGGTAGGGTGTCTTTTTATAGAGCGCGTCATTAACACCGCTCTGCCTACATATATTTATTTACACAAGCGGCATAAATAACGAGGCCCGCTCATGCCGATAGGGTTTCACTGCTGGAGGGGGCGGGTGGAGGAGGGCGGTGCTGAATAAGGTGTTCCGTCCTTCCTCTCCACTTAGCCGCTGTCGATCCCAAACAGACGCGTAGATTATGAATCCACACTCTTGTAACCCTAAAATACGATTTTATACACAGCCCGTTTTCTTTTTTTATGTTACAGCGCAAACAATTTCTAAAGTAGGAGCTCCATTTTATTTAAGTCGTGCAGTAATTCATGCGCAACGCCATTTTAGGGAGGTTTTCTTTTTTCTAACAAGGTAAATCGGCAATCCCATATTTTGGTTTCGGTTTTCATCAAATTCAGCGGAAAAGCCAACTGTTTTCGCCAAGCCTAATCACTCTTTGTATCCTTTAATCGGAAGCAGTCATTGGTGAGCGTTAACAAGCCAAAATACCCCAGAGAGGGGCTGGCAGGTAGTCAATCCACATGCACTCCTTGTCGAGCTCCTGCTGCCAAAATGTCAGGACACGAGCGTCATCGTGAAGGCGTATGAGGCCAAGCCATCTTAACTCACATAGTACATAAGTTGGAATAGATCCACAGACACTAGCTTTCACTCACCCCAACAGGGGGTCCCAATATTTTTTCCCTCATAGACTCCTAAATCAAACTTGATTCAGTCTGAGACCCCCCTATTTAAAAGTATGTAGTGCATGAGGCATACAATGCATTTGAACATAAAGTCAAGGGTCTTGTTACAGTTTCTGTGTATTTTATTTTTTACCAAAATTGGATTAGTAGGAACCATATGCCTTAAATCGTCCCAAGGGCTCGATCTCTGGCAACCACATTTTGGGGGTCTGGCACCACAGGTTTTGGGAATCACCACACCAAAGTGAAAGGTGATCAAAAGCGCATTGATTCAATGTATTCGTGGCTCATTCTGCCTGGCGAAGGCGGGTGGGCCGACGTGTTGAGCGTACAATGACTCACTCACTTTATTGCGTCTTTCATAACGGCGCGGCGCTGACCACCGGGTGGAGCGATACGATGCTTTGCAGCTGCACCGTACTGCGCGTGCCGTGCAACACATGGTACAGTGTCATAATTTCCACTTGACACACTGTCCCTCTCCTTGCCACAGTTCTACATCAGCGTCGCGGCCATGGCCTGTTTGAGCGTCGCCTGCGTTGCAGTCGACCCTCCGCCGCGGCTGCCGGATCTGTTCCCTGTGTTGGTGTCTGCCTTCTCCTTCCTGCACTTACCGGGAATGGTGATCTACTTCCACGTGGTCCAGTTCACCGCGCCGCACAGCCGGAAGGGACAGAAAAAGACCAACTGAAGAGACGGGGGTACCATCTCAAGGTGTTTCGAAGGAGTCCGCGAGACTTAACTTGTATGGGAACATCCAGAATAACGTAATTGGAGGGTGGCTGTTTTTAGGAAAGGCAGGAGAGGGTGACGGTGACGGTGAGGGCTGGACACAAGCAAGAGAAGGTTCAGGTTTTCTTCCCCCCCTACACAGGGATCTGCTCAAAATCATGTACAGTACATCAGTGGTTTGCCAAACATTCCATCCATCCATAAACAATACTTTTGAAAATAATGGTATAACCGAGTTGGAGGTCATATTCCACTGTAGAACAATGAAGCATTTCTGGCCTTGCTTTTTCAAATCACTGAACAAACCTTTGGTTTAATTTTTGGCTGAATCGATGAAGAGAAACGACTTAGGTAGAGAACTTTGATACTGAATGCAATGTATAGGATGTTTCTATACTTAATACTGTCAATGCAGCCCTAACACTCAAACCTTTTTTTATACTCATCAATAAAACATTTTGTACAGATTTGAAGTCTTTGTTGTAAGAATTTATTTGGGCAATGCTTTTAAGTATTTTGTACAATAATAAGTCTTGAACCAACTCTATAAACCACCATGACAAAATACTTTCATAACCAATCTCTGGCAGAAACAAAGGCAATTACAAGACAAAATACACGGTTGAAGGTTTTTACTCCATTAATAATTCAACACAGCACCTAAATACTCCTCGGGGTCTGGCACAAAAGGACGGCAGATTTTAAATAAAACCCGCAGCGGGACAGGTGGTCTTAAAAGAAAATAAATGATGGATGTGGCATATCAGAACATGATATCATAAAGTTGAAATATCACAGGAACAAGAAGGTACATGCAATTCCTTTGCCTCTTCCTGCGAGTTAATGACGGGCATTAAAAAAAAACCTATTACAACAATAAATGTTATCGGGTCAGCGTGTGTGTGAGGGAGGGTGATTCAGAGGACAGATTATAGGTGCTGGTCTCTTAATACCACAAACCACTTTTGTTGATGAAACCGTCCGTGCTATTCTGTCAAGTGGAACAAAAGTTGAGAAAACGACCCATCCAGCAGCCAAGACTTCAAACGGTTCCTAGCATTTAGATTTTTCCTGATAACTAAAGGAAAGCCAGAATCCCCATGCGAGTGCTAACTGCGATGAGTAGTGGTTGGGACCACCAGTCCTGTTCTTACTGTTCAGTCACAAGTTTTGATAAGAAACTTCCAGACATTAGTCGTGTTGTGCAGAACCGTCATCGCCACTGTGGTACGGACATAATAGTTGTTCAACAGCGAGGAGGGAGACGCAGGAAAATAAAAAGGAAATGAGGCTTCTGTCATCAGCCCGTCACTGGCTAATCGTCTGGAGGCGCTTGGTCGTCTTCTCTCTGCGGGTCACTGTCAGCTCCGAGTCGGGGAGGGACACTGCAGAGGCCGGGAACACTGAGTGCTAAAGAGCTGTGTGTGTGTGTGTGTGTGTTTATACAGGGCTCTCCCGGTCCCAACTGGACCCACATTGGGAGCAGCGACTGCCAGAGGTGGTGTGCAGGTCTTCCCAATCTGCGGAGGAGCCCGTATGAAAACATTAGTTTTGTTTATGGCCGCGCTTGCGTCGTCCTTCACACGGCCTCTGAGGGTGATAAAGTGAGAGCTACGCGATCTACCTTGGGCCCAAATAGGAAATGTCCCCGTGAACAGCAGCTGTTGCGTAGGTCAGTCTGCTCGGCCGCGGAGAGGTCTCGGCCTTCCCAGGCGATGCCAAATAAAGAGACTACTGTGTGTGCGCATGTTCTCCTGCGTTTTCCTGTGTCCTTTTTAAATGTGCAAAGTTGGCTCAGTGGAAGGGGTTTGCATCATGCGGTATCTGCAGTAATTGGGATGAGGGTTGTCTTCCGGGGAAACATCATTTTCTTAGCACCGCGGCGCGGCGGGTTATCGCAGAATCAACATTTGTCAGCCGCGAGGCAGAGGCTCCGCCGGCGGGACGGGCGGAGAGCCCTCGACGCAAAGTGCTTCCGAGGCCTCGCCGTTTTCCAACACCCGTCACCGCCAGCGATGAACGACAGCCTCCGAGACGTCTCTCTGCCTCGGCACTGACAGCACGGATTCCACATTTGTCTCCTGTATTTTCTCCCCGGGAACGTCAGCTCCGCGAGACAGACGAGCAATTCCATTTAGCTGTCAACAGACAAAACGCCTTGATGGCAAAAAAACAAAAATATATATATATATATAATAATAAAAAAAAAAAAAAAACCTGGGGGGAATATTGGAGAGGAAAACATGATTGTAACCCCACTGGTACCCAGAGATATTATCATAGTCAACGGGATGGATGTCAACGTTTACATTTTAGTTGCGGTTTAGCAACGTGTTAGCACACCTTAGTCTTTTGCGGTTCTTAGCAGTCTTAACATTTAATTGACAAATAAATGATTATTAGGCCTACCTCAGCCCATGATGGACTTTAGGAACTCATAGGAGCTGCCCGTCTTCGCGGCCCCTAGGGAGAACCGAAAGTTTGAATCAGCGTGGAAACACAAGACCCTGGTCAATACGTCTCAACACAAAGACTTCAATGTGCCTCGGGTTTCTGTGACACCCGGTGACCGTCGCCAGGCCGGCAGAAATCATGTCTCAGAGCGACCGCCGCGTGTTCCGCCCCCACCCAGCTTCGATCGAAGACGGCGGGCTTCACTTTGGACCGACGCAGCCTTAATGTACAGCTCCGCCGCTTTGATTGCGGCTGTGTGTTTAATCCCAACGCGTAAAAAGCCGGCAGCTGTCCGTCGGGCCTCCCGCGATTGATGTGCCGTGGAATCCTCTCCGAGGCGTTCCCCGGATCCCGCGTGCTCCCCCGACCGAGGGACCCCATCACTTTTACGACATCTTAGGGAATCTTCTCTTTTAATACAGCCCATTACGGCCCACATACAAATCTTCCCCCGCTGTGGCCGCAGCTACAGCCTGATCAATTTTTATACTGCTGAGCCATACCATATACCCCCCCCCCCCGCCCCACCCTCGGTTTGTCATCTCCAAAATTCATGTTGTGGGGGACTTTCTTATGGAAAAAAATAAGCAATAAAAATACATTACCGAGCCGAAGATGTGCACAAGTCAGTGCTTAGCCGTGACTGAAAAGCGTCGCTGAGAATAAAATTTGCTCCTGTGGTAAGCAGAAATGCTTAAATGTTATTTATTTTTATGCTCCTAAGAAAATATATTATGAAGTGAAACATTGATCTAACACATAACCACGGCTCCGCGTGGGGTTGCTCGGACAGAATTTATGAATCCTTTGTACAACTCCTTTCATTTAATTTTCCAAATCTCTCACCGCACGCGAATAATCAATACCCGCTGCCGGGGGAAACTTGCCTCAGAATTATTATGGCCTTTCTTTTTCAATTCTGTAGTCATCAGCACATACAGGCGCTCTGGGTATTTGTAAGGTCTGGACTGCGTCCCAGAGGATTTATTCCAGGCTGGAGCCTGATTGCTCAACAAAAGTGACTTCTCTGGAATGCTTCACTGAAACTTTTGTTAACCTTTAAGGACGGCAGCAAGTGCTTCTTAACACCGCGCCCTGGCCCCGGCCAAGGAGAGGAGTTTGACAGCGAGACCAGCGTAGGACCATTAGGCCAAGGTAGACCACACATAAAGGAACGGAGGAAGAGTTTGGCAAGAAAACCGAACGAAAGGGGGATCAAATGCACAATGAGGTGAAAGTAAAGACGTCTTTGTGGATTTACTTTGGTGCCCTGGCGGGACGGTGGCGGTGAAGGGGGGGGGGGGGGGGGGATTGGTTTCGGCATCCGACAGTGACAGAAGGTCCTTAACCCAACGAACTGGGTGGCTCACATCAATTTACAGTATTTCAATGAATTACTTAACAGAGGACGATATGAATCCGTGGCGCGGGAAACGCATTGGAAGATTCTGCACCCGACCACGCGGGCGACCCATTGAGCGAGCGATGTTGAAGTGCATGCGCGTTCCAGACAGAGACACACACACACACACACACACACACACACACACACACACACACACACACACACACACACACACACACACACACACACACACACACACACACACACACACACACACACACACACACACACACACACACACACACACAATGGCGGTCCTGGGATGACAAGCTTCTCAACCGTTTACCCCAATGAGCCAACCTCTGGACCCAGCCCACGGCGGCGACACTGTGCCAAGCGGCCTTCCTCCTGCGGTGTGCCGCCTCACCGTCTACAGTGTCGCGTCGCCTGCCCGTTGAACCCGAACCTGATGATTTTTTTTTTTTTCTCGATGTGAGCTGACGGGGGCACGTGACTCTCCATCCTAAGAGTGGAAGAATCCCGCACCGGGAGGCGTGGCAGTGTGTTTAACTCAAGGCCGTGACGCGTCGTCCTCGGTCACATGGAAACCGCTGCCCTGCCCACTTTGACAAAAGGTGCTTTTTGGAGTTCCATCGGTGCATAAGAGCAAGCGGTCAGGGGTCAGAAAACCATACCCTGGAATGCTTAGAAAGTAAGTATAGTGAGCTAGGTACGCAATTGCTAAACAGTGAATTAATATGATCTATGAATCGATGAAGTGTGTCGTTTGGGAAAGCCTCTGTCATCGTGGTGGAATTGGGTCAGATCAATACGGCCGTTATCGATTGGCCAAAGTTTTTTTTTCTTCAATCTTATAAAAAGAAAACGTGTCAACGTGTCGGCTGGCGAACTGCAACTCTGCCAGTTCACTTTGAAACCTTGAGATAGAGAGAGAAAATCTCATCCTGCCCCCACCCCCCTTTTATTTTTAATACTTTGAGCAATCCCATGATTTCAAACGTATTGTTTGTCAGTTAAAATTAGTTCCAGAACTGAACTGCCTCTGCGGCCCCGGATACCGTGAACCGCAGAGGCTGGAATTGTCTTCATATTTATTAGAATTAGCTGTATCAACTCTATATCTTTACAGACCACAACTCTGTGGCTGCGGGAAACAATAACTGGAAAACAACTGTGACTGTGCGACGTCAGATGTCACTGTTGAAATTCCACGTCCATGCCACGTCACCCGGCGGAATGGCGTGGAAGTGTTCCTCACAAAGCGCAAATAAGGAAGTAGGCCTGAGTGCGATAGTGGCGGATCCCAAAAAAAAAAAAAAAAAAAAAAAGGAGAACTCCATCACAGCAGGACCACGCTTCGTGATAACATCATCTGTCTGGCTTTTGCCCTCCCCTCCGACTGTAGGCCCGGGCTCTTCCGTAGCTTGGAGTAACAGCTCCTTCATTTAAAATGCTCGTCACGGGGCACAAAGGCGGCCGATTCACTCCCGAGTTATCTGCCTTGACGTTGTGAGCGCTGTTGTTGTAAGGAGGTTTACACACCACTGATAAATTTCACGGCCATACCATGTGATATAAAATGTGACATTCCTGCGGTGCCGATCGACAATGCGACACGTATGTCGGCCAGTCTCACTGGAACTAATTTAAACAATTTTTAACAACCTTATCGAAAAACAAGCCCCGCGCCGGACAATGCCGCCCATTCAGCTCCCACAAGTCGCCATTATGAGATTGGATCACAAGAATTGCTTCGCTGGAGGCATTATGTGTGCCTAAAATAATCAAATTAATTCTATCCCTGGGAAATCTGCTCATTGAGCTGTTTTTGTTACCATGAAAAAAGAAAGTAAGAAATGTTTTTCTCCTAAGTTCATGGAGCCTGGGATTTTGCGAGCCACTTAGACAAGCAGCCATTGAAGCGCTTGTCGCTGTAGTGGCCGGGGAGAAAGGTGGCGTGGGGCGGGCAAACTGGAATTAGGTGGCGGGTGGAAGTGAATGGAAAGCAGTCAGGCCTTATGACCGTATTCTCTTTAGGCTCAGCCTGAAATCGATAAACACTAACAAATGAGTGGAACGACAAAAAAAACCCCAAAACATTTCACGATAGGTTTGTTTCCTTTTAAGATGCCAGGGCGAGGTCACTGTCACGACGGTTTGGAAAGTAAACAAACAGTGGAAAGTCAACAAGTTATTAGTGATCCCGTGGGCATATAGTCAACATCAACTAGAGCCAATTCAATTAAATATTATGGCACTTTATGAAAGCCCTTTCAGATAATAATGATCCATGTCAGCATTTACGGCTATTATAATTTCTCCAATAAAAAGAAAACTTCCAATCCACAAAATATTAAAGTCCAGGGTGTTCATGTGTGTTCCTCTCAAAAGTCCACTCACCTTTGTGTCTCTGGTGAGAATCGTTTTGCCTCAAACAGGAATCTGCTCTAGACACTGAAAGAAAAAAATAAACTCATGCAACTGTAGTGCAAAACTTGCCAAAACATTAATTATGCACAAAGTATTTATATCTTTTTTTTTTTTTTATAACAAAACCAGGGGGAATATCACAGGTTTTCAATGACCACGTTTATTTCCAAAGGACTTTTCAAGCAGTCCTGCGCAAAAGGGGCTATTTTCAAGGGTTTTCCAGTACTTCCATTTCCGAGGACGAAATTCTGGCACTTCAAGCACCTCAAGGACCTGGTAGGAACCCAACCAAAATGCTGTTTACTGTGTGGACACGGGTCCGTTTACTGGGCTGAATTTCTATGAGACTCCGACGCCCTTTCACTCACTCAGCTCCCTGTTCCTCCTCAGCTCAGTCTGCAGATCGGCGGAACCTCGGCAGAGGAAACTTTCCAACTCAGCGCTGCCCTCTGCTGCCTGGTCAAACCACAGGATGAGAAGGAGTGAGGGCCGGAAAATGGAAAACAACGTCATCGGTGGTGGCTTGGGAATGAAGCGTATTTCAAACAGCAAGTAAGACCGAAGAGACAAAACTGACATCAATAGCTCTGTGGTAAAAATACACACAGAGCCATTCCACGTGTGGAGATTTGGGGTCCGGTGAAGTCATAACACCATCTGTTAGCCTGGAAGACTTCACACCGCCCCGCCCCCCCTCTGCAAGGATGGAGACCAAAAGAAAAAGGAAGTTACGCACCACTATTTTCTCCAGCTTCTGTCGGGCCTTAACGAATGCCCCGGACGATTTCTCCACGGCGGATCTCAGGGAACTCAATCTGGGCAGATTGGTGAAGTTGGGGTTTTGAATGTAGTATTTCCACACAGGTTCACTCAGATTAGACTAAGGATAGTCAATTGTAATTGCCAATTACCACTTTCATTAGCAATTTTTGATTGCCAATTTCAGTACCAGAACAAAAAAGATCAACTTTTTTTTTTTGTCTTTTTCATGGGGCTGATTAAGTATTAGGGAAAGTGCTGTGGAATTGACATTCAGATGTTCATGGTTGTAGTATAAACTCTGGTTCACGTGAACTACCGAGGACAAGAATTGTAAAATTTTAAACAAATGCTTGTCTTGATGGATGTGGCCAGACAGCAAATGTCTGCCTTGGCTAAAGGAAATGGTTCTCGTGTTAAAGTGCTCTTACACAACTATTTTTAGTGCTATGTAAATCACTGGTAATTTAGCCAGTTATGAATCTTCCTCATTCGATGTCTCCTGCCGTTAAATACTGATATGTCATTGTGACCATCAGGAAAGTGCGGCCATTGAAATATATCAACTGAGAAAGAAAAAAAAAAGAGAAAAGAAAATCAAGCTCTCAGTGGCTCTTGATGGCCCTTGAATGAATGAATGAATGAATAAATTGTGGACGTACTCACTTTTCACTCTCTGTTTGTTGGATTTTCCGTTTTCCAGGGCTCGCTTCACCTGCGCTTGCTGCGTGGGAGCACAAACACTCTATGAGGAAATCTCCAAAACATCAGAGACACTGTGCTCGAAACATTATAGCTATACGGGGATAACGCTGCATTTGCAATAGATTGCCAAGCAAGGGTGAAATTCATATTTTATTCATTCTGACTTGTTTTTCTGGGCATTAAAGTTGAAATCAATGTTTCTTTTGGAATAGGACCGTATTGATGCTTCCAGAGGTCATTTCCATCCGTTTTCTATCCAACTTTGATAACTCTTTTTTTTTTTTTGGTTTGGGATATATAATATGGATAATAGATCTCCTAGGTCTGAATTTCAGCAGAATGCTGTACAGACTTCACTTCAAGATATAATGCGGCTCCTTCTTCTTCTGAAACAATAATAGGGTTTTTCCCCCTCATCAGCCCTGGAGATTCCCATATTTAACTCGGTCTCGTTCCAACCATTTGGCCCCATGTTAATTAGTCTCGCTAATGTCACCGTGGGTTCAATGAATTTTGGAACGGTTTCATGTTGAAATGATGTAGCCGCGGGCAGCACCTCCCACTGGAGTCCCACACTTCACAACACAGTGCTCAACCCTGCAAATGCCATTTTGGTGAAAATCATTCCATCATATGTAGCTCTTATTTAGCTGTGGCAAATTTTACAGGGTAAAAATAAATCTGATTTTTTTTTTTTTGGTGAATTTTGTGTTAAATTTATCTTGGAGAAGGGCTCGTGCTGAAATACTGCAACTACTACAATAAGCGTTTCTTTTATTTCTAGACAGTGTTCTGTTTGTTTCTGTTGTATGATCTGATGACAAACAAAAGACAATTTCATATTAATTAAAAGTTATATGAATTAAAACCACGTGAGTGGAATAATTGCCAAACTTAATTATCATGAAGGATAAGGGCTACATTGTAACCTCCTCTATTGCACTAACCCTACTTATAGTTTACACATTCTGTGAGTCACAGCATGAAGAAATTGGATTCCCCAAACCCTTAGAAGGCCTGTCGATAATATAAACTTTGTATAGCACTGGCATTTCTCTTAGTCATATGACAAATAGCCATTGTTTTATTTAGGGTTTACAAAATGAAATTCAATGACTTTCAAGTACTTTTTAAAAGCAGTATTTTTTTTATTTTGAAGGACTTAACATAAAACAAATAACACATTTTCAACTTCACTAATTAAAATATAATTTATCTTAGTCTCATGGTCTATTTATTTTTAACACACACACAAACACACACACAAACACTAAGTCCCCCTTGTGCCGTCAAAACAGCTCTGACCTGTCGAGGCATGGACACCACAAGACCTCTGAAGGTGTCCTGTGGTATCTGGCACCAAGACGTTAACAGCAGATGCTTCCCACAAATGCTCGATCAGAGCATTTGTATGGCCATCCACATAATTAAGAAGAAAACGTGATTCATCAGATCACGCAGCTTCTTCCATTGTTCCATGGTCCAGTGTCGACACTCACGTGCCCATTGTAGGCGCTTTCGGCGGTGGACAGGGGTCAGCATGGGCATCCTGACCGGTCTGCGGTTACGCAGCCCCATACACAGCAAGCTGCGATGCACTGTGTGTTCTGACACCTTTCTATCATAGCCAGCATTTGGTAGGTACTAACCACTGCATGCCGGGAACACCCCACAAGAACTGCCGTTTTGGAGATGCTCTGACCCAGTCGTCCAGCCATCACAATTTGTCTCCTGTCAAAGCTGCTCAGATCCTTACGCTTGCCCATTTTTCCTGCTTCCCACACATCAACTTTAAGAACTGACTGTTCACTTGCTGCCTAATATATCCCACCCCTTGACAGGTGCCATTGGAACCAGATGATCAATGTTATTCACTTCACATGTCAGTTGTTGTAATGTTGTGGCTGATCGGTGTACAAGTACCCCTCACTTAACGACCAACCCGTTCAACGACCGTTAAGACTTACGACCAGCTCTCCGACCAGTCTGTATTGTACGCTGGGGACAATACCGCGGCGTGCGCGGTGCCTCAGCGTCAAGTATCTCATTGCGCATCATGCTTTATATACTATATACATTATATATACACATCTCATCACCGTTCTCAGTCTCAGTCTTGTACCTGCAGTCTGTCAGTATTCACTACACTAGCGTTCGCAATGGCCATGCCCCCTTACCGTGAAATAACACAGGTCCTCACTTATCGACCAATTCGCTTAACGACCTGGTGGAAGGAACGGATCTCGGTCGCTAAGTGAGGAGTACCTGTATATAATTAATCAATCTCATTGTAATCTACTTTTATTTATTTCCAACCATACAGGATTAAATGTACATGTCGGGAAAGTGATTCTGGAAAAGTTTTATTATGTTGCGATTTGAATAACAAAACCAGGGGGAACTTCACAGGTTTTTTCAGGGACTTTCAAGCACTTGAGCACAATAGGGGCTATTTTCAGAGTATTTGGCCTTTTATTCAGCCACGCATAATATAAACCTTTGCTAAATGTAGCCTACATCTTTAGAGGTCTGAAATGAAAGCTGAAACCTGCTTGAAGACGTGCAGTGCCTGTCAGGGGAGAGTAGATTGCATCCCTTGCTTGTTTTTTGGAAGTCCTGCTCTATATGGGACAGAGAAATGAATAATATAACATGAAATGCATTATGACCAGTACTTACGTATGTATTTGTCAAATCAAGGGTCACTTTATAAATGGTAATTGAGTCATTCCATGAAAGGAGTGTCATTTCTGTCCACAACATTTAATGAAGTTTATGTTTGATAGGGTCTGTCAAGCATAACCTATTCACCCCATCACTGACACAGATAAAGAAAACTGTTTTTAAATAAATTTTTTGTGATATTTATGAAAAAGAAAATTGTTATTTACTGCTAATTATTGTCTAATGAATTTAACCCTGGGTATATCCTGTGGCCATTTTAGGATGAAATGTTCCACCCCGTCACACCTCCCCTGATAAGTAATGCATGTGTAATGGATGATAAAAATAAGGCTTTTGTGCCTGAGGTGGGAAAACATGTTTTCTGGGACATTTTGGTAAGAAGAATATTAACAAAAAAAAAAAAGATTTGTTATTAAAACAAATCTTAAAATAGAAAGGCCAAATGGTGCTGATCTCATGGAATGACTCAGTTGTGCTTAAGAAATGGAGGTGAACTTATTTACTTACACTCTGTGAGTTGTCCATGCAAAGTGTTTTTTTGGAACTATTAAAAAAAAATAAAACAGATTTGAGAGTCAAGTCCCAATGAAGGCCTCCAATATAATTATAGAAGAACTTGCTATCTATACAGTCAAATCTTTGAAGCATGGATAATAATAACTAATAGCATGCAAGTGGAAACAATGGTTTGGTGAAAAAATTAAAACAGAGTTTAGAGAGTTTAGAAGATATGTTGACCAGTTTAATTTCAACCACTTTGCTCAATTTAGTCTTAAACTCTGTAAATTGTAAGTTACTTGGAGCTATGAATTCATTGAATCATTATCATATATGTATATTATATAAGTCTAAAGTAAGAAAGGGTCTCTTTATTATGTACTATAATTATTTTTGTGTTCTGTTTTTTACATAATCCAAAAAAAAAACCCAGACAAAATCAGAGAGTAGAATTCATGAAAACAGGATTGACCATTTTTTTTTCTGTGCATTTACTAGATTTTGATCTCGTTTCATATAACATAGTGTCAAGACAAAGATGGGGCGGTTTAAATGTTCCAACATATCAGAAACATGTATTACTTGAATCAACAGACCGAAATACAGCAGCATTTCAGGATAAATGGAATGTAACTGTTTATAACAATGTCACAGTTAAGAAAGATTATGGCGGTCTTAAAGCTTAGTGTGGTACATTTTGGGATGTGACTGCACTCTGCAGGACCAAGCAGTCCCTGTGTATAGGGGACGGGGTGCGGAGGGCCTCGGTTCCACGGCAGCTTCTGGACAATCCTACTTCTGTTTGATTTATGGACTCCAGAAAAGGTCACCATCAGCCAACGGTTATCACCCGGCGAGGGGGGAAAAAAAAAGAAAAAAAGATAATCTCAGTGTAACTGAGAGCTGAACTAAATCCCTTTGCTTTGATATTTGGTCCCAGTGTCAATTCTTCCATTTATCATTGCGAGGGATTTTTTTTTTTTTTTTGCTAAAAGCAAAACGGTTAAGGAAATTCACGAGCTTCACAAAACGGCCCCGAAAAAGACCTTTATCTCTTGATTTCCACCAAGAAATGGGTTTCTAGTGATCTAACCGCTGTGGTTATGCTGCCAACCTGATTCAACAGTTATTATTATTATCATTTAGCCGTTTCTAGTGGTTTGGATTTAACCCTTGAATGTGGTTCCAATGCGAGTCGACAGTGGTTGGTGTAACCTGGTGAAAATAAATCTCGGTTTATAAAAGTAAACACTGGGAAGCTATAGACCGGTGTGTGTGTGTGTGTGTGTGTGTGTGTGCAATATATGTACAAAATATATACACAGCTGTTATTCTACAATGCAAGATATATTATACACGATCCTCAAACTCACAACAATCAATAGCATAACGTGAAAAATGTGCTACTCACGACATTTTCGATGAAAGGCAACTCTGCCGCAGGTTGGGGAGAATTGAAAACTGGCGCGTGTGCGTCGCTCAACCCTCCCCCCGCAAACAAGGCCTCCTCCTCCGAGAGTTCCACACCGGCGCATAGCACGTTCTCGCCGGAGGTTGTGAATCCTGACTGAAATGTATCATTATGACATTGTTATTATTATGCTTTGAAAATCGGGAGGAAAAGCCTCTCGTTGCGCAAACTGCACCTTTTGTTGCATCATTGAACGTTATTATATCAGAGTAACAGGGACATAACCCACCGCCCCCCCGCCCCGCCCCTTCGAACTGTAATGTCCTGAATTTCACTTCGGGATTAATCGTTTTATAGTCTTAGTCTAATATATTGAGCTATAAAGCCTTAAGTGGTAAGATTTAATTTCCAGTGGAACATTTTCAAATCCCGCTGAACAGAATAAGTAACGGAAATAAAGTCGCCATGTTTAAAAGCAAAGCGTCACCATGTCACAATTGCCGCCGGTATACCAGCGTCAGAACAAGCTCGAACTGAAAGCGCGAACTACGGCGACAGTTATACGTTTGTGACGTTTTGTGACGTTTTAAGGACGACAGTGTGCCGTGGGATTATTTCATAGTTAAAAAAAAAAAAAAAAAGATCGGGTTAGGAACCATGGCTCTACGAGGCTGTGTTTCTTCGGTGCCGCTTCCCCCGCGCACCGCGCCTGTGGTCTGGTTTGCTTGGCAACAGCGGGGGAGGGTCGCCGCCGTGTTGCTCGCAGGTAAACGTCGTCGCCTGCGCTCGTTTCAGCGTCTCACTGACGACACTGACGAAGAAAACCGCGAGTCGCCGCAGGCGACGACGCGTTTGGTCAGTGTGTGAAATGCGAGACCCTGGCAACGCTCACGACGGAACTGCAAGGTTCCCGTTGCCACAAGATGAATATTGCGTTCGCGAATCAGAAATGCGATATGGGCTTCATATTATAATCGGGTCCAGGTTTGACTTCTATACATATATAGCTAGACATAGCTTAAGTCAAAAAATTCCGGGGAATTTAAATGCACCATGACGCTGTGATATATATATATCTATATATATCTATATAGATATATATAGATAGATATATATATAGATACTGTATTCATTACCGGTGGGAAATTGCAGCGTTATAGCAGTTCACAACAGTAGGCAATATTAATAAAGCAATAAGAGTTCTCAATTCTAAATATGCAGTAAACCCACAGAAACAAACGCCAATAAATATACACCTCATCAAAAAATGTACGATAAACCTCTATCAATTCAGTGTCAAAAATGGGACATTTTGCAAGTTTGCACACACATGTAAGATGAGCTCTACAAATTGTGTGTGCACCAGGGTGGGGGTAAAAATATGAAAAAAATAATATATATATATATATATAGAGGATTGCAAAAGATGACTGTTTTAACAGCTAACTTTGGGGGATGGAATAGGGGGGATACAATTGTAGTTTGCAGTGGTGGGTCAATAAATTCTCAGTCGAGGGGGTTTTCACTGAGGGTGTAATCCACAGGCTTGTTTTTGTACAGTGGCATACGGGCATTACATAACTTTGATGCATTTTCTTCCCAGAATGTCCCTCCGAGCCTCATCGCACCATTTCGGGCTGCAGAGGAGTCGAGCTACCGATGACGAGGAGACTTTCTACACACGGTGCAGAGCTGCGTACCTGGCTGTGTTCAGATCCAGCTTGACAAACATAGTTTCAAAACAACAGCTTTGTCGTGGTGAGTGAACCCGCCTGTTAGTAGCAAGTCGCCAAGCAACACGTTTCTTTTAAAGAATTCTACTTTTTCCCCAGCAGTACTGGTCTTCATAAGATTCCCCATGTACAACCAACGGTGCCTAGTAAATGAATAACTTCTAAATATTTGACACGACGAAGGAAATTCCGGCATGAGATTTATTTTAGGCCACCATGAGACCGTTGTATCAGCATTAAAGTAGATTACTTTAGATTACTGATGGATTGATTGACCCCTGTGGGACATTTATTTTGTTGTAGCACAAAAGATACAACCAGGTAAACCTCAAATTTCTTAATTTAACCCTTTCAACCAGGTGACATTGTTATCTTATGTCTTCCTACGCCAGTTCTCCAGCAGGCCGGCAGGAACCCATCGCACAAAACTCTGGATAAGTACTGGACTCCGAGAACGTCCAAACTGAACTTCGATGATTTCTGCGAGATTCTCAAGAGTGAGAAGCAGACGGAGGGAAACCAGCTGCTGAGAGCGTTCCAAAAAATGGACCTGAATGGTGACGGCTTTATATCCCACGGTGAACTGGAGAAGGCCCTCACCACCGTATGTAACTGCTGTTCTACGTTTAAACTAGATTATTACATCTAGAACTCTGTTGTTGAATTCCCTGAATTCAAATCAGAATCAGAATCATTTTATTTCGCCAGGTGTGGCATTTACATCTACGAGGAATTTGTCATGGTGATTATTGGTGCTTATCTACAGACAATTAGCATTTAAAAAACCTAACAGTTTGAGAAAAAAACATTTTTTCATAAAAAATCTAATCAAGTAGGAGAAGTAAAAAGTAAAATAAAAAATTGCGAAATATACACAAGTAGCCAAAAAATAAAACAGAAATAGTCAAACATATAAAAATATAGATAATATACAAATGCGATTCTATGCACAGGATAGATGGTTGGAATGGGTATAAATGACAAATTCTATGTTTGAATCCCATATTGTTATTGAATGAAATGGACTCGGCCTGTTTGTTTTTCTTGGAGGAGAAACCCATGCAGTTGGATCGTTGCTTGAGATAAGCTGTCGTGCTTTCAAAGCTTGTTGGTTGTTGGACGCCGCGATCAGCTGACGGCTCCGGGCCGCGGTCGGCTTCATCAGCTGTCTTGAGCATGATCAGGCTTTTGGCATAGAGTGCCTAAAGCAAAAGGCTCGATTTACAAAAAATGATTTTGAGCAGTGATTTTCCCTGTTCTGATCAAAACCAACAAGCTCTTTGGTGTCACGGTGTTGCGTATATTGACTAATTAAGGAAATGTTTTGAATCTTCCAGCGGGGAGAGAAGATGACGAGCGAGGAAGTCAACGCCATTTTCTCGATAGCCGATGCCAACAAAGACGGCAAGTTAGACTACACTGAGGTAAGCCGTGTATACAGCAGTCCTTTAAATATTTGATTTCTTGGATCCTGTTAACTCCCGTCAGAATCATAATAATCATAGTTATCCCTTTCCAAAGTGACTTGACAAAAACCAACCAGCTACAGCCAGATTATGCACATATTTGATTAATCGTGGCAATTCATTGCCAATTTAAAGGCCACATATCATATGTCAGAATCAGTTTATTCCTCCAGGTACATTTATATACTGTATACGAGGAATTTGCTCTGGTGAGGTTTGGTGCGTATCACTACAGATGATTAGCGGAAAAAAAACGTAACAGTCTGAAAAAATAGAGAATAATAATTGTGGTGTGGGGGTGGTGTGGTTTAAGCAGCCACACCTGTCTAGGGTCTAGGTAATTGGGCCCGGGACCAGAGTGGCTGTACGCCTGTTGCTCTTCGGAGCAATCAATGAGCAACAGGTAAATCACCCATCCCCACACACACACAGGAGGAGCCTCTGTCATGACATGTGTCCATCTGCTCCCGGCTTGTCTTTCCTATCTTTCCACTCTATACAATAAACTGGTGTGTTTGCAACAATCTCTGCCTGTGTCTCTGTGTCAGAGGGCCCTGAAAACGCCACTCGGGCGGCATGTGGCAGGCAGAACTGCCACACTCATAAAATAAAATAGAATAGAAAGTGAAGTAAAAATAAAAATTGCCGAACATACAGTATACAAATAGCTTAAAATACAAAGCAGAAATAGTCAGATATCTCAAAATATACAAAATATACAAAATGCGATACTATGTATATATAGGGTATGAATGATAAATATGTATATATTCATAATTGTTGTGGGTGTGTAGGGTATAAATGATAAATACTGTATGTATGCTGTATATTTGTACCAATCCTCACCAGAACAAATTCCTCCTTTAAACAGATTGTTTTGCCAGAAGCATTTTTATTCATCATACCTTTTGTAAAAGTATCAATAAAGCGACCCCGGCTCCCTCATGGTCGCTGTCAGTTCTGCAGACTGCTGGCATCCACAGCGGAGCAGTGCCAGGCGGTGGCTCTGGAGAGGCTGGAAGCCGACGGCAAGATGAAGAGGCAGAACTTTGGCAGCCAGGTGGACAGCCCACTGAAGAGTTCCATATCGCCGTCCTCCTCAGCAGCAGCAGCAGTGACGACGACGGCGATGGCAACGGCTACGGCTCTCCCCCATCCGCCAGAGTCGCAGAGGGCTGAATCTGACACTTCACTCAAGAAAGGTATGGCGACAGGTTTTTCCGAGTGTTTCTCTTTCAAATAGGAATACAACTAGATTAATGTTAGTGTTTTATGGTCTTAGTCGCTCTGGACATTTTCACTGGTTGCCAGTTTTACCAATTGTGCCTTCTGAAATCTCAAATTGACTGTCTCTGGTCATTGCATGTGTTTATGTATGGGGTGCATCTGTTGAGAATGATATTGTGATTGTCTCTTTCAGTGTTAGGGAAATTGGACCTTAGTCACAAGGTGTAGGTGATATATACCCCAGTTATTATCATATAATTTCTTCATGCCTCTACAGTTTAATCACATTAAGACAACGACAGAGTGCTCTCTATACATTTGTCTCTCACCAGTAGATGTTTTTTTTTCTGATGGGGGGAAAAAACAAGCATTTCGCTTCAGCCAGGGTGGGGAAAAACACAGCTTTGAACTTTGACCCCAGACCGCCGCACAACACCCGGCGCTCAGACACTCCACAGCTTCCATCCTACATCGCACATTTGCATGCGCACACCCACACACACCCTTTGGAGACTTACTGTTCTGATGAATTGTCCCAGTTGGAAAACATCCCATACTTCATTGAATACTCACAGAAACAACAAACTGTCAACAGCCAACTTTCACTACTGTGGCAATTGTGCCATAACCTCCTCTGTGAGTGTGTGAGGAGGATCAGGGTTGGAGGTGTCTACGTGGACTAAAGGGCAGCGCTGGAACGAGAGATGGATAACTTCTTCAGATGAACTCATCGGTTCTTCCCAGTGCTCCAGATGATCAGTCCCCTACTTCCTTCGTGCCTCAACCACCTGAGATTAAAAAAAAAAAAAAAAAAAAGAAAACACAATTCGGACTCAACGTTCAGCAAAGAAGACTTTTGGCCATGTGAAAAGCAGGTTTTTGCACATTGAAACCGGCAACAAATGGAACCAGTGTTGAGAGGAGAGGCTCAAAGAATCAGCAGTCCCTAATGAGAGAACGTCTGGCGAGGGGGAAGATAGAGTGGCTTGCTTTCTTTATTCAGCCGTCCTGTGTTCATGTTATTGATTTGGGGGATCACACAGATTGCTGAGAGATTAGACAATGATCCAGGCGAGGGTTACGGCCAAACGGTGCTTTCAAAAACAAATGAGCTCCAAGATCGTGGCGGGGATTATCATATTATTGCGCCTCTACCCATTATTGATTATACCTGTTCAATTCCAACACGGTTCTGACATGAGCGGCCCGTGTGGCTTCTGTTGCTCTTTGGATAACGTGATGAGATGTGGACAAATGGTGCCACTGTGTTTTGTTTGTGGGTTGTGTGCCAATTTTCAAGTAGCTGGGAGCGACTACAATTGAGCAAATGTGGAATGAACGCTGCATGAAATTTCTGTGTCTGTATAAACTCACAAGGGAGCCCTCACTAGCCGCATTTCAATGCATCTTTGTCCACTTTTAGAAAAGGTTTTGGTCTGCTCAAATTCAAACACCATGATAAGTCAGAGGTCACCAGTTGGCGGACTGCGGTCTGGATCCGGACCCAGACGCCGTCCTTTCCGTACCCGGACCTTTAACCCAAAAATGATTGAGAATGAATACATTTTGACGGAGCGCTTCTATTTTAATCCGCACACCTTTTATTGCCTTTACGGTACTGCAGGAGCGGTCCAGGAACGTCACGGACCAATTGCATGCGTTGCAAATCATCTCACGTGATGTTACTCAGCCAATCAAATCTGCGCATTCCGACAAGCTGTCATGCACAGTCGAGAGACGAGACGGGAGAGGAGAGCCACACAGGGAGAGAACTAAGTCAGTCAGAGAGAAGTCATTTCACATGTCCAACAGTGCAGGAACAGGTTCAGGGTGAGAGAGCGGTATCTACTTTCTTAGACTCTGTTGACAAGCTGATCGTAGACTTCAGCAAAGCGTTTTGACAGCTTCAGCCTCGGACAGCAGCTCGCCCTGTGCATTCAGAACCCATTCCTCGTCAGGGATATCAGGGGCTTCTCAAAGGAAGTCACACAGCACTTCAGGTGGGGAAATGCTGGGCCTCTCCGAATGCAACTGGTTGATCTCCAATCAAATGTGGCCCTGAAAGAGCATTTTGGAGGAACTGACCCTGCCACTTTCTGGCTCCAAGTAGTCTCAGAGACAGCTTTCCCAGGTCTGAGGAAACTAGCCCTGAACATATGGAGCATGTTTGGCTCCGCATACAGCTGTGAGGCAGCTTTCTCCACAATGAACATTATTAAAACCAACTATGGTTCCAGGCTCACCGATGAGCACCAACACATGTGCATGAGAATGGCCCTGACACCATTCCAGCCCAGATTAAAAATACTGGCAGGACAAGCTAAAGCTCACTCTTCTCACTGAACCAGAGGAAATGGCGGAGTGTGATATACGAGGGAAAGAAAGAGAAAAGTGTTAAAGCTGTTCAGCTGTTAGGATTGTTTATTCAAACATTTGAGATAAGTTAGTAAGTTAGTTCTATTAGTTAAGATGTGAAGTTCACAAAAAAGAAGGGAAAGGTAAACTCAAGCCGCACTTTTTAAAATCAAGCACTTTATTTTGAGATGCACGTCTTTGAAAATCTCTGTGATGTATTTTATTTTTAAATGCAACCCTTATTTTTTTTTTTAAATGAAAATAATATTTATTTATTATTAGACTATTTATTATTTATAATCCCTCCAGTTCAATGTGAAAACTGATAATAAACATTGTTTAAATAATATTGAATTGTACTTTATTTGATTTGACAGTCAGTTGACTACATACAGACGTCGATACAACGTCCAGGCTACTTCAATATGGCACTGAATCATAAAGCAAGTTAGACATTATGATGTTCCGGACCTTTGCTTGAGGAAATTTTCTCAAACGGGACCTCTTTGAATTTTAATAGAATACCCCTGGTATAGCTGATATCTGTGGCGGATTCCCTCACAGTGGGTTTATTTGTTCCTGGGCTAGGAATTAGGTGTAACCTGCAGGCTGGTTACACAGGTTTCAGTGGAATCAGGAAAGGAGACGCTCGCCGGGCTTCATTATTCAAACATAAAACCGCTCAACTGGGGAAAATAACGGGAATAATAGTAATAATAATAATAATGATAATGAGGATCCGACTTTCTCCGGCGTCGGTCACTGAGCGCTCTGCTCGAGCGTCCCCGTACACAGTACTGCTCCGTGGTTCTCCCGCTGGAAGTAAAACACACACACACACCCAGAATCTCCTCCCAGCCGAGGCAGACCAACCGGTGCCTGTGGGTCTGATCAGGGCAACCGGGAAAAGCTGCGCCGGCACTATGTTCTGCAGACCGTGGCTTCACCACGCCCCGTCGTCTGCCACACCTGTCATAATACTTTGCATCTTGATTTCCTCCATCTTGAAAACAATCAGCCCCTCCCACTGTTGCACTCTGCCTTTTATGGCTTCACTCAGCATTGAAGAGTATGGAGGGGTTGTGTCAGATAACCTTTCACCGTGGAGAATACCGTGGATCATACCATCTGTAACACTTCCATGGTTAATTGAGGAGAGTTCAATGAAGGATTTTGTTGAAAGTTCCTAATTTTAGCTTAAATTTAACACTGGCTGCCTCATTAAACAGATTTCACGGTGTGCTGTAGGGGTTTCCCACATGATTATAATATCTTTGCATACATGCCGCCACAAGAGTCTGTTTATTGCTTATCCTCTGCTGTCTTCATTTCCAGCTATGCATTTTTTTTGATTTTTTTTTTTTTGTCTTGTTTTGTTTGTCTCAGAAAGCCGGTTGTCCTCCCGCAGCTCGTCAGCCCGCAGCCGACGGTCATCCCTGTCAAATGCCATCACCATGACCAGCAGCAGCATGAAGGCCAGCAGCCAGAGCGTGGAGCCCAAAGCCTTACAGGTAACTCCAACCACAGTCTAAACACGATAATGATAATTACAAAACTATTCCTGGTGAAATTGTAAAAGTGTACTTGCCCTGTGTGTATGTCTGTACAGTATGTATGTGTGTGTACAGTATGTACTATAAGGGCCATGTGGGGAATTCCCCTTATTCCCCTGTTTTCATGACTACTGGTTCTATTTCATTCTTACTGACTGCCAGAGGCAGTGTTGGATACTGGATTTATCCACCTTGCGCAGGCGCAGTCGAGTAGTCAAGAAGTCGTTTTGCATAAACAAAGTCACGAAAACGACAAAGAAACCTTTCTCTTGTTCTGTGAGGAGCTTACGGTATAAATTGGGGACGTGACGGTATGATATTTTCGCCATATGATAATCGTACTACAGGTACTCCTCACTTAACGGCTGAGTTCCCGTCCCAGGTCATTAAGCGAATTGGTCGATAAGTGAGGACCCGCGTTATTTCACGGTAAGGGGGCGTGGCCATTGCGTACGCTAGTGTAGTGAATACTGACAGACTGCAAGAACAAGACTGAGAACGGCGATGCACGATGAGATGCTTGAGGCTGAGACGCTGCGCACGTAGCACTCACGCCGCTGCGCACATAACGCGCACGCCGCGGTATTGTACGCAGCGTACAATACAGACTGGTCAGAGAGCTGGTCGTACGTCCGAATGGTGGATAAACAGGTAGGTTGTTCAGTGAGGACTACCTGTACGAAATATCACGATTTCCATGTATCACCGTATCAGGTTTTAAGCGAAGAAAACCCCTTAATCGCACAAAGTTTACAACTCGACCTGTTAATTTAAAAATAAAAATAAAAACGCAGCTGAATAGTTTTAAAAATAAGAAAGAAACTTTATATATTGTAATGTCCTGGAACAGAAACATTGATTAAAATCTGGCGTCTGTACGGCAAGGCAGAGACGGGGCCTTTTTGCCTCAGAAATCTCGTCCCACTTGGTTCATCTTGATGGGGAGGATCAGTCCGCTGAACCAGGATGCTCTGCCGCCTGCCTGGCCGGACGGCCTCCTGTATGCCTTCCCACCGACCCCTCTGATCCTGGCAACTAGGACAGTTTCTCTCTCCAAAATAAGTAAAATTGCTTTAAAAAATGTTACTCTACGTATATATTTCCTCACTTGGGAGGTCCTTTCCGTACGCAGGTTACGTGAACGCCCACGCGCAACTTCCCAGTTGGATTGCCGCGTAGTGATATGTCAGTCACGACGAGTCGGCCCTATGAGCCGGCTTCTGTGAATGATGGGAGCCGCCTCCCGTCTGAAAGCTGATTTTTTTTTATAAATTAATACAAGACAGAATCATAGGATGATCCTTGAGTGTATTTGATCAATACGATCCAGGAACGTCTCACCTTGGTAATGACATTAAAATATTAAAAATAAATGCATGACCAATAACAAATACAGTTTTTAAACAGAGCAGAAATCTTTTTTGTTGAAATATATGTGGCTGTATAGAGTTGTGTAATTCTTTTTTTAACCATATTTTTTCATTAGTAGGGTGTTGTTTTAGGATAGTTATTCTTTAACCATCAATATGATGAAAAATATTGTTTTGCATTATTTAAGGTTTTTATACCAAACATAATGTAAAAATATAGCTGCAGACAGTAATACACTGGGTCCAGTTTAGTGTTCGGTACGTATAACAGTTTTCTGGATCCTCTGAAATAGTGTTTGGCTGATTAATTGGTTGGCCGATTAATTGGGCCGATATTTGCACATTAAGAAATAATCGGCATTGTGAACAGGGTTGACCCACTAAACATCGGCGATTGACACCTTGCCCATTGCCAGGAGAAATGCATTTTTTTTTTCTGGTGCGACGTCATGAACACGTCGGAAAAAATTCCAGTGTGAACAAAACAGTAGAGGACACAGCGACTTAAACAAACAATGACAAAACTGTAAAACTTGGGGGGGGGGGGGGGGGGGGGTGTATTTTGAGCCGTTTAGAAGAATCAGATCGTTCATCGATCGATGAACCCAACGCTACAGTAGAAGCAGCATGAAGTATCCATGCGGCCGGTGCGCGCAGCAGTCCTTCGGTGGCGGGGAGCGAAGACACTGCTCTGGTTCGGAACCTGGCTTCAGGTGATGTTGGAGTGACTGAGTCCAACAGGGAGCGTGGGGGTTCTTGGCGATGCTCCCCATGGTGTGATCTTCACACTCACAACATTTCACGGTCCCCCATGCTGGAAAAAAAAATCAATAACTTCTGATTTTGATTTTGGATTGTAAATGGGATATAAAATGATGAAATGATTCAGAGATACACGAATATTCTTGTCTATTTATGCTCCGGCATCCGGAACTTCAACGCACGTTGCATCGCGCCGTAAAGGGGCCAATATTAGCGGGTTGACCCGGGTGATTCAAGATTCAAGAGGTTTATTTGTCACATACATATACATACGTGCATGTATGTGCATGCATCATACATATACAGTATGCAGTGAAATGTCTTTGCAACGCACCCGGAGATTTTGCACAATAGTTACTAAAATGAACATAATAGCTAATCTAATTCCCACCTGGCTAATTAACTGAAACAAAGCGATTCCTAAAATGTAATGCAGTTAGTGAATCGAATAATATAAATAAAATAAAATAAAAATAAAGCAAGATTCAAAAAGGTAATACAGAGTGGGGGCACACAATAGAAGTAAAGGGAGTATAGTTATGTATATGGGATAGGCTATTTGTATATACAGATATGTGCAGTAAAGTGCATGTGAACAAAATGTGTATGGAGATATACAGTACAGTATACAACAGTACGACACAGCAATACAGTAACACTGAACAGAACAGCAATGCAGCCCAGTATGCAGTAACCCAGAGCAGTGATACAGTATGCAGTACAGTATGCCACATACAGTACAGTAAGGCAGTGGGGCCGATGTGAGTGTCTCAGTGGGGGACCCTGGTGAGTTCAGCATTGTAGTCCTTATGGCTTGTGGGAAGAAACTGCGTCTCAGTCTCTCTGCTCTCGCTGTGTCACTGTGGAGGCGCTTGCCCGACTGCAGCAGCTGGAACAGTCCATTGTTGGGGTGGTGAGGATCCTTCATGATCCTGCTGGCTCTGCTACTACACCTCCTGGTGCATAAGTCCTGCAGGGAGAGGAGCAGTACAGTTCCCAAACCAGGCAGTGATGTTGCCTGTCAGGATGCTTTCCACTGCTCCAGAGTAGAAAGACTCGAGGATCCCCACCAAGACCCTGAATTTCTTCAGCTGCCTAAGGTGGTAAACATGCTGCCTCACCTTTCTCACCAGAGTGTCTGTGTGTGTAGTCCATGTTAAATCCTTCGTGATGTGGACTCCCAGGTACTTGAAGCTGCTCACCCTGTCGACAGAAGCCCCATTAATCACCAACGGCGTGTGCCTCCTTGGTTGTAATCCCCTCCTAAAGTCCACAATCAGCTCCTTAGTTTTGCTGATGTTCAGGTGGAGGCTGTTGTCCTGACACCAAAGTGAAAGGTCAGCCACCTCCTCGCGGTAGGTCTTCTCATCGTTGTCATTGATCAGGCCCACGACAATGGTGTCGTCAGCAAACTTGATGATGGTGTTGGAGCCGGACCTGGCCACACAGTCATGTGTGTACAGGGAGCACAGTAGGGGGCTGAGGACGTAGCCCTGGGGGGATCCTGTGCTCGGGGTGAGGGAGCTGGACATGTGCCTCCCCACCCTAACCACCTGGGGCCGGGATGAGAGGAAGTCCAGGATCCAGGCACACAGCGGAGTGCTCAGTCCTACCTCCCGCAACTTGACAGCCAGTCTGGTAGGGACTATGGTATTGAAAGTTTAACTATAGTGGATGAACAGCAATCTCACATAGGCCCCCTTCCAACAGTCAATGTACGTGAGCGTGGTGTGCAGTACCTGGGAGACCACGTCGTCCATGGATCTGTTTCTGAGCTGATCTGTTTGGGGGTGTCTTGTTCGCATCAGAGCGGATCAGAGGTGGAGCCAATAAAAACCTGTGTCTATTGCAGGGTCATTTGAGTTTGTCACTGATGACAAATGCCTGATGTAAGCGGGTGTTGCCAGGTTTTTGGTGCATTGGGAAAGGGTAATAACACATAGAGAATTGGTGGGGAGTTTTGTTTTTTTTCTCCTTCAGACAGCGCTGTGCCGTGCGTGCGTTCCCGCTGAGATTTTACTGTGTTTTTTATTTTTACTTACTAACTTACTTACTTTTTTTTTTTTTGCAACTCTTAATTCATTCTTAAATCATCAAGAACTGCTACAATAACTCTGTCCTGTGGATGACCTATAAGATGACAGGAGCACAGTTTTTGGTTTTCGAGAACCACCAACAACCCCCCTCTTTGGAGAACTATTTCACCATGTTTGGGTCTATAAAGAAAGAAGAAGAAGAAAGAAGAAACAGTCTTTATTAGTCACGCAACACACCACACTACAACACATGCTTGCACACACACACACATGCACATGCTTTTGATGGTGGCCGGTGAAATGGATTCTCTGCTTTTGACCCATCCTGGCTTGTCCTTCCTCCGGGGGCACAGCCAGGAGCAGTGGGCGGCATACGTGGACGCGCCCGGGGACCAGGTGATAATTGTCCATCGCTGGTCAGACGATGATGGGTGCATGTTTTTGAGGGGGGTCCTTACTGACGTGAGGTGGAGGAAACCCCATGTGAGCACGGGGAGAACATGCAAACTCCACACAGAAAGGCTCCTATTTGGGAGATAACCCGCCGGAGCACGGTGCCAACAGCGCCCCAGGCGGGAATCGAACCCAGGACCTTCTTGCTGTGAGACAACAACTGATCACTACTCCAAGAGGGGGAGAATCACCATGGGTGAGACAATTAAACATAGAAACAAACAACATTTACACAAAAACATAAACATTGGACGACAATTGGTCACGTGGCCCCTTCCTATCGTTGTTATGGCAGTAAATGAGGGAGGAAAGGAGAGGAATGCAACCAGGAGGGTGTTGGGGTGCACTCAAAGTGTGTGTGTGTGTGTGTGTGTGTGTGTGTGTGTGTGTGTGTGTGTGTGTGTGTGTGTGTGTGTGTGTGTGTGTGTGTGTGTGTGTGTGTGTGTGTGTGTGTGTGTGCATGCATATATGTATGTATGTATGTGTATATGTGTGTGTATATATATATATATATATATATATATATATATATATATATATATATATATATATATATATATATATATATATATATATATATGTATTCAAGAGGTTTATTCGTCACATACATATACATACTTTCATACATATATGCAGTGAAATGTCAATGCAACGCACCCGGTGATTACACACAATATGTCCTATACTAAACACAGTAGCTAGTATATATGTATATATATATGTATGTATATGTGTGTGTATACATATGTGTGTAGGTGTGTGTGTATATACGTAAATGTATGTATATATATATATATATATATATATATATATATATATATATATATATATATATATATATATAGCTGAGGGCAGCAATGCACAGGATCCAGGTTAGTCGCCTTCGTCAAGAATTACAGTTTTCTGGGTACCCGTGAAACGCACCATCACTTCCTATCGACCCAAATTACAATTTTCCGAGTTCCCATGGAATGCAGCATCGCAAAATATCTGAACTGCACCAAATCCAATGACACTTCATTTATGTCAATGGGTTTGGTGGTTGCAGACACTTTCAGCCGGAAAAATGCCAAGGAGATTAATAATAATGAAAAATCTGAACAAAAACAATAGGGTTACAGCCCTGGGGGCTGGAATAATAATCCAAATAAGATGTTAATAAGAATAAGATGTAAGCACTGCTAGCACACTTCAATACTATTCAGATGGAGCTGTTCTTCATTTGCCTGAGCTCTTTCCAATGCTTCGGAGTCACTGTTTGACAATCACGGGAAACAGAATGCGGCAGGGACCCAACATGTCAGCCGGCCCTTTGATGGCCAGGCTTAACCTGGGCCGGTTTTCTTTACAGCAAAATAAAAGAAAAAAAAGAAAACTGTAAATAAATAAAGAAAAATAATTGCCCCTGCCATCTCTAACAAACAGGCGCTGTGGTGAGATTGGAAAGGGCCACATGTCATTGAGGAAAAATAATGTGTGTCCAGAGACTACCCTGGCAGAGAGTTTGCCACACTGTATTGGCTGCTATATTGCCATGGCCAGGGCTGATAATTTGTGTGTGTGTGTCTGTGTGTGTCTGTGTGTGTGTGTGTGTGTGTGTCTGTGTGTGTGTGTCTGTGTGTGTGTGTGCATGCGAAGGTGTGTGTGTGTGAAGGTGTGTGTGTGTGTGTGTGTGAAGGTGTGTGTTGCTGAAGTAATGTTACCACATTTATGGCGGTGTAACATTCTTGTGTTGAATACTAAACACAAAAATTGTGTATCCCCTGCAAGAGGTGTTTTCTGGATACCATTGAAAGAAAAGTTATCGTAGATAATGGGTTGTTAGGGCTCTGTTAGAATTAGAGAACTAGAATTTGAATGAGCACAATTAAGAGTTTGGGATTTCAAGCCTGTGGAACTTTGCAAACACAGGGCAATGTGTGTGTGTGTTGGTGGTCAGCTCTATGTGTTGTTGTGCATCTATGGAGTCGTAAATCAGAACTGCGGCCGGTGAGGGCGACAGCGGTCTGTATTAGCCCGCCAGCTGACCCCTCTCAACGGGGGCATTATTTCTCAGGCCTTTAAGTAGTGGATGCAGCCTCGCGGCAATTTTCGTCATCTAATATTGTCTGGACAAACCACAGAAGTGCTGTGTTTGTTATTTTGGCATTTTATGCCTCTCTTCACCCAAGATAAATACTTTTGAGAAAATGGCTTTTTTCTTTCTCAGAAGGAGTGACACCCTCCGTTTTTATGGCACTTTGTTTCTTTGTTCCTTGGTGATTTACGCCGATCAGCCACAACATTACAACAACTGAGAGGTGAAGTGAATAACATTGATCATCTGGTTCCAGTGGCACCTGTCAAGGGGTGGGATATACAGTGAGGCAAAAAAGTATTTAGTCAGCCACTAATTGTGCAAAAAGAAAAAAAGATGAGAGAGGCCTGTAATTTTCATCATAGGTACAATTCGACTATGAGAGACAGAATGGGGGGAAAGAATCCAGGAAATCACATTGTAGGATTTTTAATGAATTTAATTGGTAAATTCCTCGGTAAAATAAGTATTTGGTCACCTACAAACAAGCAAGATTTCTGGCTTTCACAGACCTGTAACTTTTTCTTTAAGAGGCTCCTCTGTCCTCCACTCCTTACCTGTATTAATGGCACCTGTTTGAACTCGTTATTAGTATAAAAGACACCTGTCCACAACATCAGTCACACTCCAAACTCCACTATGGCCAAGACCAAAGAGCTGTCAAAGGACACCAGAAACCAAATTGTAGACCTGCACCAGGCTGGGAAGACTGAATCTGCAACAGGTAAGCAGCTTGTTGTGAAGAAATCAACAGTGGGAGCAATTATTAGAAAATGGAAGACATACAAGACCACTGATAATCTCCCTCGATCTGGGGCTCCACGCCAGATCTCACCCCGTGGGGTCAAAATGATCACAAGAAGGGTGAGCAAACATCCCAGAACCACACGGGGGGACCTAGTGAATGACCTGCAGAGAGCTGGGACCAAAGTAACAAAGGCTACCATCAGTAACACACTACTACTCAAATCCTGCAGTGAGAGCATTTGGATGATCCAGAAGAGGATTGGGAGAATGTCATATGGTCAGATGAAACCAAAATAGCTCAACTTGTCGTGTTTGGAGGAGAAAGAAAGCTGAGCATGGTGTTCATTGCATCCAAAGGACACCATACCTACTGTGAAGCATGGGGGTGGAAACATCATGCTTTGGGGCTGTTTTTCTGCAAAGGGACCAGGACGACTGATCCGTGTAAAGGAAAGAATGAATGGGGCCATGTATCGTGAGATTTTGAGTGAAAACCTCCTTCCATCAGCAAGGGCATTGAAGATGAAACGTGGCTGGGTCTTTCAGCATGACAGTGATCCCAAACACACCGCCCGGGCAACGAAGGAGTGGCTTCGTAAGAAGCATTTCAAGGTCCTGGAGTGGCCTAGCCAGTCTCCAGATCTCAACCCCATAGAAAATCTTTGGAGGGAGTTGAAAGTCCGTGTTGCCCAGCGACAGCCCCAAAACATCACTGCTCTAGAGGAGATCTGCATGGAGGAATGGACCAAAATACCAGCAACAGTGTGTGAAAACCTTGTTAAGACTTACAGAAAACGTTTGACCTCTGTCATTGCAAACAAAGGGTATATAACAAAGTATTGAGATTGAGTATTGAGAACTTTTGTTATTGACCAAATACTTATTTTCCACCATAATTTGCAAATAAATTCTTTAAAAATCAGACAATGTGATTTTTTGGATTTTTTTTTTTCTCATTTTGTCTCTCATAGTTGAGGTGAACCTATGATGAAAATAACAGGCCTCGCTCATCTTTTTAAGTGGGATAACTTGCACAATTGGTGGCTGACTAAATACTTTTTTGCCCCACTGTATCAGGCAGCAAGTGAACAGTCAGTTCTTGAAGTTGATGTGTTGGAAGCAGGAAAAAAGGGCAAGCGTAAGGATCTGAGTGACTTTGACAAAAGACAAATTGTGATGGCTGGACGACTGGGTCAGAGCATCTTCAACACAGCAGGTCTTGATGTAAACCAAACAAGGTTTTTTAGACTCTCCGCACTATTTTGCATGATATACAATTTGTTTTGCGCAGGTCCAGTCGTTTGACGGTCATAGAGCGCGCGCGCGTGTTGTTCCATGAATCCCACTTTTCACATGGCCATATCTCACGTCCGATTTTCATACGATCATGAATTTAGTGTCTGATGATCCAGCTTGTCGTGGCCTCCAACTGTGCCCAAAAAAAAACCAGAGGGGTAGATCTTCAGATATTTAGACTTTCCCTTTTATGAAAGTCATATTTTTTTCTATTTTCTCCTCTGCCATTGACCCATTTTTTTTTTATCAAACCTGATCTGTTGGATTCTTTGAACCTTTATTGTATAAAGTTATCAAAGGGGTTCCAAAAGTCCAAACAATATGGCCGCCACTGACGGACTTGTTTGGGCAAAAACACGGCACAGACAGGAAGTAGGCGTGGCATGTAACTGCTCGGTCCGATGTGAACCAAATATGCATTATTATCATTATTATTATTTTTATTTTTTGGACTCGGCACACTATTTTGCATTAGAAACTTTCTGTTACGTACAAACGTATGCACCAATAGCACATCACTGAAAAATAAATATATTTGCGAACAGCATCTGGATAGATGAATGCAGCTCTGTCCACATTAATCTGTTTATACGCTGCTAAGGTAACTACTCAGATGAGTTGAACGGGAATGCCCACAAGCGACAGCCATCGCTTCCCGGTGTAAGCGTACGGTTACAGTGAAAAGCCAGCGGTTCATCAAAGTAGAAAGCACACTAATTTCCCATCTGATTTATTTCAGCTTCACGTTCAACAGGAAAGGAACACCAGTGCTCTCTAGCGGTTATGAGGCAGTATAACAACATTGTGACACGCTGCAAATCTGGTCAGGGATCGAAGTAATATTCCAGCCTCAAGATCATTTTTTTCCACAACACGCGGCCCCAACATGACGTTCATTGTAGATTATTTTGAGATATCTAGATTGTCTCGTGTGTTTTTGAATGTTTACTGATGTCGTTTTTTGGGGGTTTTTTTTGTCCGACCGCGTTGTCGCAGGAGTGGCATCACAGCTGCATGAAGGGATGTTTCTTCCTTGAGGACGACGGGAGCACCAGTTCTTTGCAGTATGTCCTTCACCTGCCCCAAACCACGGTGGTCTACCTCACCATACAACCCCGCAGCCTCAGCTCCGGTAAGGACGCTGTGATCTCCCGTGCCACTAAAAGTGCCACTTGACAGTTCATAAAGTTACAATGCAGTCGGTTGCGTTCTAACCCTGTGCTTTCATTCTAGTTTTTAACAATCTAGTGTGCCTTTGTTGAAAGGAAGAGAATTTGCCCTGAACTGACACAGGATAAGCTCAAAATCGGTTCTCATATTAATTGTCAAATGGTCTCGAGTATTAGTTTTCAGTATTTTTAATCTGTAATCCTGCCATTTATTCTTCCTTTTATTTTTATTATTTACATTTTAAATCTTTTTCAATTATTTCTTTCATGTTTTTCCAGATATTTGATTAAATATTTTGAATTCACATTTTCAAAAAACCTTGTTTTGTCCATATATTTAAAAAAATCCAAATTCTTTCGATTTTGAACATGTGAGGGGTTCAAATGCCCAGTTTTTGCACTGATGATCACATTTAAACCAGTTCGAATTTTTGGGGGGTTTTTTTCACACAAAAACAAGAGATCTGTGAAGTAGTTCAGCAGCTAAAACGGTGTGTTATTGTGGTCTTCTTCAATTTTTTCTTTTTTCTGTTTTCCAGACAAGTCTTCCCCCTGGATGACAGTGGACACGGCTCTGTTCATCATGACCTCCGCCGAAACCCCAGAGGAGTCCAGTCTGGTCGGCTTCACGGAGTCCAGAGACAAAGAGGTTCGTCTGTGTGCGTCGGTATCTGATCTACATCTACGTATGCTACATGGTCCACAGTCAAGAGAACTGACATTCCTCACCCCAAATCACCCCAGAAGTGTGTGTGGAAGGGAGAGATGGCCGCCGGGACCTACTATCTCCTGCCCTTCACCAGCGGCTGCAGACTGAGGAAGAGGAGCAGGAAGAGCCCGCCCAGTAAACCAGTGCAGCTGCTTTCTGGAGGGGACACTGAAGAGCTGGACCTCACCAGGGAGTTCAGGTGTGTCTGTAGAGGTGCAGGCAAAATATATCTATGGATTGACGATACCTGGGTAGTTGTAACGATAAATGTATTTACTAACGATACTTGGGCAGTTGTAACGATAATTGTATTTACTGTACACCCAACTGTTCAGTTTTGGACTCTAGGCTCAGTAGGCCCACAAACCAAAAAAATGAGCTTTGTCGAGTGTTATTGAGCATATGCAGAACACCCAGCATGTGCTATATGTATATATATGTACAGTATATACATATAGCAATGCAATTTTTCAATTTTTTTTCACAAATCCCAATGAGCCAGTCAGTATCGTCAGCATAAAAACAACAAACACAATTTGGAAACTCTGTTCATTGCCCCAGCTTCCTGCTGCAACTGTGAAATCGCATCCACACGCATGGACCAGCTGTAACATGTTGCTCCGTGTTGCTACCACAGGGAGGCGCTGTCCGACATCTTTGAGGTGATCGACCTGGACGGGAACGGCTTGATCAGTCTGGAGGAGTACAACTTCTTTGAGCTGAGAACCAGCGGAGAGAAGTGCGACAAGGAGGCCTGGGCCATTTGTAAAGGTAAAAGTTCCCCTTAGGAAATTGTTACTGTCACGGTTGGATATGCCAAGATTTGCATCCCTGGGTCATTGCTGAGTGTTGATTTCCTTTAGTTATTCCCATTCATGTGAGGAAATAAAGGTAACACAGCTCTCCATGCCACCGCCATGTTGGCAAAATGTTGTTAGTTTCTTATTTCATTGACATAATAGATAATTTCTGTTATTTTCCCTCATTGTTTCTTTTGAGAACAAATCTAAGAACCAACATGTGTATTGTCTGGTAGAAAGGTTGTATATAAAAACTGATGGAGGTGGTCACCAAACAGTGTTTTTAAATAGAAAACGGTCAGAGATTAGATAGGATGTGTTTGAAAAACAAAAGAGAAAACGCATCCACCATCGGTAAATATGGTGGAAACGCTCTTTGGCCAACGTAGCAGCTATGCACAAGGCTTGAAACACATATTTACGAGTGAAACTGAATGTGTTTTTGATTCACAGCTTATTAAAAAGCCATTTTGTTGTGGTCCGGATATACATCCCTCCCTATGTGTAGGTGTTTAGAGCTCTGATGGGTTATTTGTGTCTTCCCAACCCGGCTTTCTGATCGGTCCCCCTCCCGCAGAGAACTTTGACACCAGGAAGAACCAGCTGACGCGGCAGGGTTTCATGGAGCTCCACCTGATGGAGGCCACGGAGAAGGACGGAGACCCCACGGACCTGTGGGTCTCCCTGGAAGCCATGGGCTACAACCGCGCCCTGGAGCTGGTGGAAGTAAGCGCTCGCAAACAAAACGATTCGGCCGGTTGTAGGGCGATAATGTCTCTGTTGTTACATAATGAAAGCTTCAGATCTTGTTGTTTTGCAATTCAAACAATTCTGCATTTTTTTTTTCTTATTGTTTCAAGCATGCGGAAATGTATTCATTCCATTTTCCTGACCAAACCATGTACATCACTCTCTTTTCATATACCTTTAATGTATTTTCTCTATTTTTGTTATAGTTAATTCTAATACAGAGGTTTATTGAAGATTGCCATTTTTATTGTTTATCTTTCCGTTTATTGCTATTGTTCGTTAATTTTTAGTTTTTTTTTATGCATTGTGAAATTGTTTTGTTTTTTTAAAGTTTATTTCTCAATATATTTTTTATTGTTAATTCGTAGGCCTATTGCATATTGCCATTTTTTTCCATTTTTATTCTATTACTTTATTGTTATCTCTATTGTTTTTGATGTAAGCTACAGAAACAGTCTTCTACCTACTGTTTCTATCTATCCATCTATCCATCTATCTATCTATCTATCTATCTATTCTTCCATTCAAGTTAATGATGGAATATATATGACCTACAATTGTTCACAATATGATGCCGGACACTACCAGACCACTACAGTATATGATATACCGTTTATTAATATTGTGTAAAATCCATAATCAAAAAATGTATTAATCTTCCATGCTTCCCTTGTCTTAGCACTAACCGCCACAATCTGTTTGATCCCGCCGGGCTCGCCGCCGTCAGGCTTGTCCGTTCCAGATCGACGTCCACTGCGAGGGTGTGCCGCCGTCCCTGGAGCCGCTCAGCCTGGACTCGGGCGCCCGGCTGCTGAACCAGGCCCTGCAGAGGTCCATCGTGGCCTCGCCGGCCGAGCCCCGGGCCCTGAGGGGACACGACAACGTCCTGGTCTACACCTACCGTGGGGAGCACAGGATATCCTCCCTCGTAGCCAACAGGGTAGTCGGCTGGATATTTATACACTGTTGAATGGCTTAATTGACTACTTTTTCAAGTATTGCTCAACACTTGCACCTTTGTTTTCCTTCTTAATCAGACCAGATGATCCAGATGATGATGAATGTAGTTAGTGGGAGAAGTGCCGAGCTCAATTTGAACTCGGAAATCTCACATTTTCTCACATTTGTTGACATATGTACATGGACAGTATATATTTTGTAGTGCTGGATAATGTTTGTGTATCCTGTATAATTGCATGGCCGGAGGATTCCTGCCAGACATTCACTCTCAGTAAAGTGAACTCAGACTTCAATTCACTAGTTTTAGGGTTTAATTGATATGCAGCCTGAGTTTTCCTTCTCTGAGCAACAGGATCTCCCCTGTAGGAATGGCTTTGTGAAGTAAGTCTAACTAGCAGAAAAAGATGAACATCCACATTACATATTCATACAATGTTGTGGAGACAGTATATCTAATGTTATCCCTGAAGCCATATTCCAAACATTTCCGTGACTAGATACTCCACCTTTGTGTTGCAGACCAACCAGAAAGTGGCGGTGCATGTGAACAACGAGCAGAGCAGGAACTGCTGTAGCAGCCGGGGCCTGAGTGTGTTCGCTGTGGAGGTTCCAGCCAAGACCAAGACGGTGAGGAACTCCGGACTTCCCTTCCGATCCTTGCTCTCTATCACGGAATTTCAATCAAAAAAAACAACAACTTTCCTCTATGAAAAGGCTCTTTGTCTGTTTAAAGGGAATTAGTAGAAAAATAGAGATGTGGCACACAACTGCTATGCAATATTGGATCAGAAATGTAATTGTCTAAACCAGGGGTCGGCAACCTTCAGCATTAAAAGAGCCATTTGGGCGCGATTCCCGCCAAATAAAACCCACCTGGAGCCGCAAAACCTATTTGACCGCTATAATGAAGATAACACCGCATATATAGTTTCATTACACTTATGCTATGTATATAAGAACTGTAGTTTGCCACATTTATGAAATAAAAGAACAATAAACTGATAAGGACTGTCATTTTATTTCTGTGCTTGACACAGCAAAACACAATTATTTTTGACTTTAAAAAAAAGAATACTGGCATGTATAATTTTTGTTTGAAATAAAATACAAAATGCAGGTCCTTCACTTATTTGTGGATTTGAAAAATTAGAAATATTCAACTTTAATTAAAAGGGCCAAAAAAAATGTTAGTTTATGTTTTATCCTGTCGGCAACAGGTGACGCATACAAGGTGCGACGCATGTTTTGGTCGACAAAATATTTAAACACATTTTATTTCAATGTTACAAGATCACCTAAATCTCCAGAATCATAACTATTACATTGAAAGAATTAACTAAATAGAATAAAATGTATTTAAATTAAATAGCCATTATTTATTCACATTATTTTCTCAAAGCCACAGGGAGCCACGGCAGAGGGATGAAAGAGCGGCATGCGGCTCCGGAGCCGGGGGGTTGCCGACCCCTGGTCTAAACTAACAAGTCTGTTCTAGTTCTCTCGACTCAAAAATGTTGATTTATATATCATTTTGATGTATACCAGACCTGTAGTAATTATTTGTGAGCTGGGTATACCTAATACCCACTGAACCATAATAGCAGGGCTAACGCCAAAATAATTTAACTCCCTTCTTCTTGGCTGGTAGATGAGTATACTGTACTGTAAACTATCCAATATTAAGGTGAAAACCCATATCTATACACTCTGCTAAACCACTGATTTCTGGATTTTTTTTAATATATCTACTATAATCACTATATATCTACTCATACTTAAAGGTGCACTGTGTAGAATTTACAGGACGGACTTCCTGTATTCCAGAAATGGAATATAATATTCACAAGTATGTTTTAATTAGTATATAATCCCATGAAAAGAAGATTCTTTAATTTTTTTGTTTTCCTGAGAAAGAGCCCCTTGTATCCATATAGGGAGCGGGTACGCTTCCACGGAAGAGAGGGACTTTTGTGTTTTTCGCTTTTTTTCGCAGCATTCGACGGCCACCGTAGCTTCTCCCGTGTCATTGGAAAGGGATGTGTGTGTGTGTGTGTGTGTGTGTGTGTGTGTGTGTTGGGGGGGGGGGGTCCAGTTTGTTGCACCCTTACAGCTAGATAACACAACATTTTACACACCACACCTTTAATTATGGGTAGAAAAATACTCTAAAAAAATGTACTACATTGAGTTACTTTCTTGGATGTTTTGGCCGTCATGCCTGTCCTGTCCGCTAGGTGTGTCAACACGTCCTGTCCATCAACGAGAGGAACGACTGGACCTACTGCTGCGTGGAGAGCATCCTGCCCTGCCAGTGAGCCCAGACTGAGATTCACACATCCAGGCTCAAACGCCGTACTTATGAGTCAACTCTGAGACCCGTTGTAGCGCATATTGGGAGATTATGTGTGCTATTGCCATTATATTTATTCGGGGTCCAGCCCACAGGACTCCTAATATTACTATTATTATTGGGAATTGTGTCTTAAAAGAGCGCCTCTGTTTTCCCGTTTATTTACATAATAACTGTTCACTCGTGTCTGATGCCTGGATATGACTTTGGCGCTAGTAGTAGCCAAACAAATGAAAGGATTCATGATCTATTTTCTTTTTTATTATGGGACATGTTCATTTAATGTTATTTAAATGTTTTGTTGTGTGCCTTGTATAAAACCTTGTTCATCAGTGAATTTTGTTATTTTCTTGTTTTTATTATTACTTCCGCTTTGAAAAATTGCAATTTTGTTCTTCATTCGCTTTCTTCAGTGTCCAATCTGAATTGCTGTTTTTTTTTTTTATCTTAGTATTTACACTAAGGAGAAATGTTGAAATTTCTAAATGAAAGGGCCGATTATTATGTTTTTTCCAGTCTTAAGAATAAATCAGCAAATAATGAATACAATCATGAATGAATTCATCAAATCATGAATGCAACCATTCTAAATGTAAAACATGTAAAAAGTTATTCATGAGGGAACTATGAGAAATATTTCTATGAATATTACTTTGCTGAAGAGACAGTGGAATTGAAATACCGTAGTGTTCACAACAGATATATTTACAAATGTATAAGATAACAGGGATATAAATAAATAAACAAATAAATACAATACAACAAAACTCCAATGAACGAACTTGAAAAAATCAATCAGGCCAGAATAACCCAGCAGGACCAACCCAGAAAGACCAACCCAGAAATCAATTTCAACATATTAATGACTTCTGCAGAATTAATTACAATTAATCTAAAGCTTTAGCTCCTCTTCAGTGGTGCTGTAGCGTGGGTCTAGTTGCAGACTGTTTGCTCATGGAGCCTGTGGCTGCCGTAAAACAGCTGAAAAAAAACACCAAGGGGCTTTGTGAGGAGCACATTTGAGAAAGGCGTACATATCAGGAATCCTTCAACGCACAACTCCATGAAATCAGCACCTTGATCCTCTGCCAACAGGCTGGACAGTCAAGTCTTTTCGCTTTAAACCTAAGAGATAGTCAAACAGCTTTGCGACACCGTGTGTGTCTGTGCCTGGGCTGGAGAGCGTCGTTCTGGCAGTCGAACGCATTCTTCTGCCTTGCGCTCGGCCCTGACCTTTATTCGCCCTTGGCCTTTCCCGGCGAGCGCAGGCATGACCTCCTATTTTTAACTCCCGCACCATGTTTTTGCCCTTTGACCTTCTCTGCTGAAACAGTAGAACAACCACGCTAAATGTCACATGACATGTGAGATGTATGTAATCTGCCGAGCTCCTGTTTGCTCTTCCTTTTGCAACACGCATGTGTAGCAACTATAAATGGGGGAAGTAAGTGTGTATTAGTTAGGGAAAGCCTGGAGCTGCTTTTGAATAGGGATCTCTTGATTTAGAAATGTTGTCAATTTGGACTGGTTTATGGATCTTACCAGACTGTAATTTGCAGTTAAACTGCAAAGCTTATTTTCTCATTGCCAGTGAATTGATTACAAAAGCCTTGGTTCACTGCCGAACTCTGAGAGCTGCTCGAGCTCTTAAAGCGTTTCAGGGATGAAACTGTATTGTATGTAGATGAACACCATTAAACCTACTAACACTGAGCAGCTGAGCAATCCACACATAATTAATGTTGCACGAAAAAATGTTTCTTGTTCCAAAAGTAATTACTGTTGACTGGAGAGGCCTTTCAAAGTCTTCTTTGAAATTTTACATAATTAATGTTTTCCCCTATGGACTATCCAGTACAATTTATATGTGTGTGTGTGTATGTATATATATTTATATATATGTGTGTGTGTGTATATATATATATATATATATTTTTTTTTTAATATATATATATATTGGGCTGATTATATAAGGCCATAGATGGATAAACAAAGAGATCATTATTTACTGTATACTGTAAATTATGACGCAAAGCCTCGCTCTGTTCAAGACAGTGGTCAAACAGTATGACGCAAAAAGCAAATATTACAGGCCTCAACTGTTCGACTCTTCCATTGTTTCACAAAGGCAACAATTTCACAACCTGAGCGAATACTATCCGCAAATGTATTTGTTCAAGCCTTTTCTTTTCAAAATTGCTCAAGGCAATTTGAAGAAGATGAAGGTGATTTTGCCTTTTTTCTTTTTCTTGGCTTTTGAAATGCAGCCCAACCTCTAAAAAAAAAAAAAAAATTGAAAACTGCTCTTTGAATGTGAAGCCCATAAGTTGAAAATCCCCCCCCCCGACAGAATGCAGTCGCATATTTGCGTAGTCGATGCTATTCCAATATGAATGCTCCGTCTCCTCATTGTCCAGTGTGTAACGTGCCAAAATTTAAACCCAAACCCCAATTTAAACCCAAGTGTCATTCTAACTCCCACTGGCGTTTCCCAAAGGTCGCTGGCCCAGGACCCCAGGCTCCTCCTCCTGCTAGCAACGCTGCAGTGTCCTTGAGCAAGACACTTAACCCCTCATTGCTCCTGATGGCTGCGTCCGTCGGTGTTTGAACAATTGTAAGTCGCTTTGGATAAAAGCGTCTGCTAAATGCAATGTGATGTCATGTGATGTCATGTCATGTAATGCTGTGCGTTGCGTCCTCGCAAGGTTTCCGCTGCGTCCTCTCCGACCCGAGTGAACCCGAGGACGCCCTCAAATACGCGTGCTGCCCCTTTAAGTGGGCGGGGCCCTACGGGGGCACGGCTCCGTGCGGGACGCGGCGGCCGCTCGGACCTCCTCCGCCGGGCCCACCCGCGGACCACACGGGGCGCGGGCGGTCCAGCGCTTCACGTACGCGGGTGAAAAAATAAATAATAATAATAATAATAAAAATGGTGAAGGTAACGGTGGTGAAGACCAAGCCGTACGCGGACCAGAAGCCCGGCACCAGCGGCCTGCGGAAGCGGGTGTCGGTGTTCCAGCAGCAGCAGCACTATGCGGAGAACTTCATCCAGAGCACCATCGCCGTCATCCCGGCCGCCGAGCGCCAGGAGGCCGCCCTGGTGGTGGGGGGCGACGGCCGCTTCTTCATGAGGGACGCCGTGCAGCTGATCGTGCAGATCGCCGCCGCCAACGGGGTGAGTGGGACAGGAGAGGGTTCGTTCACCCGCGACAGGGCGTTCCGCCGCTCCCCCCCCCCCCCCCCCAGCTAGCCCGGCGTTTAGCGTCCCAACCGCTCGGGCTGTCAAAAGAACCCCCCCCCCCCCCCTCACCGCGACGCGAGATCCGAGTTCAAATTGTAGATATTTGCAACTTTAGAGCGAGTTGCTTTTTTTTATTTTTATTTTTGGTGCAGCTGCCACTGACGTCTAAGGTTTGCTTGTGCAATGCGGCGATCCACACCTGACCTTTAGCTCCGTGCTTTTGCAGGGATGACTTGCCCCCCCCCCCCGTGCCCGGCAGCAAGTCATTCGAATAGATATAACACAGGCTGCGTCGACGACAAAAAGGACTAGTTCCCCAGGTCGTCCAGTGGATTCAAAAGAGAGAGAAGGGTGTCGCTAGGGATCGGGTGTCACTGGGGGGGGGGGGGGGTCCCCAGGCAATGGCCGCACTGATCTTTTGGGGGAAAGTGCACAGGCTCCATGTATGATGATGATGATGATGATGGCGGCGTCAGTGCCGTGACCCAGTGCTGCTTTTTTTTTTTTTTTTTTTGGTTCGTTCTCATTTCACCACCTGTACCAAGAGGAAGTCCCGTCGCATTGTGTCGTTTCATAATAAGTTCTGATCCAGTGCCTCTGTATGCGACCGTCAGGGGGGGCGGTGCCGTGCTACGTGCACACTGTCACGTTCAGACTGTCTTTCAGATGTGCAAATAATGCAATATATGCCCATGGGTACTCTGATCGAATGGGATTTGCTGTGTGTGTGTGTGTGTGTGTGTGTGTGTGTGTGTGTGTGTGTGTGTGTGTGTGTGTGTGTGTGTGTGTGTGTGTGGGTGGGGGGCAGAAAGGGGGCCTTTCTGAACCTCGGCCAAGGCTGTCCAGTGCGGTCCAAAGACCAATAGAGGGACACATCACTCAGATCCAGGGTGTCAAAGATAGGGCCAGCGACCCAGATTTGGTCCCCGGGCCGATAAAGAAGAGAATAGTAAAAAATAAATAACATTCACACAATACTGACATTCAGCTCTTATCTACGTGTATGCTATTGTATAAATACAGTTGGATTGACTGCAGTTTAGTTAAGGTTTCTAACGGATATTAGAGTTGGTCTTGAGGAAATTGGTGAAATTAAACACTTCTTAGTTATAGTAGAGACATGAGAGTAGGTTGGGGAAAAAAGAAACTTCACGTGCACAGACCTCCAATCACGGTCTAACCAAAAGGAGTACGGTGACTCAAATAGATGACACCGGCTGGAAAAGCTACATATCATATTCACTCTCAGCATTTAAAGTGCTTTTAGTATGAGATGAGATTGCTTTCGATCACTTAAATGAACAGCAACCCCGCATTCTGTTCTCCAAAAAATTACGTTCTCACTTTTTCGACTGTATATAGAAGAAGAAGAATCTTTAATTGTGCACATGCTTTGGGTGGTGGCCGGTGAAATGAGGCCTCTGCATTTCTCCCATCCTGGCTTGTCCTTCCTCCGGGGGCACAGCCAGGAGCAGTGGGCAGCATTCGTTGACGCGCCCGGGGACCTGGTACCAAGTGTCCATCGCAGGTCAGATCATGATGTGTGCATGTTTTTGAGGGGGGTCCTTACTGATGGTAGGTGGAGGAAACCCCATGTGAGCACGGGGAGAACACGCAAACTCCACACAGAAAGGCTCCTATTTGGGAGATGTTACAGATGTAACATCAAGCGTTTCTCTCATCAAGTGTTTCTCTCCTCCATGAGTAGGAAGGACATTGACATTGTGGACAGGTCGGCCTTTGGGGCAATCTGTGTTATCTCTTGTTTCAGGCTCAAGAGGGTTCAGCAATGCAAAATGAACAGTGAAAATACGGAATATGCATTTTCTTTTTTTCGTTCATGCCCACTTCTGAATAATGATAATTCTATCTAATCCAATCGGAGAGGTCGTCTGAGCATTGGCCAAGCACGTTGGGCGATCCCTTCTTCTTTGTTGTTCTCGTCCATTTTGATTGATGTGTTCGACCGACTTGGTCCCTCCTTCAGATCGGCCGCCTGGTGATCGGGCAGGACGGCATCATGTCCACCCCGGCCGTGTCCTGCGTGATCCGCAAGATCAAGGCGGTGGGGGGCATCATTCTCACTGCCAGCCACAACCCGGGAGGCCCCAACGGGGACTTTGGAATCAAGTACAACATCTCCAGCGGAGGTAAATGGACGTTGAGTTAAGACACGACAGCAGGGAGTCGCGCTAGATGTCTTTTGAGTGTCGGCTTGTGAGGCCCCTTTGAGATGAAGCTGTTCACAAGACAAACGCAGCTCATGGGTGTTGTGCCCGTGGTCGGGAGAGAAAGAACGTGACTGAGAAATGGCCATAGGGCTACTTTTTGGTGTCTCAAAGGACTATTGGAACTAGGTTCCTCTTAAAAGCTGGAGCAGCAATGACGTATTTTTTTTTTTTTTTTTGGGGTGGTGGGGGTGCAAAAAACCAGTAACCCTCATTGCGCCGTGTCTCCAGGACCGGCCCCGGAGGGCATCACCAACCAGATCTTTGAGATCAGCAAAAGCCTGCAGGAGTTCCACATCTGCCCAGAGCTGAAGGCGGACCTGTCCAAGATCGGCAAGCAGACCTTCGAGGTGGACACCTTCAAGCCCTTCACAGGTACAGCGGGGGCAGGAGAGTCAGAGGACAAATTATTCACATCTTACTGGTGTGAATTTAGAAAATGTCACTGGAGGCAATTTGCCGTTTTTTAAAGGGGGGGGGGGGGGGGGGGCTTACTGAATGTCTGCCTGTGTTTGCTCGTTCATCACTTATAAAGGTTTGTGTGTGTCCTGTTGGGAAATCTCCATTTCCATGCAGTCCTCTGCACAAGGTTGACCTTTTATGGAGTAACGAATGCAATCATATGCAATGGCTGTTTTAATGTTAAGACATGTGCGACTATTTACAGCCGCGGATATTCAGTACCACCAACTAGCTTGAGCACGGCTCATTTCCCCCGGGAAAAGCGAGTCTGGCAAATTTGGCAAGTAGCCAACAGCCTCTTTCCTAATGAAAGAGAGACATCAGGCTTTTTTGGACCAAACAGTTCTGGGGACTCGTGTGCGTGTGCGTGTGTGTGTGCGCGTGCGTGCGTGCGTGCGTGCGTGCGTGCGTGCGTGCGTGTGTGTGTGTGAGGTTCTGAAAGCAGGTGCTCAGGGTTTGAGTTATTGACCCAGTTTGTATTTTAAAGGGTTGTTCTCCGTGTTGTGTTGTTGTTTTACTTAAATGTCTGTGTTGTGTCTCATCTGTAGTTTTCTGACTTTTCTCTTCTCTTTGTCCCAGTGGAGATCGTGGACTCCGTGGAGGCCTACGCTGAAATGCTGCGGGGCATCTTTGACTTTGCCGCCCTCAAAGAGCTTCTCTCCGGAGCCAACTGCATCAATGTCCGTCTGGACGCCATGCACGGAGGTACGGGGCCCCCCCCCCGGCAGTCTCCTGCGCACCTGCCGGCTTCTATCGCAAACGGCCTCTGCGAGGAATGACGCTTTGCCCTTCTTCCCGTCTAGTGGTGGGTCCTTACGTGAAGAAGATTGTCTGCGAGGAGCTGGGCTCTCCCGCCAACTCGGCCGTCAACTGCATCCCCAAGGAGGACTTTGGGGGCCACCACCCCGACCCCAACCTGACCTACGCCGCCGACCTGGTCAACACCATGAAGGGTGGGGAGTACGACTTCGGCGCCGCCTTTGACGGAGACGGTGTAAGTGGACTTTGCCCGGATGACACCATGAATGTCATGAGCTTGAAACAAATGTGGGACCCACCGCAGCAGAACAAACCTTTCTTGAAGGAAAACGAGATTTTTCTAGATTGTTTTTTTATCTCAACATATTTTCAAAACCGAGTTTGATTTATAAATAGTAGAAAAATATTAAACCGTGGAGTTAAATATTCCCGTTAGATTACATGGGGAAACGCAGTTCACTTACCAAGATGCTGAACAGCGCTGAATAACGCCGATCGATCGTTTCCTTTAAAGTGAGCGTCCAGGTGAAGATCATTCATCCACATTCCATGTGATGTGAATTCACAATCTGAAATTGTTTTGATAGAGTTCAACCTTTTAAACCTTTAAATCGTACTACTTTTAAACACGCACGGAGACAACGTTGTGGAGGAGGCGTGTACCAACGTGTATCATCAAATGAGAATTTCTGACGTCACTTCCGTAAACAAGACGAGGATCCGGTTTCACTTGTCTGTGAAAACTCTGTGTTGTCATGGATTACGAGAAGCGGGTGGAGGAAGATCTAAACCATACCGCGGACCTTAATCTGACCAGTGCGATGGATCCAAGTCAGTGTTAGCAGCACGTACTGGACTTGATTTTCCACGATGATGGTCAGCTCTCCGACAGCAACGCGGAGAACGACAGTGCTGCTGAATCTGATATTTCTCCCGACTTGGAGAACATTTCAAACAGCGGATTTCAAACTTAATGTGGCAATGAAACAGAATATTTTCAAGAGCCACCGGAGGAGACGATACGCCCGTTGTTACAACGGCAGACGTTGATGACGTGACGAAGTTGGTGAGGTTGGTGCAGATTTTCAGATTTCAGATTTTCCGAGACTCATAATTGATAGACTCAAAATTTTGTTAGGTTGTCCGTACTTTTAAACTCCAAAACTATTCCACTTTTATAAAACTTGTATATTCTTACTGTAAAATATAGGCTTTTTCAAAAACAAAAATAGTGTTGTGTTGTTGACGCTGTTCAACGCTGTTCGTGATTGGCCCATTCAGCATTATGTTAATAAGCCACGAGGCTTTGTTTGTCTGCCAACGCCATTTGCATTCTGGGAGCTGGCTGAATGAACCTGGTGTGGGTGAAACTTTGGAGGTGATTATTTCAGAATCGCGGTTCGCCATACCCTTGTCATTAACAAGTCATCGCTTTAAAAATATTTGCTTGATTTGCACACGTGACACCTTGTTTGGAAACCCTGATTCTCCACTTTCAAATGATGTGGGGAAAAAAAACTCAAAAGCCGCCAAATGACCCTAAAGTCTGCGGTGGGTCACATATATAGTACATTGCATACTATCATTATGGAAAAACTGAATTGACAATTGACCATTTCTTAAACCTTAACTTTTATCAGCCTTAAAGTTGTTGTCATTATTAATTATGTGTAGTGTCGGTACCGCGTCACCCACGGAATCTGGAAGCGATACATTTTTCTTCCTCAAGGGCACTCCAGCAGGACAGTTATTTTATTCCCACTGTCTTCCAAGGGGCCTGCTTGTGTGAATGTTCAAAATATTACACGTGCGTGTCATCCCTCATCCTTTCATCTCGCCCTTCCTTCCTCTCCCCCAGGATCGCAACATGGTGCTGGGTAAGCACGGCTTCTTCGTCAACCCGTCGGACTCGGTGGCCGTCATCGCCGCCAACATCACCAGCATCCCCTACTTCCAGAAGACGGGCGTCAGAGGCCTGGCGCGCAGCATGCCCACCAGCGGCGCCCTGGACAAGTGAGTAGGCCCTTCACCGGTGTCTGCTGCAGGGCTTCCAAGACCAAATGACAAGCATCACAGCTGTTCTGTAGATCATATCATCATCATATAAGGTGTGTGTGTGTGTGTGTGTGTGTGTGTGTGTGTGTGTGTGTGTGTGTGTGTGTGTGTGTGTGTGTGTGTGTGTGTGTGTGTGTGTGTGTGTGTGTGTGTGTGTGTGTGTGTGTGTCCCAGTGTGGCCAAAGCCCTGCAGATGCAGCTTTATGAGACCCCCACCGGCTGGAAGTTCTTTGGGAACCTGATGGACGCTGGCAAGCTCTCGCTGTGCGGAGAGGAGAGCTTCGGCACCGGTTGGTGAATTTTGTTTTGGTCCCGTTCGCATCGGCCAGCTCCTACGGCTGGTCTCTTTAAAATTGAGTTTTGATAATGTTGTAGAACGCCCACGCCACCTTCTTTGAAGAACCACCAATAGAGAGACACTAGCTTCCCACCACTGGGGGAAGTCAGTTAGGCAACACGTTGCGGTCGTTGAGACGTGTTTTCACACGCTTTTAACGAATCATCGTAGTTTCTTTCTCTCTACTCATCCACCTCCTCCACCTTTCACTTCTTCTCGCGCCGCCAACTCAACAGGCTCGGATCACATCCGGGAGAAGGACGGCCTGTGGGCGGTGCTCGCCTGGCTGTCCATCCTGGCCGTCAGGAAGCAGAGCGTGGAAGAGATCATGAAAGACCACTGGCGGAAGTTTGGCAGGAACTTTTTCACCAGGTCAGTCTTCAGTCTTCCAGAGGGGCGAAACCAACAGTTTCAGGAGTCCCCGACTGGCTGGCAATGTAATGATTGTGCGTTAGCGCCACCGGGTGGTGGAATACGGAACTGCAAAACGGACTCCCTGACTCTTAATGCTTATTATCAAGTTTTCTGCGGTACATTGGGGAACAAAAACAGTCATCTCTAAAGTGTGTTTTTTGGCCTATTCTGTGCCACAACTTATTAATTTGCCAAGGATTTTTGTTCAAATTCAAAATTCCTGAATTACCGATTAGAGTTAAGAGATAAGAGAACACTGATAGGGCATTATTGAGCAGTTCAATTGACCAATATCTAAACAGTTTTACAATCATTTAATGGTTATTTAACAGTTGATTATTTCATTATTAAACAGGTGTGTGTGTGTATGTATATATATATATATATATATATAGATATATATATAGATATAGATATTTGTTATAATTAAATGTTTTAATTGTTTTTGGCGTCATTCATAAAAACGCGCGGCCATCTTTTATTTAATGGTTACCTGATGATTGATTATTTAACGGGTAACTATTATATTTATTTGAATTACTAAACAGTTAATTATTTATGATTAAAAATGCAAAGGAATTGGGCCTCATTCATAAATGGCAAAAGCAATACGTATGTACGCTTGGAAACATGTGGGAAGGCATTACTAATTTGGCCTCTTCTAAGAAATGCTTTTTCTTAAAGCAAAATCATAAACAATACTTGCAATAGTCATGACACACAAAATCAATTGTCGACCTAATAGCGTGCTGATTATAACCGTTAAAGAAAACATTGACGCTGGTCCATTCCAACCTGCATCCACTTCACAGGTACGATTATGAAGAGGTCGACTCTGACGCCGCCAACAAGATGATCAAGGGCCTGGAGACGGCCATGTTTGAGCCGTCCTTCGTGGGCAAGAAGCTCTCATCGGGCGGCAAGACGTATGAGGTGGCCGTCGCCGACAACTTTGCCTACACCGACCCGGTGGACGGGAGCGTGTCCAAAAACCAGGTGAGGGAGTGTATGGCGATAAAATCATATATTAATGCAGGTTCTGAGTGGTTTACATTCAATAGAATTAAAAGTGGAAATTGGGAGGAAATATGTTTTTTAGAAAGTGTTGATCGTTTAGTGTTTAAAATCCAAAATGTTTAATGAGTGATTGTCACTTTGTAATTTAAGACTAATTGGTATTCATTAATTAGTAATAATATAAAATAATAATTAATAGATTTTTTACCCTATATTTACATAATATAAACCCTAATTTAAATCCTGTATGTACATTATATTATAAAGAATATATATATTTTTTGAAATAATAGAAAATAAATGATTTTATAATATTCTCCTTCACTATTTTTTTCCCTTATATTTACATAATATAAACCCTATATTTACATAATATAAACATATATTTAAGAACACATTTACATAATATCAAAGCAATGATTTTTAAATAAATTCTCCTCCACTCTTTTTTTTTTTTTTTTTTTTTTTTTTTTAACCTATATTTAAAACCATCTTCTCTCTCTCCATCCATCTCCATCTCTTTCAGGGCCTGAGGATCATCTTCTCGGACGGTTCCAGGATCATTTTCCGCCTCAGCGGTACGGGCAGTGCCGGGGCCACCATCAGGCTCTACATAGATAGCTATGAGAAGGACCCCGAGAAGATCTACCAGGACCCACAGGTTATTACACACTCAGCACTGACTTAAAACATTTAAATCCATCGGACAAAGACAAGGATATTTTACCTTCATGAGAGCCAAATTTTCCTTGAGTTTTTTTCCCCGCTCAAATCTCAAAAATGATGGGAGCCGCTGTGTTGTGTTAACCTCTGTCAAGTTGATGGTGGGAAATGCCAATGTAATATTTTGCAGGCATATCAGTGGAGATTAGTAAATGTCAAAACAGTGACAATCATTTCCACGTTTCCAAGTTTGCCTTTAGTGGGGGGATAAAAATCAAATAAAAAAGGCAAGTGGCATGGTCCCAGGATAAATAGAAGAGCTCTCAATTTAGTTTCTCCCAACATAATTCTAATTCAGGTAAAGCTCAGGATTAGAATTGGCGCTGACAGCCGGCTGCATATGCGGCGTCAGAGAGAGAGAGTGTGTGTGTGTGTGTGTGTGTGTGTGTGTGTGTGTGTGTGTGTGTGTGTGTGTGTGTGTGTGTGTGTGTGTGTGTGTGTGTGTGTGTGTGTGTGTGTGTGTGTGTGTGTGTGTGTGTGTGTGAGTTGTAACACGTCGAGTTAAAACACGACACTCTACAACTCCCACACACACAGGAAGCAGAGAATTACTATTCCCGTTGCGGTCCGAGTGGAACGGGGGCCTGCCTCACACAGATTTTTTAAAAAGCTGTTGGAGGCGTGTGAAGGGCTCCGGTACGTGTTCCAGAACATTGGATTTGGTGTGTGTGTGTGAGAGACCTGAGTTATGGCCAGTTATCAGAGCTCAAGGGGGTGTGGGGGGGGAGATAGTCACCAAGGGGAGAATAAGATTAAGAGCTCTGACTTGGCACTTCATAAAAAGCTTTTTTTTTTTTTTTTTTTTTTTTGTAATTTATTTTTTATTGACATTCAGCATCAAAGCATTAAAAGGCCATTTTGACTGATGCGGACGTGGACAGGGAGGTGATAAGAAATGAAAGGGGTGGGGGGAAAAAGTAAAAAGACGGAAGAGGTTAAAAATGTTGGAAGGCCTACTTTATTTTTTCTCTCTCAAAAAAAATAAAAATAAAAAAGCTTGATGATTCCAGAAGAAAGTCATGTTTGATGGATGAATAGGTCTTGGAACAGCGGGTAGTTTGTGCAACTCCTGCTGATGAATTGCTTTTGGACATGACCGAAACCATCATAAACAGTGGAGGAGTTCTCTTCATCTTTGAAACCAAAGCCTGTCTTTTCTAAATCCAAGGCTTTATCCCGGTTTATAACAGTAGAAACCAACTCACCCGCTACCAAACCAAGCGATCTCTACAGCTACAGAAACGTGAATTTGAACTTGATTTTCCTAGGTTTTCAAGCTGATCACTAACTTTTGGCTGCGTTGCGGAGGTTATGTAACTTGTTCTGTTTACTCGATACCGAAATTGTTGATTCCCCTCCACTTAGAAAGACTTCAGACGGCATAATCTGTTGTCACAGTGCCGTGGAATTCATTCTTCATGCAATGGACGTACTGTAGAAGTAGCCTTCAGCATTTATTTCCCCAGAAAGGAGGCTTTCTCGGACCGTAATGAAATCCCGGATATATAGTTAATAAATCTCCTTGGTCTCCGTGTGCAGGTGATGCTGGCCCCCCTGGTGGACATCGCCCTGAAGGTCTCTCAGCTCCAGGAGACGACCGGACGCACTGGCCCCACCGTAATCACATGATCCACCTGCCGCCCTCCCACCTCCCGCTTCACTGTTTGGTTTGACTGAGTCGGAATCCAGGATTCTTCCGGGTCTTTGCTTGTAACCGGAGAATTTGCCAAAAATTGCCAAAAAGTCAGCGACCGAAGGGAAACCTCACCCCACACACCCCACCGCCCCGTCCCGACTAGACCCTTTACTGACCTGGTGCCTTCCTTCCTGAAAGTTCACTGAATAGCCTCACGACTTGTACCATCAAACAACACCTACTTCCTTGAGATCGAATATATCTACCATGAATAAAAGACGCGCTCTGAAAAAACCCGTCTCATTGTAATCTGTTATAGAATTGTTTATTTTCTTTTTTTGTAGGTCAGGATACGTGAGGAATTGAATGTCAAGAGTAAAAAAGGACATTAACACACACTTTTTTTCACAGTGTGTTGGACATAATTGCTTTAACAGATTTGGATTGGAACCATAAGCATATGGAATCCAGTGTGAGATGTGGGATATTAGTGGGACAAAATATATTATGGTTCCTTTCTGCTGGGGGAATTCTGTAAGGTGGATAAATGTATAGAGATCCTGGCCTCCAGCAGCAAAACAGGCCAAAGTGCTTCCAAAAAGGTAAATGCCTCTCCAAAGACCCGGCACAGGCCCACGGCCAAGTGCAAAGTGATGAATTGTGAAGAAAGTATGCTTGTGTAATGGGATAGCCACCATAATCCTGATAAATGGATTAGAGTTATTAAGTGTAAGCAGGGCTCTGGGAGAATTGCACAAGGCTGAATAAATAAATAGACTTGGAAAAAACATCTGTATAGATAGATGGATAGATAGATATAGGGACCGCGTGACGCAGAATCCTAAAGGATGGTGGACAAATTGCCATAGAATCAGGACCTCTGTGACCCAGTCTCAACAAAAACCTCATGTCACAAAGCTGGAATTGATGGCAGGGCAACCATTGGGAAACCGCTTGTATCCAAGGCCCAAACAAACAAACAAAGACTCGGAACTTGGTGCAAGGACCTCTGAGCAATGGGGAAAACGTGACATGGTCTGATGAGTCTCCCAACCTATTTCATAAATCTAGACTGGTTTATGTTTGGAAAAATCCAAAGGACGCCTTCAAACCACAATATCTGTTGGCAACTCTTAAACACGATGGCCCTTGTACCATTACCGTTTTACACCACGTGCACACTGTGGTGGGAACATCGTTTTTCCTCGTGACGTTTCCATTTTTCAGGATGAGGATGCCCCCCTCGTCCACACGAACAATGAACAAATTAAAGAATGATTTCAGGAGCACCAGGATGCGGCCAACCGTCTGTCATGGCCTCCATAATCGCCTGATCGGAACTTTATCGCACCATTATGGGAAGTTCAGGGGCGAAGAGAGTGCAAAGTGGAGTTTGACCTCCTTCATCCCTCCAAGGTCTGGCGGCTTCTCTTCTTGAAGACCAGCTCAACATCCCATTGCATGCAGTTCAGGAATTGTTTCGACACCATTCCAAGGAGAATTGCAACCGTTCTGAAGGAGAGGCATGGCCCTACTCCTTATTAGCTCCTTGATACATATCTAGGTGTTTCTGTCATTTTATCCACCACCTGTATATTAAACGAATGAGCTTCTTTTTTTTCTCCTAAACTACACACCGCTCGTGGATTGACGTCATTTCACTTTCTTTTGACATGACTCTGATCTCTCCGGACCTTAAATTGCTGACAATTTAGGTAATGGGGCTTAGAAAATCAGGTGCACCCACACACAGGATGTGCGCCGCGTTCCTCGCCGAACATGAAGGCTGAAAGGAAAATTGCCCGGGACCGCAGATTGGAGGTATTTTTCTGCCAATTTCTGTCACATGTGGCAATATCATTCACACTGACCGACACACCCTTTACCTGCTGCAAGCTATTGAACGAAAACAAATGTTGAAAGGGAAAAAAGACCTTTTTCAGTAGTCTCTCATGGATATCTGAAAAGTTTCATTCATTCATAGGGAAACTAAGTATTTTTCAACATGGATAATGTCCAGGAACTTCAAATACACCTTATTTTACAAGCATATGCAAAGAAACAATTTTCCTGTGGCTTAAATCCCATTTTGATGGGAAACATATGTAGATTTATAATCTTCCGTGTAGTGAATCATTCTTTGTTGTGTTTTTTTTCCCCCGTATTGTGCCTTTGAGGCCGGCTGACAGACACAAACTGTGGCAGGTGGGATGCAGAATTCCGAAAACTCCAATACAATCGGGAGGGGGAAAATGTGTAATACTTTTGGGGACGCTGCGTTGTTCAAACTACGATGCTGACATGGTGCATGGCACAGAGTTGGGACGGTAATGGTTTACAGGTTGTATTTGGATTGGCTGTCATTACGTCAGGTAATCACAATACAGCTTACGTTAAGCTGGCCTGGGTCGGCCGCCATTAATGTCCGAATGGCTTTCTCCAGGCTTGGCAGGAGATCCCCTGTGTTTCTGGAGCAGCCGGTAGATCTCTCTCTCCCATGTAGAACAGGAACACGGCAGAAGCATGACAAAGACATTAAAACGTCCTCAAAGAAAGAACACAGCTGGAAGGCAAAGCAGAAACGGAAAAACAACGTCTAGGTACGGAGTAGCGTTCATTATTTTGATTTGTAACAAATAATTGTGTCTGTGTCGGATGCTACAGGGCCGAGTGGTAAGCAGAAGACAATATTGTTAATAAAAAACATGAGCAACAAAACCGCATATACTACGTACAAAATAATATACACTACTATGGATATAGATACAGTAGATAGATAGATCGATAGATATTATTATTATTATTATTATTATTATTATTATATTAAAAAAACGAAATGTCTGTTTTTGTTTTTATATAATAATAATCATCATGATGATAATAATAAATATATCTGCAGGCAGCAATACACAGGGTCCAGTTTAGTCGTTATAGATACGTATTCAAGTTTTCCGTGTTCTTTGAATCTTTGCACTATTTACAAAAGTTTCAAACACTGTGGACTTACATCTGGACCAATCAACGTGCACTTACGTCACCGCATGTTGCTCTTCTGGCGTTCAGTTTAAATATCCCTGAAGAACGGTGTTTTAAGAATTATGATCGTTCCTGGATGACGCAGTGCGGACACAAAAGAAAAACTTCTTGCAGTGCGAAAACATCTTCTTTGAATGATTATAGTTTCCAGATTTTTGGAAAATGCAGCACAACTTACAGTTTTCCAAGTTTCCTTAAAACGCAGCTCCAGTTCAAGCTGTCTGTCTAGAGCTGTTTTCACACATCATCAGGTCTGGACATTGTCCCGAGTTGCCCTTTCACACATGTAGCACACAACCAGAGATTGTCCGACGTCTTCACACCTACTGCAAATACTCTGTTTGGTTTGGGCGAGGGACAGAGCCTGGGTAGAGCATGAGTAACCGGCTGAATGTGCGTTATGTATTCTTTTTCTTTAGCGATATTCAAGGAAAGACGTGACCAAGGATCTCAGTCTGGACATCCGACGTCCAGTTATTGCTTGCAGCTGAAATTAAATAAAAAGAATCAGTGTCCTTTCAGAAAATGCCCATCAAACAATTCTCCAACACCTCTTCCCGAGAGGGCCAGCTCAAAAGGGCAAGATAAAGTACTTTTAGCAGCTTAACAGACATTGCATTGTTGTTCACAGCAGTATACCAAGGTGGAACGAACACCTTCATACATTACGTACATACAACTTAATCACAAAAATGTTCAAAATCAAAGAAATAAAAGACATCGCTTGAGGTAAATTAAAAAATAATCAGTGTCCTTTCAGAAAATGCCAATAAAACAATTCTCCAACTCCTATACAAAGCAAATGGGGGGTATGAAGATCAGGTGCATGCTTGCGTATCATATCAAAGGACAATCTTCTCAGTAGCACCCAAACACTGCAATCTATGCATTGCTTTTTACATGACAGTTCCATTAAACAATTTATAGTCAATATATAGTCATAATAACTAATATCAACAATGTCAAACTGTAAGATGACTAAAGACTGGATCAGGAAATGGGGGAAAGAAAATGCACACACCTTTTCCCGAGAGGGTCAGTGTAAAAGGGAAGAGGGCAGGGGGGAACTGTAGGCTTATGGGAGGGAGAACAGGAAATGTGGAGCTAAATCACTGGACAAAATCAAATAGAAAAAGGCATATAAAGCAGCTGTAAAGCTAAACTTCAGGTAATACAACTGCAATAAAAGGCAATTTTCTGAAATTATAATTAAAGGGTAATTACACCCTGTTACACTCACCCCCAAGAATTACACAAACAATGGAACCATAAATGAAACTTGCCCATAACAGACTGTAAACTGGCAACAAGAACACAATACTTTGACAATATTTGCCACCCGACAAAGAGTACTCAGAGGTTAGCTAAGCCCCTGTGAACACTATAGACAAGAAGTGCCATTGACACCACACATACTTTGGCCATACGTTTTTTTATAAATGAAAAAAAACATCACAATGGTAGTATGTCACACCTGACACAACAAACATTCAGCAATAGCTGTCAAGAAAAAATCTTATTCACTTGCCATAGGTAATGCCAAGAAATACCTTTCATATAAGCTCAAACATGGATGACAGCGGATTCTGGATGAATTGCCCAGAACTGTTTCTGCTTGTGCCATATTAACCTAAAGACTGGCTTGATAAACCTCCCAAACCTTGAAGTGTGGTGATCTCTTGTTGGGGCCACATGGGGCTCTGAGAGGAGGATGGACAAGGGGGTACCAGCACCATCAACAGCAAGCCCATCCAATGCAGGAGAGATCATCTGAGAAGGTAGGTCACGACTGCCAGTGGCATCCTGATCCCTGGGAACTATTCTTGCATCCACAAGGCCATACGGTCATCATTACCTGTGCTGGCAGAGGAGAGCAAAACAGCCATAGAGGGCTCAACTGCACCACAATCTGCTTCAACTGCTGACGCCTCTTCCTCAGGTAAGTTTAACATGGGGCAACCATCAGTTACGCTGTTGACGCCCAGGGTATCCAGACTCTCATACAAGGGAAGAAAGTTGACCTGGAGCAGGAGATTCCAGTGCACCACTTTCTCAGTGCTGTCTCGTTCCCTGATCCTGTAGATGTGGAGAGGCTTGGAGGCCACAACTGTGTGAACAACTGGCTCTCATTTGTCAGCAAGCTTACCCTTTCCTCTGCCACCCTTGTTTGCCGCAAGAACCTGGTCACCGATGGAGAGAGGCAGACCCTTGACCTTTTTGTTGTACTGGTCAGATTGGTGCGTCGGCTCAATAGCAGAGTTCTTCTGAGCCAGGAGCATAGCAGAGTGGAAGTCGTTCGCCAGAGAATTCAGATGGGCATCATAGTGACACACTGTCTCGTCACAGAGGACATTCTCGAATCGGACGTCAACCAGCAGCTGAGGGACCCTCCAAAACATAAAGTAGAATGGCGAAAGGCCGTTGTCTCATGTGCCGTACAACTATAGACAAATGTCATTGTCTGGGTAATTTGGGGCCACTTCTGTTTGGAAGAGAGGCCTAAACATGTTGCGGTTGAACCCCTCTGTACCGTGGTTCACCATGGGATGGTAGCGGGTGCTCCGAGACTTGTTGACGCCAGCCCGCTCCAGAAGTTCAGCGATGAGCTCGCTCTCAAAGTTCACACCCTGGTCAGAGTGCGGGCGCTGAGGGAAGCCGAGCCGTATACACAGAACAAGTTGTCCCAGAGCTTCTTAGCCACCTTATTCGCCCTCTGGTCCTGGCAGGGGAAAGCATGTGCTAATTTGATTAATGGTCAGTGATCACCAGCACATCCACAGACTTGTTGTTACTATCCTCGGCTGACAAGAAGTCAATGCATACAAGCTCCAGAGGGTCAGCGGTCTTAATGCTCTAGAGGGGGCTAGAGGGGCTCCAGGGTTTTGGTGAGGACACAACTGTGGCAGTTATGTACATGACTGCGTACATCCTTCTCCATATCATACCAGAAAAACCTTTGACAGGCAAGAGAGACGGAGCGAGGCTGACCCTGGTGACCAGCCAGGTCATGAACACCAGACAATACCTGTGACTTCAGGGACTCAACCAGGAGACATTGGAACCACTTGTGTTTTGTCAGTGGATCTCTGGTGACCCCGAAGAGAACTCCATTCAGTCTAGTGAGCTTCTCCCACTGTGTCAGAACCCCCAGAATGCACTGGGTCTCGTTGCAGCACTCGTGCCTGAAGTGTCTGCGCTTCCTATCTACATAGTAAAACACTCTTGAAATGGTTGAATCCTGTTGCTGATGGTTTTGCAGGTCTGCCAGTGAGAACAAATCCTGGCCAGGAGGGGTCAACAAGCTGAAGTGGTCATACGTGGAAGCAGCCCTCTGCCTCGACGCTGAGTCCCAGTCATCACAATCTCCAAATGTAGATCGATATTGATCAAACTTGAGCGACAAGTCATCTGAAACATCCCGGTTATAACAAGTACTCAACCATATCTATGTGTTCTGCCATTGTCGTGTTTGAGATACTTTAGTCCGAAAAAGGCTGTGAATAAAAATTATAAAAACGGACCCCTAATAGTAATCATAACAAATAGCTGCAGGCAGCAATACACAGGGTCCAGTTTAGTCACGTTAAGTATGTATTACAGGTTTCCAAAGTTCCCGAATCTGCACTCCTTGAGTATATGCAGGGACGTTTCAAGCTGACCGAGGGGCTCTCTCCGAGAGAATAATCGCAGATTATTTCTTTAACTCTCTCCTTTTGTGGGGGCGGGGGCCGTGGCGGCTCGGGGTGGGAGGAGGGCCAGTTTGAGTTCAAGTTGGTGTTCCTGGTGGCCTCACCCCACTGCGTGCTGCCGGCTGGAGAGTGCCGCTCCTGCTATGCGATTGGCTGTTGGTGTCACATGGTTGTCTCTCTGCTCTGTTTACAGACAGCAAAAGGATATTGCAAAAACATCTCCTTCAGAACAAACTCTCAGGAGAATCTCCTTCATGGGCTGTTGTAACAAGTTGTGTTGATAAGTGGGGTCACTGGGTGGGACAGGTCCTTTGCAGAGAACATTGCATTTTTATGCTATTTTTCATGGTAGGCTTGGAGCTTAGTGGAATAAAGTACCGCTTCAGAGGCACAGGTAGAGGAAATATATTCAAATATATTATACTTTATGCAGGTAAAGTCAAATATATTCACTGGTCACACTTTACACACTTCATTGTATTGTTTATGTATATAACTGATAGAGTACAAGCTCCACCAAGGAAATTGTCTGTAGACAGCTGTAACCGTTAAAACAGTAGAATCAAAGAAATCCAAATGAAAACGAATGACCCCTCAACTGAGAAATGCATTTGGTCTGTTCGGTCTTAACAAGCATTAGTCAGATCCCGGGCTAAAACCAAACGGTGCGGTGGCGCTATTATCTGCTGTGTAACAGAAACGAGCCATGAATGAGTCATAACAAGGTTCTTGACAATGTACAAGAGGTTGACAAGGCAGGGGGGAAAAAAAAGACATGTAAAACTACCATTAAATCCATCCCCCCCCCCTCCTCCCCTGCTCTGTAGTTGAAGTGTTCAGGATGATCATTGGCCTTGTAAAGCTGGGGGCGAGGGGGGGGGGGGGGGGTGTATATGTGTGTGTTTGTGTAGAGATGAATGGGATTGTTGTCTGACCGCACGGCTGAACAGAACAGAGCAGAGGCTGGATCACGTCCACACACGGCTCCGTGCTCTCGTCCACTCATTCCGTTCTTCTTTTTCCGTCTGGCTGTCGCTCACCCTCTGGGGTGTAGTTGTAAAAGAGACACTTTTAAGCCCTCTATTGTGAGGATATCAACCGGGGGGCACTGAAGATTTAAACTGTTTGTATTTATAGTCAAATGCATATTTTCCTTAATGTGGTCGATGAGCGAAGGGAGCTGTTGTTTTCATTTAGCGTAAACAAAAAGAAGAGTCACAAGGCATAAACTAAAACAGACGCTATCACTGGCTCAGTTGGCCGATACTTGCTTATGAGACGTATTTTTGAAAAAGGTTTTGCAATCGGTTAAAGTGGCAACCCGTATGATTATTTCCTTTTAAAAAAAATTCCATATTTGATATTTATCCCACGCTTATTTAGCTTGCAGTGATTCAATGTATTTCAGTTATGGCGGTTGCAGTTAGTGCACTGCAACTTGAAACAAATGCAAATACAGTAGATAAAACACAAATGCAAAAGCCACAACATAACTGCGACTTAAGAGACACTTGGAAATAGACAACACACAAGCAAATAAAGAATACATCTTCACTGATATGACAGAACATACTGTAACACATGCGCAGCATTTCGAAAACACGCTGCAAATCCAGACGTGTCGCACGGACTGCATACCAAAACGCTTTGCAAACACGAAAAACACAACCGCATAAACGGAAAATACGAAAGGCCAAAGCCACATTACGGAATTGAGCCACAACAGATGCACCGATTTACCTGCAATACAATACAATATAAATATATGCAATTTATAAATGAAAAGAAAAAACAACTTTTATATGAATGCACGGTTTTTATTTAAACCATTTAAGTGCGATATTCCAGAGAAAACGGCCTCTTCTGGCTCCGTGATCGTGTGACATTCGCGAACGATTCAAATCTTTTGAGTGAGAAGAGTGATTCACTCACCTGTGAGTGTATCCCTGCGACAAACAAACAAAATCATCTCAGGGAGTCCCCACTTAAATATCCAGGTCATTGTACAGGGGTGTTTCTTTTTTGGATTGTCTTGACTCAAAAATTTGATACCAACGTTTCCTATAAAATACCAGTTATTCATGTGCTGTAAAGTAGTCCTTGAAAAAGAAATGGAGGTTGTTTTAGCCAAGCCCGCGTCCGGCTTTCCAAGTTAACTTCTCTTACGTCCACATCAGGAGATAGTTTGAAGCTGTCCGTCAGACACCGATGTTTCTATATTCACAGGGTTTGACAAAACGCTTCGCAAAAAAAAGACCACCCAGAAGTAATACACCACCCGACCCCGGAGGCACGCACCGCTTTCTACCGGTCAAACCCCACTGTTTAATTTTTAATCAAATGTGGATCAACAACCACATTTCATGTGGCAACGTGAAGACCAAAAAAATGGCGCTTTTTTTTTCCCTTTCCTTTTTTTTTTTTCAGTTAACCAAATGTGGACGGAAAAAAAAACTGGATCGATGTCTGGGATCGATTAACGGTCGGCATTGCTCTCCAGAAACGAATCGCTGCTGCGGGGATATCACAACACTTTCAAATGTCATACATCGAATGGAGACCAGAACTGTAACTGAACTAAACTGAAACCGACCAATTCAGCATTTAGCGTTACACAATGTTTTTAATTGTTTATTTAAATTTACACAGGATTTGATGCAGGGATGCTTGAGAGGAATAGAAGCAACACTGTGGGTGGGGAGGGGGAGGTGTGTGCGTGGAAGCGGGTGCTGTTGCTGTGAGGTCACAACTCTGTGTCAGCCATTTAAAATGATATCTCGAATTGTGGCGAAAAACCGTCCCACGTTTCCCCGCTGATTTGGAGAACGCGTAAAGTGCTAACACATTTCCCAGCGGCATGGCGGGATGAACAGGCGACCGGACAGATGTTGTGATTGGCGTCCCCTGGAGAATATTGCAGATAGAGACGGGGGGGGGGGTGGTGGGTGACAGGGCCACTCTTTTTTTGGAAAAGCCCATTGTCTCTGTCAGCCCCCTCTTTTTTTTTTTCTTTTTTGCTTCTCTACCGGCTGAGATCCTGTGATCAAATTGACGAGGAGCTGGAGTCCGTCTGCATCTGTTGTGGGCACGGCAGAAAAGCCTGAGGGACGCGGGCTTCAAAAGAGACCTTTCGGGACCCTCCGGCCCCGCCCCCCCCCCCCCAGATGAGTTTGGCTGCGCATGGTTGCAGTTTTAGTAATCGTCTCCCACTTTTCCGACGAACCAAGAAAGAAAACCCGATGGGGGCGGGGGGAGGGAGTTAAGGCCTACGTCATAAATATTGCTATTACTTGATCTGCGCTCTATGTATGTATGTGCTTTCAGCCTTTCAAGCTATAGACCCCCATCTGAACGCCCCCCCCAGCCTTGAGACCCCCTAAATACAGAGAAAACAGACAACATATGGTCAAATTCAAAACCAAATGAAAAAAGAGCGATGAAAAAGCAAAGCTGGCATATGGTGTACATCACCCCTCGCGTACATCTCTGAATCGCAATCAGTCCAGAATAATTTCATCTGATTCGACAGCTATTAGGAGCCGGTCAGTTTGGATCGTCTCTCTGTGTGATGAGGATGTCGTTTGCAAAAACACAATCCCTTTGTTGTTTTAATTGAAACATTATGCTTGGGTATCGTCTCTCCCGCACACACACGCACACACACATACGCACGCACACACGCACACTCGCACAAATACTTCCAACTTTCTGTGCTTTGAGCGTATTTTAGTGGAAGAGGACTCCAACACACACTAGGACGAGTTAGAAGGACGCAACTTTGTTTTAATGTGTTAAACAATGACGTTCCATGGCAATGATGTATGAGTGTGCGCGAGTGGCCAACAGCGGTGGACCCCTTATCCATTTTGGGACGAGAGCCAATATCACCCCCCAAAAACATCAAATACTCCTTCGAATCGCCTGGAAAGTAGGCTTGACCAGATAGGTCCCAGATAGCTTCTCTGGACCTTGGCCAGCCCGGGAACTAGTTTACGAATACTTCCGTTTCCTCTCACACGCCGGTGTTGTCATCGTTTACATTCCCCAGGCAAACAGAGTGAAAACAGACAAAGGGGTGTCGTGAACTGGAGCTATCAGAGGCAGCGCTGAACGAATCAATGCCTCGAGCGTATACAACTCATCAAGTTTCGGCTATAATGTCTTTGTTGAAAAGACACATTGCCAGACAGGGACGTAATTGCGCAGTCAGGACCGTTTACCAGTTGCGCGCTCCTGGCAGGCTGATTGACAGCTCAACACGCCAATGAGAGTGAGCGGTCATTTGCGTCCTCCCTTTTGACGAGGGAGGCGAAAAAGACCTGGTTGCAGAGAATGTGTGGGAAGGAGGTTGCCTGGCACGGGCAAATCACCATCACATTGACCACATGATCATCATCAGCAAATGACGATCAGACCGATGATCAGTCTGTGCTGACTTACAGTGCACAGACTGGCAACGGACTGTTTTAAAAACAAAACGTTTTATTCGATTTGGGCAGTGATCGGGGTGTGCTGCCACAGATCGCTCAGCTCTCATAATTACTCCGTTGTGCGGTTGAGCAACCACCCCCTAATGGCCGAACGGGGGGCGTTGGCAAGGAATTATTATTATTATTATCATTAGCGTTTATTAGAGGGAAAAAAACTGAAAAAGCCAGAAATTTGAAATTTGCCGCCGGTAAGAGCAATGACTGAGATGAAAAACTTCCCCACGTTGGACATAGCCAACGATCATTTCAGAGATTTATTTAGTCCCATACTGCACACGCACACACGCACACGCACGGGCGCACACACACACACACACACACACACACACACACACACACACACACACACACACACACACACACACACTCTTGCTATGTATAGGCAGCCTAGGCCAGCAGCAGCAGGGGTGCTTCGGCATGCAGACAGGAGGAAGGTTTTGATCAGGGGCCCCGGGGGACCAAGGGGCCTCGTGTCCAGGGCCTGATAAGGAGCCGAGATAAAAGGTTTCAAGTGCTGAACATTCCCTGTGCCAGCAGAGGAGCGGACAAACACTCTGGCCCCCAGCCTCTCTCTCGCTCTCTCTCCCTCCCTCTCTCAACCCTCTGTAGCTCTCCTCCAGGCAGACTTCAAATGGCGATGTTTCTTTTTAACGGGAGGGGCTGTGTCGGCGTACGCGGGGGGCCCGAGACACCCGACCGATGACACCGACTTCATGTTGAGGGTTCAGAGTTCACCCCGAAAGGTGGAGTGCACACAGTCTCTTTAAAGGCCATTGTTCATTGTTAGCGCCCCTGGAAGCACGGCACTTGGACAAATACAGATCGTTTCGTGCGCAGAACTGTGTGGAGTCTTCAGAGAGCCACCATTGTTTCCGGAAAAAAAAAAAACAGCAATTGGAATCAGGCACAGACAGACTTTTTTTTTTTACGTCTTCAATACACAATACGTGCAAAAAAAAAAAAAAAAGACCAAAACATCGGGAAGCTAACTAGTAAATGTCATTCTATTGGCAGACGCTTAATAATTCCAAATAATATTCCATGCACCTTTAAGGCTGGAAGAGGCCACAGCATGCAAAAAGACCCTGCGTGAGTTTGGATCATTTACAATACTATACAATCCAGTACCATTTTAGTGTACATAGCCAATGAAACAGATTACCCATATTAGTTTTGCATACACGTCGGTATGTAAACTAATGATAACGGAATATTCATCACTAAAGCGGTAGCCTGTTGTTGAAAAATCCCAAATTTGATATCAAGCCCGTGTTTGATTTTTAGCTTTACCGCACAAGTATCAGACATTCAATGTGTTTGATCTACAATTGCATTATGACGCTGGCTTCTACACTTTGAGTCGAAACAACTGAAAGGCAAACGCATAAAATCCCATATTTGATATTAAGCCCGTGTTTGATTTTTAGCTTTACCGCACAAGTATCAGACATTCAATGTGTTTGATCTACAATTGCATTATGACGCTGGCTTCTACGCTTTGAGTCGAAACAACTGAAAGGCAAACGCATAAAATCCCATATTTGATATTAAGCCTGTGTTTGATTTTTAGCTTTACCTCATAAGTATCAGACTTTCAATGTGTTTTATCTACAATTGCATTATGACGCTGGCTTCTACGCTTTGAGTCGAAACAACTGAAAGGCAAACGCATAAAATCCCATATTTGATACTTTTCTCTAGTTGATCACTTTTCGGGGGGGGGGGGGGGGGGGGGGGGTGGGAAGACATCGAATGTGTGTTCCCCGGCATGCTGTGTCCGTTGCCGTCGGGATCGTCGCTGTTTACCCTCATCAACAACAACAACAACGACGACAACAACAACAACAACAACAACAACGACAAAGGAAAGGCCCCCGCGGCCGGAGCAGTACCTCCACCCGCCGGACGGCGGCGCCGCGTGGCTCCCTAATGAGCGCCAGCTGGCGGCGCGCTCCGGCCCCGGCTCCGGCTCCGGCGCGTCGTAGCGGGAGGGAGAAGGGGCTCTAGCCTGGCGAGGAGAGGAGCAGGGCGCCGCTGGAAGGAGGAGGAGAGCTGCTTGTCCCCGCCACAACCAAACAAAACAAAAACAAAACACACAAACAACAACAAAAGGACCTCGGGCTGGATATCTCTAACACCGACACCGCGGAGTTTTTGTTTTCGTTTTTAAAGAATTCGTTTTTGGTTTGTTTTTTTTCCCCTCCTCCTCCTCCTCCTCCTCCTCCTTCTTCTTTTTTCTTCCACGTGTGTGTGGATGTGAAGGCGGACTCGGGTCAAGCGTCCAGCCGGAGGAATGCGTCCCACCCGGGCAGCAGAGAGATGTGGAGCCAGAGCTCTGTGGACCGTCCTGTGGCTCCAGGCCGTACTGGGGACGAGCACAGGTAAGCGGGAGGGAGGGAGGGAGGGAGGGAGTTGGGGAGAAAATAAAAAGTATTAAGACTCCCGCTTTCAACCCCCGGTCCGCTCACCCCCCGTGAGGGCGGACGCGGTCGCCGGCAACGAGCGTCCCCGCGAAGACGGCGCTCCCGCTGTCACGCACGCACGCACTCTTTGTTTTGGAGATGATCTTATTTTGTTTTTTATATTGTCGTCTCAAGGGAGCCGTTCAGCGGGGGGGGGGGACGACGACAGCGGAGGCTTAAATCTCCATTGATGGATAACCGAAGCTCTCTGAGCTGGCTCACCGTGGTCACGCTCACGTTAACTTAAAAAAACAAACAAAAAAAAAAAAACCCCAAAAAAACCAACACAAACATGTGTGGACGACGTTTGAGTTCCGCGTTGAACGGTCACTCCGTCCATTTTGCAAGTTGTTGATCAATGACGTTTTCTTTTATTTATTGACGTAGTCTTGATGGAGGCGTAATCAACACCACTGCGGGATATATTGCTTTTACCTTGAAATATACAGAATAAAACAGCGTGTGTTCTATGCACAGGGCAAATGAGAGGGCCATGCCAGGGGCCAATGCGGGGTGGTTGCTCGTATAGACTTGTGCGTATAAACAAAAACACAGATGGGCTATTCCGTACAGGATGAATAATATAAGCATATGCAATCATACGGACATGGATAAGTATGGTCAGGGAGTGGGTCTAGGTTCTCCTGGGTTCATAGGTTTACAGCATGTTAGAAACTGACTCCTTTCCCAGATGGCTAATGATGAATTATTTTCTGGATGATTTCTCAGGGTTTGTTTGGATTACCTTGGTCCTCCCTAAATGCTTGTGGCTGTTATTTACAGCTGAGGTGTGGGCTCCAGGGCCTATGTGGAGGAAAGACCTTCTGGCATGGCCCTAATTGTTTCACTTTACATTTTTTCTCCTCTCTATAGCTCTTTTGGTATCAACCTTTTTTTTTTTTTTTTTTTTTTTCTGGAGGAATGGAGTTGGAATTTTAATCCGCAATACTGGCCTCGATGAGTTTGATGATATGATGTGGGGTGGGATGGAGCCAAGCCCTAATAACTATTTCATATCTGGATAGGAAGACTCGGTGGAAGCAGCTCAATCCCCTGTCATACGCCTTGTGCCTTTAAAGAGTAAATAAATTGTCTATGCCGTTAGCCAAGGCAGTTTGACTTATTTTCTGCTCTTTAATCTATGATTTACAGATAGAATCTGAGATTCAAGTTGTTTCAGCACTTACAGTTATGGGCAGGGTAATAAAATAATTTAACAGCTCAGGTTTATTACTGATGAGGTAGTTCAAGGAAGTGTCTCTTGATGATTTACCCTGTCCCGTGTTTTGTTTTTGAGGGGGGCTGGGCAGATTGCATCATAATCAAACATGTAAAGGCAAAGGATGAAGTCTCCTAGTGTTTAAAATAAAAAAACGTTTCTCGAAGGAAACTATAGGGAACACTCATTCAAGTTTCCAAATTGTTGCTCTTTTGCTGCCGTATGCCTGACTGATCAGCCAACAGCTTGGGGTTGGCCTCTGATTGAGTGCAGCTCCAGGTGGCGTGAGATACCTCTTTGCATTAGGTGCGTCACGCCCCTTTCTGCCCTCTGATTTCTTTTTCTGTTTCCTTTTTCTTTTTCTTGTGATATGGCCGGAATTATGAGTGTAACAAAATGTACACTCGTCAAAAACACGTGATGAAAGAGAAGGCACGCCAGCTACTACCTTTCTTGTCTTCGTTTGACGTTTTCTGGAGTTTCTGAATCAGCTAAAAGTGTAATCTGTTTAACGGTGCATTTTGAGTTTTAGTAACAGTCAGGAAGGCTATAAATCATGTCGGGAGGAACTGCCTCAGTACGGATTTCGGCAAGACACACTGTTGACACTAAAGGCACTTTACCTCTGGGAGTGGGGGGGCTGACCCTCAGTACGTCTGGCCATAGTCTGTAGTAGCTTGTACGTCTCTCTCTGCTCCAAAGCATTCCATCCAGCACAGTGGGAAATGTCCAACTTTTATTAAACCTCTCGTAAGAAGAAACACTTGTGGGAGTGAAAAGGTGGGATCTCTGCTGTTACACGCAGGTTCTTGATAGCCCTTCATTTTAAGGGAATAAATTGTGCGTACATGCAAGCCTAGTTTATTTTATACACAATGTTGTCTAAAAGCAGGATTATAAGTGTTAATTGTAACCTAAAGGAAAGGCATCATTTTGTGAATGACCGTTTTATGAAGGAGCCCTGGAAACTGTTAGGCCAGCGTTACAAATAGATGGCTCTGCTCTGTTTTTCGCCAATAACACAGGTCACTGAAAGATTTCGGCCGACTCTGAAGAATGTGGCAGGAACTATATGTGTGCGATGTATGGTCTTTATTTATACATTTATTTATTCCTAAAGTTGAGTGATGGAGGCTTTCTTGTGACAGTCTTGAGTCCATGTTGAGCGTGTGAAAATCTAAAGTTCCCTCGTTCAATCAGAACATGGCAATAAATCATGTGTCCCAATTCTGCTTTGTCACAAAACGCCAGTATGTAAACCATGTCAGGCGTCAGCAATTACCCACTTCCCATTTGTTATTAAGCACATGTGTTTTCCGGATTTCCGTGTGGGCACAGCACTGCCGAGGGCAAACTGTTTTGGGGATGCCGTGTGTTAATTGTTGAATTGCTATATAGTCACTGGTAACTTTGTTGAGATTTTATCCACAGTAGCAATAAGCAGGCAATATATGATTTGCTCAGTCTCCCAACAGTGTGTCGGGCTAAATTCTTGCCACTATCCTTTTTAAATTTAAAACATGGAAAATGCACTATTTAAGTGATAACTGCTATCATTGAATGGTTTCTTTTAGCAGAATTATATAATTTGGCACCACAGAAATGACAAGGTGGAGAGTCTCTATCCCCAATAAGTGTATTGCTGTAAATGGCGTTTAAACTTTCATTGACTTGGTGGTTGGAAGGAAATTTAGGAAAAATTCCTCTGTATTACTTCTCCGTATATAGCTTGTTTTCCCAGTCAGGCTTTCTCAGGGTGGTGCAGATTCATCAAGGGCTCTGTGAAGTTCACTCAGATCCTCCTTTGAGACATCTGATAAAGTTTCTGCCATTGCAAACCGAGACCAAGCATGAAAAACTCTTTTCCGGCAATTTACTGTCAGCGAAGGAGCTCTGGCTTCTCTAAAGGAAAGTAAAATAAATGTGCACAGTGTACAGTAAATCACAACACTGGCTTCAGTTCTGGGTATAGGAAATGCAAAGCAAGTCTGTGGATGATGAATGATGTGAATGACTTTTGATGGGAGGGGGAGTGCACTGCATAAAAAACCTGACTTGTTTATGTAAGATTGTTTCCCTTCGTGGTCGATATTTATTTTGGTCAATCATCTTCTTTGGTACTTATGAATCTGTTCATTATGTATCCAACTAAAATATAATATATCTATTCTACTCTATGGGCCCAAGCCTATGTAACAATATAATTGTTTTTATACTTCTCAATGAAAGATAAAACTTTGTTTGTTCTCTAGTGTATAGTTAATATACAATGGCTCTTTTGCTATAAGTTCGAAGTGAGTGTGTTGATGACAGAGTGGCATTTGAATGACTGTAATGGAATAAGCCGCACATAACTACGACTCACAAATGGAATGATAGTCACCAAGGACAAACGCATCGTAATGCTAATTGACGTAATGTGATGCAACGTAACATAACAATAATGATTTCCCTTAAGGACTTGGCATGGCTTAATATCATGCTATAGGGAATAAAGGAGCACTACATTTCATGAGAGGCAAAAAAAAAATCAAATTACTACCCCCCCCCCCCCCCCCCCCCCCATGACTTTAACACGAGGAGGCCGTGCTGCGTTTCAGTTAAAGGCGACTTGGGATGAAACATGGCTTTTTAAACTCCCCGTACGTGTCAGTGTAAATCTTTTCAAACCCTGTTTGCATTGCATTAAGGACTTCAGAAACCCCTGCACACGCAGACAGGCTGATCCCTCTCTCCGCCCACAATCGGGTCTTTGTGCCTGGAAAACTCCGTCCGAGCTAATAAATACTTCCACCTTTTATGGACTTCTCAGCCAAAAAAGATTAATATTTATTTTTGAAAAAAAAAAAACAAAAAAAAAAACCACGCACAACTTATCGGCCAATGCTTGGATTTGTTTTAACATCATTAGCACTCCCCTACACAGGTGTCAGGTTTCTCTCTGTATGAAGTAGGTAGTGAAGTAGTTAACTAGTAACTACATGTTCATGGTTCTTGTAATATTTTTACTGCTATAAGAAGACCACAGCCAGATGTCCAAGGGAAACCGCTCCTGTCATTAGTATTCTTAGAATTGTATTGTGTTTTGGGCTGCAGTGGAGAATTGTTATCCTTCATCCAAAGAGTTAGGAGTGTGGATTCTCTTAGTTATGGCGGTGTTGTTGTCACTGTCAGCCAATAAGTCAAACGGTCATCCCCGAGAAGCTTCTCCTCTCGCCTGTTTTTCTCGTGGCTGGGATGGCTTCCATATCTTTGTCTCGAGGCTTTCATTTTGTCTTCTGCAAGTGCATCGCATACTGTCCCTCTACCTCTCTTTGGTGGTACTTTGGTTGGTTTACATTATTTTTATTTAAATATCGCTGTCATCGATGTAATCCATTGACTTGAGTTGCTGTTGCAACACGTATTACAGTCGTTTTCCACAGACAATTGTTCCGTTGTGAGCGATTACTGATCGATATATTTAGTTTTAATATTGGCAAACTACTTGTATGTATATTGTCACCACTACATTTATCTGCCTGGCGCTAATTTTCTCCCACAGTCCTCTAGTTACAAAAGGAAAGCAATGCAGCATCAGTTCCATTGACGGATTTGTATAAACTTATCTTTCAACAGTTGGTAATAGCGTGTCATCACATGTAGTTTTCACGGTCGTGTTTTTTTTATTTTTTTCCCACGGCTGTTCAAAGCGAGGCTTTATTCAGTTATTTATTTTTCTGTTAAACTGTTGTTTTCCTTCCTCATGCGTTTGCTCCAACTCAAATGATATAGAGACACTACTTTGCCCTGTACATTGCTGCCTAATGTGGAAACCAGCGGGGGGGGGACGGACAGACGGACGGATGTGCTTGCTCACAAAATTATTAAAACAGAGGTTTTTGGATGTAGGAAATGGATTTTTACGAGGCGCGCGTGCGTGCGTGCGTGCGTGTGTGTGTGTGTGTGCTCGCTCTGCTGGTCAGGGCTCAATTCTGATTGCCTTTTCATCGAACATTCTGTGAACCTTCCGCGGTGTGTTTAGCATACAGAGAAGTGTGTTTGGCTCCATATGGCTTTTTTATTGCTTGATAATTACGATCAGTAGCCATAGAAACTATAATCCCATTGTACTCCCGAGTCAAGGAATTCTTCAGCCTTTTGAAGATTAGTTCCTCTAAATGGGTTTAAGTCTAAGCCGCTGGTTTAACAAGCCCACTTGGACCACCAAATACACCACACAGTTTTGTAAGAACTGGAAAAAAATACAATACACAAAAAACTTCCTTATCAAGTATCAACAAAATAAGGATAAACAATGGATAGAGATGGATAGATGAATACACAAACTGTACTGTTTCAACCGAAAGGCAGTTTTTTGTATTGCTTTCTTTTATTTATATTTTTTTAAAGGCAATTTTATTGTTTTTATATTTATTTTTAATTTTTCTACAGTGACTCACTCCTTAAAATACAGCATTTCTGTTCTTTCCTCTGTGTCTTTATCCACTTTCTCCACAAAATCCAAGCCCTGCTGAGTCTTACTTGGTGTAGTTTATGGCTGTAATAAAAAAGACAACTGCAACCAGAAAGGTGAATGAATGCTGTTTTTGTACTGGGGGAAATTGGTTGCTGATCATTTTACCGGACTTAAAATAAAAGAAATACAAGCATAATTGCACATAGGAGCAACAGATTTTTCAACACAAGTAAATATGACTGCATTCTTATTTAAATACTGGGGGGGGGGGGGGGTAATGTTCAGTTGCAGTTTTACTTTTTCATAATGAGAATCGACTAAATTCGAAGTGCATCGACCCTTGCCCAGTCTCTTTAGATGAATGTGAGGATCATTGTTCAGGGAGCCATAGACTCCAGCATCCGTTCGCTGCACTGCCGTCCCGCCACGAGCCAGACTCGTCCTGTTTGTTTAACCAGGGGCTTTGTCAGATTGTTCCCACCACTGGCCCTCCATTAACCAGCAGCCACTGTTTGCCCAGCCACTTCATTCACAAAGAAAAGACTGAAAGAACGACGAGAGACTGCCTCTCGCCTCAGTCGTCTAGTTTTTAGCATTGTGTTGGCGAGGGGAGGGGGGCGGACCACTTGAGATTGCGTTGGTTCTTTTCTCCGTGTTGTGACAGACGTCCTGCTTTAGCACGGCAATGGCGGTAGCCGAAGATATCGCTCTCGTCTAACATGCTGCTTCTGTTTCAGGAGTTGTAACAGTGACGTAATCGCAGCTAAACCAAACTAATGTGTGTTAAATAATTGAACCGCTGGTATTACAGCAGCATATCATATATCATAACTTTTTAGTCAGACAAGCATGCAGCTTTCTTTGACTGTTTTTGGACTTCAAAGACAAACCCGTTAGGGAGTCTCCCCAAGCTTGGTATTACAAGTTGGGGCCTCAGTCTATATCTCTGTCTGTCTATCTGTCTTGGTAAATCTAAAAGTTTAGTCTACAATTGACAAACCAACTCCATAAATTGCCCCAAAATGAGAAGCCTCCGAAGAACATTAATATAAACTGGCTACTGCTCATATCTCCACTTGACTTCAATGAACATTTGGGAGCTTTCTTTCCCAGCTGACATGTAAAGGTCTTCTCTCGCCATTCTAATTCTGCGTCGACCACACCGGCAGAGGAATGCAACATTAAGAGGTCTCACTGGGGCTAATTCACGGGGATTGTTCGCCAAACGTCCATCCAAGCCAACCACGACTGGTGAGCCGCCTGCCCAGCTATGTTCCAAACGGAGAAACCGCTACCCTTGCACGAGACAAAGAAGGGCAATAGAGAAAACGGGCAGTGTTGTCACAACTGCTCAGACGTAACAGTTAAGACGCAGTGAAATTAAAAATGATTTTCAACGGCGTGATGTAAAGTCCAGGTGTATTGCTACAACCTCTTAACTGTACACGATGGCACGCACCATTTTATATCCTCCTGGCTGTGCAGATGTGTTAGCCAAAGACCAGAAGAGCTTCTGAGGGAGTGCCGTGGCATTTGTTTGATGTCTGAGTGGCTGTGGGTATGGCGGCAGAATGTAGCGTAACGCCAACGGAAGGGCACAGAATAGTCATACTGACGTTTACCCTATCCTGTCAAATCAATGGTAATTTAAGGTCTGTATTCTTTCAAGAGACTCAGTTAAGTGATGCAGAAACAATCAACAATAGCAAAATAAAGGGTCATCTGTGACGGTTATCTCACGCAGGGAAACTGAAGAAGTCCTGTCAACAGGGGCTTTTCTGGCCACGGATTCATACATTTAATCTGCGGGATGTGTAATGAAGTGCTCTCCTCTCTGCGGATTCCCTCTCTATCTGAGCAAGAATGATACGAGTATTGAGGGGAAAATTGAGTTGAATAATTTCAGCCCCCACCAATCCCTCCATTCATATTTCCACTTTAGACAGTTATTTAATTTCCCTCTAGATGTTTAGCAAAGGTGGCACTTTTTTTTTTTTTTTTTTCTCTCCCCCCCTCCTGGAATCGTCCCAAGCTTATGTTTACGTATTGGTGCGGTTGTGACCGGTGTGCGCCAACATCCCTCTCCTCTCACACACTCACTCCCGTTCTTCTCCCCTGCACCCCCATAACTCTCTCTCTCTTGCCCTTCCGCATCCTCCTCTCTCTGTCCACACTAATCTCCTTTCTCGAATGGCATTGCTTTCGTCGGGGCCGTGAATGAAACAGCATCGCTCACTGACTGTTAGCGGAAGAAGTGGGGAGTTGGCCACAGAGACTGAGCATCTGTGCTATGTGATGTGAAAATATTTTTCCTGGAGTCGTTTAGCTGACATCAGTTTAAATATAACCCCCAACCAGTCGTGTCAATCACAAATCCACATGGGAAATGGGGGGATAAAAGAACACGAGGGTGAGTAAAAAAAAATTAAAATAATGAGTATGAAAGCTCATACAAAAACACAATTGTCCAAGGCCCAGGGGAAAAAAGGAAAATCCAGGAAGGGGAATGTACGCAGCAGAGTACTGGCCCTCCGTCCTCAACACCTCTCCACCCTCATCCCTCTATCAGAAATCAATGATCTGCTTCTCGGAGGGGTTTGTATAAGAGGCTTAGGCCCGCGTGATCCCACCGCCTGTTTGCTTAACCTCTTTGTGGCTGCTACAGCGGGGCTAAGCTCGGCCCATGAGGGCTCTTTACCTCTCTGGAACCCTTTTCTGTTTATAGGACCCCATTGCCTCCCTGAATGCTTTGGCCAGCCACCACAGCAGACGCTGATAACAGAGACGACATCACTTGACGAAGTACAAATACTCCCATGCCAAAACAGCCATGACAAATCCATGCATTACATACTTTAACACTGTGCAGTACAACAGTGTTGAGGTTACTGGTAGTTATAAAGAGGTAAACGATTACAACTAATCTAGGAGGGGCCGCAGGGTCGTGACATTTGGGATTTTGGTTATAGTAATATCATGACGTATTTAAATGTTGTCTTTAAGGCTGCGTTACAGTAAAGTCATGCAATTTTCTGAATGTCAGACTGTTCTAGCTGTTCTAATCAATGCCTCTACCTACTTGGCTATATATCCACATTATTAATGATTGTTTCTAAAATATTTATTGTACGTAAATCTCTTATGAAGGCACCGATAGTCATTCCCAAAATATTATATTATTAACATTATTATTAGAATATTTTTTTATGGTGAGTCTCACAAGTCTCACCATAACAGGGCATTCGCCTTTAGAAAGTGAACTGCTGTCTCAACCTTCATTTCACCCCTCTTGTCAGAAAGAATGCCCGTCATTTTCCATTAAACTTTTACCACCGTTGCGGTTTCGTATTTGAAAATTTTTCAACCTCTCAGCGAGGTCATGAGCAACCGTGTACATGCACATGTGTTGTGCGATGGAGTTTTGTTCCTGGAGATGTATGATAAATAATCAGCTCCTAGAGCAGAGTGGATGAGAACGCCTCCATTCCTTGTTATAGGCATGAAGGCTTATTATTTCTGACGTGGTCTGTCTGTGCACTGATTTGGAGCGGTCCATTGCATACAATTTCTGGTGGGCCAAAGCGCTGTGGCTGTGATTCATCGCTGTATGAAGAGTGCGGCTCGTGGGATCGTTGCTTGGCCGGCGCTGTTCGATTGTTTGGACTACTTTCAGACCGGCGGGCGTTTGTCTGAGCGTTCTTCTTTTCTGTTGTTCACTCCTCCATCCCTCTCTTGACCCCTTCCTTTCCCCCTCTCCGTAGCCATGGAACGTCCAAATAAAGCAGAAGGTTTGTTATGAAAAGTTAGTGGTGCCAATCCAGCGATATCCTGAAGCATGTTCTGTTCTATCAGTGTTTGTGTTTGTTGCCTCAGCTGTCTGTGTGTCCTGTACCAGTGCCGTGCAGCTGTGACCCTCTGTCCCCACCGTGCACAGGGCTTGTTAGTCCCACTTATTCTCTTAATTTAAAACTGATTTAGCTGTAGCCAGCTGCCATGCTAACTCACCGTCTTGTGTGTGGAGAAAGGACATGGTCCTTTGTTCATATTAGTGTTGTGTAGGTTAACGGTGTGCCCCTGGCCCACATCACCAACCAACAAATTACTGAGCAATCGCCTGTTCTGACTGATTCGCCTATTTACTAAAAATGGCTGCTGCTAACAACTCTCACTTTCTCTCTGTGCTCCAGGAGGAACACAGCAGACAAGTAAACCTCCCTCATTTAAAACACAGGAGTGAAACAATAAAACAACAGTTCTCTAGTTTATTAACAATATTTAGTCTGTCCCGTTTGATAACATTTTAAGTTGGTTTCCCTACTGCTAGTCTCAGGTGATATTTATATAATGATGTTACAGTTGGAAGCAGAAATCTGCACATGCATTGGTGTATTTACTTACACACGCACCGGTGCACGCAGGCACCTGTTTAGTGACGATGGCAAACAAGGGACAAATTAAGTTGTTTGACACAAACAAATGTGCCAATTGATTCAACTGACAAAGAATCAGAAGAACCTGAACGAAAAAGAAAAGCCCCTTTCAACTTGCTCTGAAAGCTGTAAATCTACTGGCAATGTTCCATAATATTCGTCATGTAGGAAAGGGTCCGGTCTCGATGTTCCGTAAAAGTCATTCCGTAAACGTTCCCACTCTGGACCTGGGGAAAATGCCGCTACTGCTGTTAATGCAGTGTGTGTGTATGCAGTAACATTGCCATAATAATAGGGGTGGAGCCAAATCTAAATGAAGCACAAATAGCGGGTTTTTATGAATATTTGTTTCGTACAAATATAAAAAATATATAATTGTTATCAGGAAGGAAAAAAAAACATTCAGAAAAATGTTGAGTCCGAACCGTGGAGCTCGGCTGCAAAGAAGAGAAACCAAAACATGTCCGGTCTCTACGAAGACAGGTCTTTATATTCTTAAATTGAGGGCTGTATCTGACTCTGACTCTCTGAAATTTGTCAGTCGAATTGGATTCGGCTGTTCAATGCGAATATTCTACTATTTGAGGGTGGCAAGGAGTGGGAGGGATTGGGGTTCATTTTGCGCACCTGTCTCCCACTCGGACGGTGCTGAAGATGCGCGTGCCACTGATGGGGGTGCCTGCGATCGGCAAGGCAAAGCAGTATGTTTTTATTTTATAAGTAGGTTGTTTTATTTTACGTCTCCCTATGGAACGAGACAAGTGTGTATGGAACGAAAGCGTGCGTAATGGGGACACTTCCTCTGTGACTCTCTCCCCTATCACACCCTCTCCATGCGATATGTGCAGAAAATATCTTAATGAGTCTATGAGTGGTGCGGCGTTCCTCCGTGCCCCGTCCCCACACTGTTTTTAGTTGTTTTATTTGGAGGAACAGGGAACGGCGATTGGGGCGAAGAGCCGCATCCGGACGCAAAACGGCACGGTTCACACAAATAAAAATATATTCATGATTCCCCTTATTTATATTTCCCCATTGGAATTATATCCTTGTGCATTTCGTAAGCTTCTGTTTCATCCTGTTATTGTAATGCACATTGAATTCCAAAAAAACCCCATGACTGCACGACTTGAAAATCTCAGTCAACTGATGGGTTTCCGACTCCTTGACTTTCAGGCGGCAGCCCTACTTAAATTAAATTATTTTTCTTCTAAAAAATGACACTCAGACCCTAGACATGTCTTTTAGAGTTAGTAAGTGAGTACATTTATTAAAAAAGCGCCTTTCAAAACCAGACTTACAAGGTGCTATACAATATAGACATTAATAAAAATTGTAATCAAAAACAAAGTTTGAAACAGAAATATAAAAAATAGCAATATAAAAACATTGCACTGAAAGAAAAACACATATTACAAGACAAAGTTCTTACGATAGAGGTGGGTTTTTGACAGCTTCTTAAATATGTCCACAAATTCAGATTTTTTATTTTATTTTTTATAACTGCGGGAAGAGGGTTCCAGAGAGTGGGAGCTGTAACAGCAAAGGCTCCGTCACCCTTGGTTTTTAGCCTAGATTTTGTGACAATAAGAAGGCCTCAGATCTCACTGAAGACAGGGAACACAAAAGTTCTGAAATGTAGGGAGGGGCCAGCCCGTGTAATGCTTTGTAAGTGATTATAATAATTTTTAAAATTTAATGCTGCAGTCGATGGGTAACCAATGTAGGGCGGCCAACACTGGAGTGATGTGTGACCTGCATTGCGCCTAAGTTACAAGTCTAGCGGTCACATCTTGGACTAGCTGGAGCCGAGACACAGAAGAGCGACTTGTGGTGAACAGCGCAATACAGTAATCAAGACGGGAAGAGACAAAAACAAGAATGACTTTCTCCAGATCGTAAAAGGAAAGTACAGATTTGATTTTGGCAATGTTATTTAGTTGAAAGAAACAGGATTGGACCACTTTCTTTATATGCAACTCAAAATAAATGTGTTGGCCAAAGAACACTGCAAGGTTTTTTTTGAGGCTTGCTTGAGATTTGCTGCTAAAGGACCAATACACTGCTGTACTTCTGTGCTTGTGTTCTGTACTTGTGTTCTGCTCTACTATGGGCCAATGAAAAGGACTGCATGTAGGGCGGGCAAACATGTGCCTGCCGGCTGCAGCGCGGAGCTGGAGGGAGTGAGGGGACAGGGAGAGGTAGAACAGATGGATAAAATTCCTTCTCCGGGGGCAGGGAGTGTAGAACAGGTTGAAAATGATCACACAAATTTAATAACATTGGGTTAGGGTTATTGGGTCCCGGGCTCTGTCAGTGGAGGGAACAAGACCATCCTTGAGGGGCGTGGAGGCGTTGAGCGAAGTGCTGTTCTAAATACAAAACTGATTCTGTTATCTGGTCTTGCGTGACATTAGACACCTCTTGCGCAAGCATGACATAATTTATCCGTTAGTCATCTATGTGGGAACAGACTCCATACGAAACCTTTCCTTAAAGGAGGCCAATGTGGGAATGACCTGCCTTTGCCAGATTTTGTTTTTTTTAATCCAGTAACGTTACGGATTCAATGTGGGGAAAGGGGCTAAAGAGGACATTTATCAAGTCTTCGGAGGCCAATCTGATTTAGTGCGACTGAGAAGCTACAGGACTGATCAGGCATGTAGGCGGTAATGTTTGTTCTATGCACTTATTATAGGCTCATTTACAGTAACACTTTGGAAGATTAATGTCCGATCTTAGTATTTTATAGGGCTGTACCTGATTCCTATATTAGCCTACATGGATCTCATGTTTTACCTGTAAGACTCACTAACACTTTAATGCCCTTCTTCGTCATCTGTGATGTGAAAACACCCACACAGTCAGAAAGTAAAAGTGTGCGTCCTGCTCATAGTTGAGTTATAAAATCTCAGCGCACCGCGGAGCGTCTCTCCTGCTGGGCTGCTGACAGCACTGTCAGCCAAGGAGTCGTTCACAGTGGACGGCGGTAAAGCAAGGTTATAACAGGGATGCAAGCAGCTCACTTTTCGGCAAATGCGCTTTTTCACACTTCAATTTGGTTTTATTTTTATTATCAGTCCGAGAGAACGACGCCATCCGCAATCAATTATCTAGTGGACTCGTTCTCTGATATTATGTTAGAACTAGAGGCGGAAACGGCTCTAGTTTCTAGTTGAAAGTGCTCCAAATCGCTTCTAGGTTCACGGGCTAGGAAAACTAATGCGTATCGGAAGTGATGCGTTCACTGGAACCCGGAAAACCATGGGCTACCACGATAAGTAGACCTTTCAGAACTTTTTTCACCATCCATGTGTTTGCATCCCTTTACACTTATACGAAACTAAAAACTGAAACTAGATGTGAAAACATATTTTAGTTAAAACTAGACAGAAAATTATAAACCAACTGAAAGGATATTGTGTACTTACAAAACTAACTAAAACAAAAATATACAGGAAATGTCTTTAGTTTTAGTCTTTTTTCCCTGTTAATTTAGTCAAATTTATCAACATATAGCCGTTGCAATACAAAAACCAATTGTTATCTTTGTAGACAACACAGCATTAATGTTGAGCATGGCTCAGGCCTCATCTGGTGAAGAGCTACTTTTAAATGGAAAGATGCAAATTAGAATTCACCATTGTTTACAATGAGGGGACAAACAGGACTGTTGAGACGCTTATACCCCTTTCTCACTGCACCGAAAACCCTGTAACACCGCTTACATCCGCCATTTGTCATCAGTGGGAACGGAAAAACCCGGGTCTCAGTCCCAGGTAAAATGACCCTGCAATAGACATGGGTATTTATTGGCTCCATCTCCAACCAGGTCTGATGTGAACAGGACATCCGGGTCGACCCGCTAATTTTGGCTTCTTTACCGGCCTTATGTGTAGTACGTTGAAGTTCCCGACGCTGGTGCATAAATAGACAGGAATATCCGTGTGCCATTCCATCATTTCATATCCCATTTAGAATTCAAAATCGAAGTTATTTACTTTTTTTCCGGGGGGACCATGAAACGTTTTAAGTGTGGGGATCGCCTCACCGCCTCACCGCTCCCTGCCGGGCTCTGAGTCATTCCAGCATCGCCCCAAGCCGGTCCCCGAAACGGAGGACCGTCTCCCGGAGAGCGGCTGCCGAAGGACTGGTGCGGCACCGACCGTGACTCCATGCTGACGGTGCTTCATGTTGCTTCTACTTTGGGCTTGGGACATTCATGAACGATCCAATTCTTTACGAACAGCTCAAAAGCCTTTTATTTTTTGGTTTTGGTTTCTCTACTGTTACGTTCCCGATCAAACTGGAACCATGACACGCCCTTTTCAGATGTGTTTATGACATCGAACGTGACTCACCAGAAAAAAATGGCATTGCTCCTGGCAATGGGAAAGGAGTCAATCACCTATTTTTAGCGGGTTTACGGGGAACCTTGGTAATTTTGATGTAAAAACAGTATTGTTGTCAGTGTGGTGAGCACATGTGGGTGTAAGAGAGACGGGCTATAAGGGTGATTAGGCCGAGTGTGACCAGAGGAGTTGGTGTTATCACAGCTCTTGTCTGTCTTGACTTGTGTTTTTTCCCCTCTGAAGATTCAAATTCTGTAAAAATATCAGACAAAACACTAACTACAAAGTATTTCGTCGGTTACTGTTATAAAGCTTTCAAACATTCTTTAACGTCACATATTCTTTATGAAGCTGACATAACTGCATAGTATCTTAATTACTCCAAATTTAAGGTGACTTAAAACGGCAATGATATTTTTAGCTTCGGCAACCAAAAGCTGATGCCTGGCAACCACTTTTAGAAGTTAGTCTTGAGCCCTGTAATGCAGGAGACGTGGGATTATCGGTTGTGCTTGCATGCGAGCGTAGCCTGCGTCACTGAGGTGGTCTTGGAAAGCCACCAAATTCCCCTCAGCTGCGATATAATGTGAAAGCAATTAGCAGCCTGTGGTTTTAAAGTGCACTGAGATGTGTGTGGAAAATAAAGGAGGATATAGATCGGCTCTGGGCCAAAGGTAGGGCCAATGTGACAACTGGCAAGTGCATTTCTCATGGGTAGCCATGTTGGCTATTTAATATGTGTGGCATTTAAAAAAAATAAAATAAATAAAAAAATATATATTTATATAATTCTAATTTGACTTTGGCATCTTAACTGGCACAGGAGGTACCTTCAAATTATCTGCCAACAGTAACTTAAAATAACATGCAAATATCAATCAGCACAGTACAATTTGATATCGCAGCTATTATCTGATGAATCATTAGTTTGTTTGGGTCGCTGTCTTGTGGGGACCATACCTAAAGCAAATTGGCACAACAAATAAATGTCATAGCTATCTGCCCCACAAATACAAGAAAATAAATCCAATTAAAATGGATTGATGTATCATAGCTCTGCTTGCGTAAACCGCAACACAGGAAAACAACTAAAAATGCAAGGTTGTTTATCTATCCAGCTTCTCAGTAGTTCGAAAAGAACCAGCCTCGAAATACCTTCAGGTGCTTTCAGGCCTAAATGGTATTACAAACCTCATCAGAAGAAGACTTTGATAGCTGCACCATCTGTTGGCTTCACCTGGCGCCCATTTGAATGGGGGTGATATTCACAGCGATACGGTTCCGCCTTGGACTTGGAAGCATATACAGTGATATGGACAAACACTCTCGCTCATATCTCGTACTTGATTACACGGACTCCCATCTATATTTGTGTTCTGTGTGTGTTCACAGTGAGCGGGTAGGGTGCACCCCTTCTGTCACATCTGGCATCATGTGGGTTTATTTCGTGGTTGGCTAAATGAAGGGGAAAATACTCCCAGCTGCCCTTAAAGGAGGAAAAAAAAACCCTTAAATTCACCTGGACTTGGAGCAGCTTCTGTCTCTGTCTTTCTCTCGCTCTTTCACACACACCCACACACACACACACACACACACACACACACACATATATTCTGTCACCAACTTGTAAGCTGTTTGCTGGAAAGAAAAAGGACAATTACTTTTTAGTTAGTAAGTTAAAATCTCAAAATAACATCAGGCTTCAGATTAAGTTAAAGTCCACAAGCCAAATAACAAAAAAAACGACAGCCCACCCGCTGCATGTGTAACAGGAACCGGTGCCAGCCTCCTCAGCAGGTAAAGTCATTTACACCTCCGTCCCCTCTATTCCGCCACCCTCCCCCACAGTCCTAGTCCAGCATGGCCCCGCATCCCCGCAGCCAGATATCAGCCACGAGAGCTGAAAAGCAGCTTTTGTCTCACCAGCCCTCCGAGACCTCCGCCGGCCTTTCCTATCAACAAATCATGAACTCTGCGGCCAAAATGGAAAACACAGCAGTGCCTGGAGAGACCTGCCGAGAAACGAAAAATGAGGAGGAGGAAAAAGAAAAAGCCAGCGGGGGCGCAAAATAAACAAGATGAAAGACAAGATGAAAGGCAGAGCAAACAAATCAGATTGGATGGGGGAGCGGGGAGGCATTCTATGTCCCGCTGATAAAACGCTGGCCATCGCCTAAGTACATGTGCAATTTTGAAGGTGGAGTAACTTTAACCTTGTCAGTATGATAAGTTGTAGGGGAAATAGAGGAGAAAAGTAAAACGGACGTCATCTGGCTTCTTTTCCCAGCGCTCATAATGCCTCTTTCACAGTATGACGTGGGC
>NC_137193.1:17893957-17979373 GCF_960531495.2 Zeus faber
CTGAATGGACCCTATTAAAATCATTTAAATCATCAACGGTTATGGAGTTGGTGATCGCTGACTTACTAAATTAAGTCCCATAGCAACGGAAAGCAAAAGGGAGATTTTATTTATTTATTTATTTTTTGGTACGGGATGGAAAAGGACAGTCCCTTAACTCAGTTGTGCTTTAAAAAATTCAGTTTCATACATGTAGGACAGGGAACCGGCGCATGGTGCACCGCCGTCTGGAGGTGAAATAAAGAACTCTGCTCCAATTCTCCGGGTGAGGTTAACGTTTTTTCCGTTTTCCATATAACGAAGAAACGAAGGAAATAAAATAAATATAAATATTTCTCTATGAGATTATATCATATATTGCTATATTATTTTGACAAGATTTGCATGTAGAGCGGCAAAGTGAGAGCCGATCACAAGTGGTTACTCGACAGCTCTGAGCGGAGAGGGCGAGAGCCTCCTCTCCCTCTTCCCCGCTCTCCCTCTCCGCTCCAGTTTCAGAACACGGTAAACTGCACATACACCGTTTAAAAACTGATTTTTCCAGGTGGATAAAAAATAAATAAAAAAGATAATCTGGCATCATTGTCAATTGCGATCGATGGAGTCAATTTCCGATTGACGATTTAATCGTAAATATGCCCAAGCCTAGGAGGGACAGAACTTTACATAACTTATTACTTTAATTTGCAACAGACTTGCGTAGTGTTTGACTCAGTCATTCCAAGTTGTGACTCTCCCCATGCTTCACGCCCCAACCACCCCTCAGCTCCTACGTCAGAGACCTCCACGTCAACCATCCTTGTCTCACTTTAATGCATTCCAGCATCATTGTTAATTGAAGCTTCACATTTCACAACATCATTCATTTAACACAACATTCTCTATCGCTTCAATTACCTTCCTTGCATATTTGTTTCTCCTTATTAACTTGGAACTGCCATTTTATAACTCTTAGTTTGGTTCTCGTCCCCCCCCCCCCCAAAAAAAAAAGTAGGGCTCAGTGATTACATTTGGCCGACTTTACACCCTTCCCTCTCACCCCTCTTTTTCACCATCTCCAAATTTCACACCGGTCAGTAGCCGAGTAAAGCTGGCAATGGTAACAGGACTAGATACAAATTAAATACTTTTTTTTCCCCCAGGGATGAGCGTATATTGATATTTCATCAGTCCAATACCCGGTTAATATATGGTGTCAATCAGTAATCGGCCTCTATCCATGTGTTAATTTAAAGCAAAGGGCATTGAATTGGAATGAGGAGGATGTCAATTCAAATTCCAATTAGTCATATGTAGAATAGTATTATAATGAATAATATCCATATGTTATTATTTCAACCTAGTCACTGCTTTGGTCTTATTTCCAGGAGTTCAAAGGGTCAACGACCTCTGCTGCACACCAGAGGCTGGTTGATAAGAGGCTTTGACCACTGGTGGGGGAGTGGATTGACTTTCCACGTGAAAAGCTACATATAAAGTATACATAATATGTGCATGCATCAGGTTTTCTACTTCAAATTGATGTTCAATTCAAGAATTGAAGCCTGGCATCATAATGGACATTGCAAAAATCTAATAACAAGAGGATATCTAAAACATGCCAGATAAAGAAAATCAACTCAGTTGCTGTTTTTTTTTACAGTACAGTAAGTAAGGTATAATGTGCATTAAAGTCTTCATCTTGTGCGGATTGTGAAAAAAATAGAGCAGTGATACTCTGATGTATGAAGTGTAGGTCCTTATCCTGTCAAAAGAAGCCTGAGTCAAAAGTTTCAGTTAACTAATTCAAGGTTCTATTACACAACCTATAGCTCACATCTGGGTGTAGCCAGGTAGTGTAATTGACAACGGCAGAAATTGCTGACTAGATTAATGAATGGAAGTTGAGCTTGAGAGAGGAAAAGTAAGTGGAAAGAGTGTGTGTGTGTGTGTGTGTGTGTGTGTGTGTGTGTGTGTGTGTGTGTGTGTGTGTGTGTGTGTGTGTGTGTGTGTGTGTGTGTGTGTGTGTGTGTGTGTGTGTGTGTGTGTGTGTGTGTGTGCTACATAAATGTAACACAATCTCTCGCAGGATTTGACTGTTGTGGGCCTGTGTCTGTCAACCCCCTAACAGTTGATTTGTGTAGCATGCAAGCCCTATCATTTGCTTGTCTTCACGTTTGTATATCTGTACAATTGAAAGACAAGGAATCTGAAGTTGGTTGGTGAAGTTGGTGTGAATGTCTTTCATCCGTCTTGCACACTGAGGATTTGACTTCCTTGACACTTGAGGCTACATGCCATGGGACCACAGAGGTTTTAGTGTATCCGAGTGATGCCCTTTGGCATACGTGAACAAGAACTATATCAGTGACAATGAAGCAGACAATGAAGATCTCGGGTCAAAAAATGTCACTTCTAGCTCTAATTTAACTGTCAAAATGTGGCCGTCTTACAATTTGAAAATATACTTTTTAAAATGCTTGCCTGCCCTACAGCAAAGCCAAATATGTACAACTTACATTCTTTCTGAGAACTAATCACTGAGTTATTGAATGTAGGATAGATATAGCATAAAAGCTACAAATACATGAAAGCTACATGTAGAGTTGGAAAACAGCTGTTTGTTTAATACAGTTGAGTGACCTATAGGGGTGAGAACACGCATTTGGTGTATCCCTGCTTGCCTTGAGTTGAATCTGGCACACCTACATGAGTCCCGGGCTCCTACCAACCCTCTCGGAGACTTTTCCAATGTCCAGAGTTCTAATGGAGAGCGGCTGGAAGATTCAAAGAACATTGAAAGCAGCTGGACCGCCAGTTAGTTAATGATACATGGAGACCTGAGAGCGAGGGAAGGACTTGCGAGAAAAGAGCGCGCACAAGATCTGGCCAACTGTGTAGAATTACAGTATTCAGTCAGGACTTCCAACGGATTGCAGTTCAGAAGCTGTGAAATGAAATGAAAACCCCGCTTGGCCGACCGAGGGCTGCATTTTATTGCTAAAATCATAATCACGATTATTTATCACCATTATTCATCCATTTTGGGACACTCGATTATTTTATTGTACTTTGTAAATGAACAGAAACAATAATTCCTAAAAATAAAACCCTCAATGTATTTTATGAACCTATAAATAAACTCAAATGTACAAATCTTTGAATCAAAATAGGACTTCACATTAATTCAATCCTCCTTAACGCTATATATATATATAAATTACACAAAAAACAAGGGAGGATTGCTCTTAGCTGAAAAACCTTATGACCGTGTTTGCGCTGGCATATCATTAGCGCAATATCTCTTGTGAATCGGAGGCCGAGATGGAGCAGATAGTGGGAAAATTGGGGAAAAAACAAATGTAATTGTCTCTGGTTCGCAATCAAATTATTTGAAGGGGCCAATATCGACATTGCGATTCATATACCATTCATTTTGTAACCCTAGGCCGACCCATTCAGAAACACCACTAATAGTTGCGTTTTCGAGCTCCATGGCGGCCATGGACAGCCCATGAATGGATACAAATGAGGAGAGGCCCGCTGAGAGGGTTAAATAGGGGCAAAATGAAAGGGAGAAATGGCTGCCGTGTAAGGCATTAAAAGGGAAAGGAACAGAGAGGAGTTACTAGTTGCAGTGTGAAAGTGTCACTTCTCGGCATGTGGTAAAGGGTGACGGTGAGGTGAGTTCAGCTGCATGTCCCAGCAGACCAGAGAAAATGGAGTCAGGACATTTTATTTTTTATAAAAAGAGGTGGCTATGAGGGATGATGAGCAAACTGTGAGAAGGAGAGATGGTAAGGGACCAGTCTTTTATGAGGCATGGAGAGAGGGGTAGAAAGGAGTGGGGGGGTTTGCTGCCTGTGGTGGTTCTGAATAGATGCTACCCCAGGTCCTCTTTAATGTTGAATGAATAACTCCTGACCTTACACAGGCCTCTGCACAGCTGGCATGACCACCGCATGGCTATGTGTGCTTGTGAGGGTAAGAGAGTGGTAATAGTACTGGCATATATATATATATATATATATATATATATATATATACACACACTGTATATAGTACTGATATTTCTTTGAATTTAAAATATCCAATGCATTAAAGCGAACATACATATCTATGCATGTATAGATAAATAGGTTTATGCGTGGGCTGATAAGCCCTTGTTGAACTATGTTGGCACAGTCTTGTTACAGCGAGTCGCGTATAGTCAAAAGGGATAATAAACAAATAATTGGGCATTGTGGATGTACTGACTGGCTGAAGAACTGACTGGCTGAAGAACTGGTTGGCGAATTGTGTGACGAGCTGGGTGACTGCCTCTATTCCAGACTGACTGGTTGGCTGACTGGTGGGTCAGTCAGTGCCTTCTCAGGCCCCACTGTGTTCGGGAAATGAAGGAGAGCTGGCCACCCTGAGCCTGTGGGATGTCCTGTTGATGAAGGAGGGCTGGAAGGGGCACACTGGGAGGAGGGCTGAAAGAGGCAGCTCAAGCAGAAAGCAAGGCAGAGGGGGTTAAGTGGAGGCAGGTGTTCCGTGACAAAACTTACGACCACCCCCACCCGCTATCCACAAAACTCCTTTAAACTCTTTGCGCTAACAGCCGTGTAGAGGATACAGCATCCAGCAAGTACAAGAAGCAAATTCCTAAAATCGTCCACCTTCTGACTATTCATTTATCGTGTTAATCTCTAAATTGCGTGTCTTATCTCATCTATATATCTATTGTGGCTTTTTCTCAAATTCCATTCCAGGTTGTTCTGCTCTCGTTGTGCTGTATGTTTTTCTCATTGCCGTAGGGCCACCTGGGTTGTAGTTGAAAGCATCATTTTTTTTTTGAACGACTGTTGCTTTTAACAGATAAACACTTTCTCCGAGGCTCCCCTGTTCTCATGCCGGCTGGCAAATTCATTTAGATTGAACTCAAGTGAAATCACATTTTGTTTTCTCACCTTGTACTACAATTACCCAAACTCCACAAACTACTTGATTATTCATTTTTTGTCAATTTTCATGGATAAATCCATGATCATACATCTCCCTTTGTAAAGGTAATTGCCTTAGCCTTTAAAGCGTAACTTACATTTAAATTTACAAACTACATAAAATGTTTTGAACTTCTAAACTAGTGATTATGTAAATATTGGAATTCATGTCAAATGCTTTTTACAACTCCTTTAAAGCCATTTGAAAGTTTTGTACATGTTGACTGTCCTTATCTCTATACAAGTCCAGTCAAACCAGTTACTTTTTGTTTGTTGTGAATAGAATTTAATATTCTCTGTTTTGCTTTTTCATTCTTCTGTCTAAAATACCCCATGCGAGTATGTGGGGGAAAAAAACATAAAGGTACTTTATTGCCTCAAGAATGAAGTAGCTTCAAGCTGCCTGGCTTGCTTATCGTCGCACCTTGTAAAATACCAGGGAATCTACTAGTGAGTGGCGGCATATGAAGCTACAGAAAATGTACAGGTAAATACTCTACAAAACGTCCATGTCCTTATATGCGTAGTAGATAAATGGCATCCCAACCCATCCCATGGCATGTAGCCTCAAACCAGCAAATTCCCAACTGCTTTTTTCAACAAATCAGTGAAGGATTCCTCATCACACCAGCCTTGCTATCATTTGATCCCTCACACTATCGTGCGTGTGTGTATGTGAATGCTTGCTACCTTGGGCAATTGAAAAATCAGACATGTCGTGTATGTGCGTGCATGACTGTTGGAACAGAGATGATGATGAAGATGTGGTAGTCTCTGAGCAGTTGTTGGTTCAAGTCTGACATGGCCCCCTTCCTGTGGCCCCTTGAGCAACTGAAGGTTGTAGGCAACCTCAATGCTGAAGTAGAGTTGACATCTGGAAGTAGAGAAATGTACCTGTCGTTCTGTCTGGTAGAGTCGCTCTCGCTCCTATCTCCCTCTCTCTCTCTCACTCCTCTCTCTCGGCACCTGGCAGCCATGGTCCACTTTAGAACAGAGCTGTACTGATAGGGACTGATAGATGAGAAGCCTTGAAATAGTAACAGCCTCAGGAAACCACTCCAGTGTCGGGCGGATATACAGTATCTCATTTCTCTCTCACGAGGCCGATAAACAAAAAATGTTTGCAGTAGGGGTGGACGGTATAAACCGTATAGAAAGTACACCGGTATGAATTTGCCTTGCGGTATGGATTTTGATTATACCGCGATGTACCGATTTATCGGCCGAACGTGGCCATTTGAGGGGAGATATGATGGCAAAATTAAACAAGCCTGACGATATGTTGGTATTCTGATGAACGAAGACGACAATAAAATATATTTAACCAAATTATTTAGTGTCTGTTATTATATACAAGAATTTATACAAGTAATAACCTGCTGCCGCAACTTCATCACCAGACCGACTGTGCCATGCAAGTCCACCGTGTCCAAATCCTCCATCAGCTTCCTTGCGTATGCACCAAACAGCCTCCATGCAATTAATAAATAGAAAAAAAACAAAACTTTTATATCAATCCATGGTCTTTATTCAAGCCATTTACTTTCACTGCTATTCACCGCAAATAATTAAATAAAATATATGGGTTTTTTGTATTTCTTTTTTTGCTGGTGAACATTACAGGAGTGAAGTGAAATATAAACACAATCATTGTTTAGTTATCATCATTGACTGTCTTCCATGCTATGCTAAGGGGCTTCTGGAGAAACAAAACTTTTCTATATTTTGGGTTAGGGCTGAAAGACTTACAACAGTTCAGTTATTTATTTATTTTTTTTATAATGAAATTTCTTTGTTTCCCTGGCACAAAAAGGGGAATAAATAACAACAAAAGCAAAATAAACAAACAAACAAAAAAAGCATCGGCCAAACTGTTGTGTTAAACATCGGTATGGGTATCGGCCCAGAATTTTCACACTGTGCATCCCTAAAAACAACTTTGATTTCAATCCACTGTTTTTATTTAAGCCATTTAAGTGCGATATTCCAGAGAAAACTCCATCTACCGGCTCTATCACTGCAGCGCAAAACTCTGACATGTGCAGTAGAGTCGGCTCCTCGCTTTCTAGCTACATAACGTTCGGCTGAAATTCCGGCGCAGAGGATGGCAAAAATAAACAGGTTTTAACTGCCACAAAAGGGGGAAGGGACTAGTTCCCAAACCAGACCTTATTTTTCAATGCTTAAACATTCTGCGTTTACAGGTTGCATAGCAACAACTAACACAATATTAACCCGCATAGCGAATCCCACCTTCAATCTGACCTTGAATTACGCCAGGAAGTCTGGTCTTATTCCATATACCTCTTTGAAGTTTGCTTTGTACCATGAGAAGCAGGTTTTCTTTTTATTTGTTTTGTTGTAGTGAAGCTGCGTATTTGTGAACATTCCTCATCAAATTTAACTTCCTTTTTTTTTAATGACATTTGTGGAGAAATTTGCTGTACTCTTAACGACACAAACACACACATACGCTCAGTGTCTATCGACTTCACGAGCTCCAATCAGACAGTGATAACAAGGTGTGTGTGTGTGTGTGTGTGTGTGTGTGTGTGTGTGTGTGTGTGTGTGTGTGTGTGTGTGTGTGTGTGTGTGTGTGTGTGTGTGTGTGTGTGTGTGTGTGTGTGTGTGTGTGTGTGTGTGTGTGTGATAAAGGCCTGACCTTATCAATATCTTATCTCCCACAGGAAGTAAGTCAACGTGCCTCTACAGAACAGTTGACTTGTAACAAGAGAAGGCAAACACAGGAGTGATTTAAGCTCTCATGCATCCTCAAATGAATAACTTAAAGTCCTCATTTACGATGCTGAGTGAGGTGATATTGGGAGGCCTGCTGTACTGAATTGGACCCGTCTGTATGTTTACCTTAATATATATATATTTTTAAACAAGGATCCCATGAGATCCTTATAGTAATGTATGTATTGCGTTTCTTTTGTAATTTTTCTTCATCATAGAAAAGTGTAATAAATCAAATGTAAGCACTGGCTTGAGCACATTCACAGCAACCTTCAAAACGTGCTTCAGATGTGTCTTCGATTTCATTTGTTTGTGGCCCCTCCCTCCATGTTTAACCAGTAGTCTTGGTTCGACTGGCGTCTTCGACCTTCTCACTCTTATTTGAGAAAGTCACATAATGGGAGAAGGTAAAGTCAAAACTGTCAAGTCTGTGCAACCGAGTTGAGAGCCGAGCGCTTTCCCTGACATGAATGTGAAGTGGACGCAGTTGAGTTGATGATTTCTATGACGCCAACCCCCGTGTGTGTAGGATTTTAGCCAGAGCTCTGACGTGTGTGTGTGTGTGTGTGTGTGTGTGTGTGTGTGTGTGTGTGTGTGTGTGTGTGTGTGTGTGTGTGTGTGTGTGTGTGTGTGTGTGTGTGTGTGTGTGTGTGTGTGTGTGTGTGTGTGTGGATTATATCGTAAAAGACACGGTTTACTTGCAAAGCTTGCGTGAATATTTACAGAGTGTGTGTCTGTTTATTTCCGTGTATCTTTGCAAGTTAAACAACGTAATCCTGCGGGTCAGCATTGTATGGGTAATTCATTATGACAATAACAATGTTATTTCAAGGTTGGGAAAGTGAGCTTCATGACAAAAAGAGAGAGGGCAAGAGACTAAATGGGAAGGGGAAAGATATGAGAGGAAGAGTTGGGGCGACGAGACAAAGAGATGGACAATCAGAAAGAGATGAAGGCCAGAAATAGTTCCGATAGAGCAAGATGTAGAGAGGATAAAAGAGGGAGGGGAAAAAGAAAGAATCTGGAACTGAGATCAGCAGTGTGGGGGGGGTGAGAGATCAGGCAGGGGGCAGGAGGTTATTGGATTGCTCCGGTCAGCTCCAGAAATGACTTTTCCATGACTCCAGGTATGTGATCCTGGCTGAGCTGGGGGATATCCTCTGTTTATGCTCAGCCAAAGACCTGCAGATTAGGCTGCCTGGTATTCGCCTGATTAAAATGACCTTCTTGTGTAAACTAAGCCGGCCAGTGGAGAGTAGGTCGCGCACACGGGAGACCTCTTGGGACCTCGTGGTGTACGGATGGCCCTGGCAAGCTAATTAACATGCACACATTCACACTATAGCACCGTGGTGATCAAGATGTGGAGTTTCGGGTGAATCAGTGGTGCTACTCCCAGTATTAAATACAAATAACTAACCGCAACACCTACAGGGCGTGTGTGTGTGTGTGTGTGTGTGTGTGTGTGTGTGTGTGCGTGTGCGTGTGTGGACAAAGATTGAGGCACTCATGATTATTATCGGATCTAGTCTTTCAGTAAATAAACACTTGTCTGGCTTCTGGTCACATTCATTCTTCTATTCTTCTTATTTGGCTTTTCAAATGTGAAAGCTGCCATGTCAATATATAAGGTGTTCAAGAGCATTGTTTGGGGTGCACTGCTGGGCATCCCAGGTGAGCGGTTTAGAGAAAGCTGCCACACTACCCTTATGAGTTTGGTATATGTGTCTTGCTGCTTTTGCGCTTTTCTTATTAGGCGTTCTTTCCTTCAGCCTCCATGCTCCCTCCTTCTGTCTTTGTCTGCCTGTCAGTCCCCTCGCTGGCTTCGGGCTGTTTTCAGCTGAGACGTCTTCATGCTGAGAGGTTAAGTAATACAGTCGTACAGATTTCAGCTCCGATGGGATTAGAAGTCTGACTTCAGCTTGTCCGCTTGCTCCCCTTCTTCCCTTTCAATGCGTTTTCTTTTCATTCATCACATGAGTTTGTGCATGCGTGCACTCTTGTATGTCTGTGGTCACGTCTATATAGGCATGCGTATCCCGGCTCCATCCTACAGTATGTCATCGCTGTCAGCATGTTGGAATACGATCCCCCTACCCTCCGTCAGAGCGGCTGCAGCTTCTACCTGGGCTCTCTCGTATTCTCTCTGCTGCAGTAAATCCCAGTCTGGCTACGCTACACTAACCCCCATCCCCACCCATCCACGGAACAGTAGATTAACAGAGTCAGTCTGTTAGCATCCATCCATAGCCTCTGATCCCCCCCCCAACCAACCCGCTTGACCGCAGAATGGAACTTCCCATGGAAAAGAGGAACGTTGACTTATTGTCACTCCCTGTAGCACATAGCGCGTTATCTTTCAATTTATTCCTGGTTTATTTCTAAGGTCAGGGAGCACAGGGCTCTGGGGTGGGATAACAGAAACAGGATAACGGGAACAGGTGATAACAGGGAGAGTGAGGATAACTGCATCCGCCAAAACTATAGATCACCTTCTGGGATAAACACCGTTGTAGCAGTTCCCCTGCCACACGCCACCCAAGTGGCTTTTCCCGGGCTCACCGACACAGAGACACAGGCAAGGATGGTGACTGACAAACCGGTTTATTGACAAGATGTGAAATTCCAGGAGCAGATGTCCTGATAAGAGTTCCCCTTCCATGTATGTGTAGGGATGGGTGATTTTACCTGTGCTCCTCAAGTGCTCTGATGACCAACAGGTGCACAGCCACCCCTGATCCTGGGACAAATTAACTAGACCCAAGACAGGTGTGGCTTCTTAAATCACACCACCCCCACACCACAACAATATATATTTTATGATTTTCTTTTCTCTTAATTTAAAAATGTTATATTTGCTGAATTTAATTGACTGTTTATTTTTTTTTTTTCACTGGGTTGTGAAGCCACATGGAGGCCAGAAAGCAGCGAATTAAGAGCCTTGTCAACTTTTATTGCAACCTTAATTAAAAAAAAAAAAAAAAAAAAAAAAAAAGAATCGAACTATCCCCAACATTACAGTGTCAAATGACAACGATGTGGTAGTCTTCCTACATTGACACTAGTATTTGTTTTAAGTTTCTCTTCTGGAGTCTTTTTTTTTTTTTTCCATCCATGGCTTCGACACGGGCCGGGGGTGAACCAGAAGCGCAAAATTGACCACGGGTTAAAGTCAACACAAGTCCTTCTCATCACAGGTGACAATTCAGCTCATCAGTGTTTATATTTGTATATATTTTTAATACACTTAAATTTAAATATTTTCCTTTTATTAATTTTTTGGCCCTGTCATTGAAATGTGCAGCGATGGTTTTGAATTATTAATCATGCCTTGTAACTGGCTCTGTTTTGTGGCCTGGGCAGAGGGCCACGGAGGACACGGGGAGGAGCGGGAACATCAAGACAAAGAGGACCAGCAGAGAAGGAATGCTGATGTCCTGCTGAGCTTAATCCTATCTGGAATAAAGGAGAAAATGTGTGGAGAGAGAGAGAGAGAGAGGGGATAAGATGAGGGGAACGGTATAGGAAGATGGGAGAGTTTTGGGGTAACAAAAAAAAAAAAAAAAAGGAAAGCGTTGAAGGGGAAGAACTAAAGGTCCTCTTCCCATTCACTCGATTCTAACTTTCACTGGTTCTCTCTGGCTTGCTTTAGGGGGCTCTGTTTCACCCCCCATCCCCGCCACCGGTGGTCTGGCTAGTCTGTGTCCAGTTAATGAGGCATTTGGTGTTAATTAGACGGCTGTAGTGCGTGAGAGGTGAACTCCTCCTGATCAGGCATCGCTGAATCATTTCCCTCTCAGAAAACCAGCTTTCAGTTGTCTTTTCCTTTTTTTTCTTCTTGTCTTTTTTTTTTTTTTTTTTTTTTTTTCTTCAGTCCTGTGAGACCAAAACACTGACCTGAGCCTGTATTGTTCAGGACTTGGCTCAGCGAGTGAAGATTTAGCGATTAGATAAGAATGAGATAGAATAAATTGAATGAATTAATTAGGTGCCCTCTCACCAAGTTAGTGGATGGTGGTGAGAACCCCAACTAGCGCTGTTTCACACATTTCTCAATTTAGAGATGTATAACATTTAAGCCAAATGTACTTTTTGTAGATGAAAGCAACTGATGTGTTTGCTCTAAAATATATGTTGGCCTCAAGAAGCAACTTTGGATCAAAATGTGTATGCGTGTATACATTTTCATCCATACTAGCATGCAAAGAAAGTTTCTGTAAGGTCCATACCCACACATAATCAGACCACATGTTCAGTTCTGTTCTGATCTACGTATGGAAGAGAAAACGTTGCGACCTGTGATTCAAAGCAGATCGTCAAGGCCATGTGCGTAAGGGCACCAGAGGGCTTCAGCATTAGTTTGACCCCCTATTTAGATATGAACCAGATCATCAGGGACCAGGGGAACATGCGCTTGCGTAGCCTTACGAGGCCAGCATTCATTTCGGATGACCATTATAGCTGACACGTATATAAGATAACTCATAAATCAGTGAATGAAAACAATATGAAAAGCTTATTGGCGGTTGGTTCAAATGTAGACTCATCCTATCTAACATTCCAATGCATAACATTCCAATGCACAATGTAGAGGGTAGTCATTTTCACTCCAATGTGTTAAACTGTGAGACCAGACCCATACAATGAATCGAGCCAATGACTATCTGATCCAGTTCTAGGAGCACCCATACGGCAATACCACACTGGCTGAATCTCAACCATTTCCTGTCTGACTTCCTGCACCAGGCCTCCTGGTTCGGCCCCGTCTGGACCAAGCTTGAAGCAATTACAAATTGGCTCGAGGGAAATCACCTCCCTCCACTATGCACTCCTGCTCATTTTTCACAACACCGACGCCCCCTTTCAAGTGTTGACAAAGACATTAAACACCTACATTTTTGTGTGTATAACAGGCGCTTTCAGACCAAGCAAAGACACACAGGGATTAAACAAAGTGATTGAAAATCTTGTACAGAGATTTTGAATCAAAAGCGCTGGTACTGCAAAGCAATGTGGATGATAATTTTAGCTGATTGAAAAAAACATTTTAGTGCTAGGATTGTCATGAACGTGTGGCAGGAAGAGTGACTCAAGAGCCGAAGGAGTAAGGAGAGGGGTAAAGGTTGGAGGTTGAGAAGCAGGGTGGACAGCGGTTTTGACACTTTCGAATGTACCCATGTTAAGGGTCGTGTGTGTGTGTGTGTGTGTGTGTGTGTGTGTGTGTGTGTGTGTGTGTGTGTGTGTGTGTGTGTGTGTGTGTGTGTGTGTGTGTGTGGCGTTCTGGAAGACAAGGTTATTGTTGTGAGCTCTGCCCCAGCTCAGAGCTCTCACAGTGGGAATTGCTAGTTTGGGAGACCCTCCTAAGGAGGCTGGGTAAAGGGTTATCAAAGGACAAAGGAGCCCTTTGGGGGGGGGGGGGGGTGCAAGTTTTTGAGCGCATGCACATAGGTGGCATTGTCTTGTTAGTTAGACACTAATTAAAATTCATCCATGAATAGAACCTGCATTCTGACAGGCCCCCGGGACACAGCAAGTGATATGCTAAAATCTACTCTTTGCCAAAATGCTTAATCTGTACATCTATGTTTTGTTATTGACAGCCCTCATCTCTGACTGCTCACCGCCATATTTGCTCTCTCCATAATTACAGCGTATGTCACAGCCCCACTTGTAGGAAGTAAAAAGGAGCAGCAAGCAAAAGGTCATCTGTGAAGGATTTGATTATCATGCTTAATATCAAGTACAGGAACATGTTTCAGCTTTAAAAAAAAAAAAAGTTTAATTTTTATTTGTTTGGGAAGCTTGAAAGTTATTGGAAAACATATGACATGGAAATGTACTATCAACAACCAATAATAACAAATCAGTAATTATGTGCACTGTCATTCTGTCTTGTATGAAGAACCCCATTGTTCATGTCTTGTCAGCAGTAGCTGGCGACCTCATGTTTGAGTTGAGACTCTAGAAAGGAAGCGGCTGGGCTAAAAGACACTGTGAAAAGGATATGATGGGTCCCTATCTCTGATCTCTCCTCTGTGTGTTTAGACAAACTTGGCATGCTTTATAAGTAGGCCTAAATCAAGATTGCCATTATTAAAACTAACAGCAAACATTCCAACTTCATTAAGTTCCCATCTCCCTATTTATAAATCCACCCTTTCAGCGTTGCTTATTTTCCAGATATCCAGATTTCCAGCTTTTTTTTTGCTGTTGTTTGAATACCCAGACAGGGTCAGTTGGTCGCCTGGCCAGGGCACCCTAGTGGCCGATTAGGCTGCAGATACAAAGAACTCATATTTCGCCTGAAGGCGAAAGAAAACCTAAAAAAAAAAAAAAAAAATCATGGGTTTGACTCAAACTCATGACTCGGTCCCATGAATCTCCCACTCTATCTTCCTCTCAAATGTTTTCTCTTTTCCCTTGGTACTCTACTGGCCATGAGCCTTCCCGAGCATCAGCACAGTCGGGAAATGGAAGACTTGCTCTCTTTAATGATAGGAAAGCAATATTCTTTCAATTAATTTGTGGGTTGCATAATTACCGAGAGCAATTTTTTCTTTGTACAATTTTGATAAGTCTAAACCACCACAGTGCACTCAGCCTGAAGCACAGTATGCGCTCTTAAATACAAGGGGAGTGTTTTTGCATTAATGTGAATATATGTTAGGGTGTTGCTGCTACAAGCTATTACTGCTTTCTTTCCTAAGCCAGTGAATTTGGAACTGATGTCTTATATGAAGATGTAGGGGAAAGTCATGGCTAAAATCCCGAGATCGATTTTTTTTTTTTTTTTTTTTTTTTTTTTCCCGGGGAGAAGGCTCCTCGACGTCAACTAATCAAATAAGTCATGGCTTGTTTGAGTTATAACCACATAGCTTTGTATAAGGACTGGCTTCTCAATTTTTTGAATTTTGCACTTAAACTGACAGCTAAAATTGTTAACCATATGTAGCGCTAGCTTCTTGGCACAAGAACCAAGCTATGTCAATGAAAATTAAAAATGGCAAACACATGCGTCAACTGGAAAACTCCTTGAAACGATTATTTAAAGAGATGTGCATTTACAGAGACAGATATAAACCCTGCTTTTATGTATAGTAGTCCAGTGAGTCTCATTTCAGCCAAATGCATTTTATTATATATTAGGAAGGGTTAGTTATTTTTCCCCCATACACAAGCAAGAGAGAGGACTCCATGAAAGGACATAGTATATTTCATTGTCTACAGTCATGGATTGCCCCTGTGCTGTTCGTTAAACCCCCTTTGTTTCCAGCGGAGGTAACCCCTCAGTGCTGGAGGCGGTGGCACCTTGATGGATTTGGTATGTTATTGGGGAAGACAGTGGGGTGTTTCACCCCTACCTCATCCTTGTACCATGCTGGTGGTGAGTTAGTGTGTGTGACTTTTGTGTTAAAAGCCAGGAATTCTGTCTTTGTTTCATAGTGAACATTCTGAAATGGAGAGTTTTCATCTATTTTAATGTAACAGAAGTCGCATTGAGCGAATGCAGAGCAATGATATGGTGCTGTTTTTCTGCCAATGGATTTGAAGCCTTTTTTTTTTTCTTTTTTTTTTAACAACACAGTTTGTTTCTTTCAATATATTTTCTTCAGTCACATGAAACCACATTGTCACATTGGGGAAAATAGGACACGGACCGCAGTCCGCCTGTCTGCGAAGCGCCCCAGAGTAGGACTTGTATTCGTTTCCTGGACAACGGACTGGCCTTGAGAAGTGAAGAAAGGGGATTCTGCTGGGTTCATCATTAGCTTATGAACTCAGGCCAGGTTAGCGGGGGCTTTCCACTGAAGCCAAGCTTTGCTCATTACCGCACAGCAAACCTTTTGACCAGTTTGTTTGTTCATCTTTGTGGGGAGCGAGGCCGAGCCATGGTGAAGCGAGGCTGGGCTGAGGACGGGGAGACACCCCCCTGTGCCCTTCTTCTTCCCAGAAACCACTCCTTTCAGATACACAGATAACATTTCCAGTGAATCCAAGGTTTTCAACTTTCTCAACAATTATTACCAGCAGAATTTCCATTGGCCCTTATTCTGTCTCCTTTATACTCTTTCCACTCCATGACTTTTGTAGGGCCTTCCTGGGACTGCTAAGCATTGGTTATACCTTTGCGCAGGGTGTTTATGGCTGGTTTATAGCTGGCACATTCTCCATCGCAGTATTCTCAGAAACCACGGGTGGCAGTAGAGTACCGTGTGAAGCAGGAAGTAGTCAACAAAGAAGAAGACAGCAAAGATGGCTGCACGCGGGGCATCGCAGCTTGTTTTTGCCAAGGAGGAATCGCTGTTCGCGGTGGTTAAACCGACAAAAAGTGCCGAGAAGTAGCTGGTCTCTTCGCCCGCTCCATGCAGAGACAGGGGAGGGTTGAAATTATATCCTCAAGCATTTTATTACAGAGGAACTTACTGAACTATGGAACAGAGTCACAATGTGTAATTATTCTCCCTCGTTGTAAGACAATAAAACAAACTGCACATAAATACCAATAATAACATTACCTTTTATTTGTAAACTGAACATGAGAGCAACCCTGTTAATTTCCAATAAAATCACCAAACCTGAGTGAGCTGTTTGCGTATGTAATCTAGTCTCCGTGTCAAAAAGTAATTGCTAGACTTGGAATTTCACATCTGACCAGCCTGGAAAGGAGATTAATACTGGGAGCTACTTGATGCACATAACAGATCTTTATGCAGTGGCGTAAAAGTAATTATTTACAGTACTTCAAAGTTGCCAGTTAATCACAGCTCTAAGATGTGGACCGACACGGATTTTGCTAAAATCTTAATTGCGTGTGCCCATGTTTGGCGCTGAACTGTTATCCTGACTGTCTTTATTTTGCTTCCCCAACACACCTGAAATGATGGGCGCTTTCACACCTAACTTTTACATTATGTACCTATTTTTCATTATGTATGTTTTTGTATTACCGGTTAGTGTTCACACAGTGTTAAGAAAATCAAAATTTGTAAACAAAGGACACACAGTCGTACAGGTCTCTTGGACAGAAAATGTCAGATTCATCCGATCAGCAGTGATGTCACAGTTTGCTTTGCTGCTTGTACTTGCTGTCCTCTTCCATTGTAACAGCGTGAATCACAAACACTAAAAAGCAATAACTCACGCAGCACTCCAAATGTCCATTTCCAAAACCGGAAATGAAAACGTTATGGACAACTGTTCAGCTCGGTACCGTGACGCTGATCAGGCGCACTGACATGATCCAGCCGCACGTTCACACATCCATTGTCCAATGTCTGGGATCTTTACTCACGACTGCCGGTCTGTCCGTGGGTGGAGTCCTGTGTGTCCATAGAGGCACTTGGCTTTTCATTCATAAAAACACTGCACTTTACTTTTACTCTAGCGTGTAAAAGCTGTGTCAGTTTTCAACTTATGTAGTGGCATCTACCTCCAGAAAATAATTTCTGTCACAAAATCACATCGCGGACAACAATAGAGCAACAAAAGTCTATTGTGATTCTGGCTTTCATTATTATGATTTGGGTTTCCAACCAAATAAGAACAGTGGAAACACAAGTGTCAACATCCGTTTTCAACCCACAATGCACTGCATTCTGGTTTACTTCCTATATTAGATCCTAAATTAGGTCTGATTACGTTCTCACGTGTAATGAACCAGGCCGCGGTTTACTTGGAAAGAGTGCCGTATTTTCAGGAGGACCATGGTTCTATTGTTTGATTCGCACCAGAGTTCAAATGCGTTCTTACTTGTCCAAACTAACCGGACTAACGGAGTAAATGCACGGTTCAATTGAGCAGACCAAACAAGGCCGGTGTGAAAGCACCCTGTAAGACAGAAGAATATTGTTTCTTCAATATTTAATTTAATTTTTTTAACTCTAAAACAAAGGTAAATTGCGAACGGCTTGAAAAACACACCTACGCATTCATAGACTACAGTGGCATCCTTTTTACTTGAATGACATGTAGATGGCCAGTCTTTAAAAAAAACAAAACACCCTTTAAAAATAAATGTCGGCATTTTTGGCGTGAAAATACACACATGCTCACAGCCACTGCAGTGTAAGTGTAGACACACAGATACACACTCAGACACAACACGGGGTTCTCATAGACACGTGCAATGTATCCGTTCACACATAGCTTCCATGTGGAAGAACCATATACAAAATCCAAGCCTAATGCATACAGTCCCATTGCACTCTATACACACATTTCACTCCAAAATGACGGATGTCATATAAAAAAAAAAGTATTTAGTTCATTCGGAACATTTTAACACTTGCAGAGAGCAGTAACTGTTGGATGTATTAAAAGATTTAGGTCAGGAATAATTGCCCATTGCTCTTGTGCCTGTGTTGACATGGGGTGTGTGTAATAATCAGTGTCTGTATTGTATGTGCCTTTTTTTTCTTTTGGTGATCGTGCACTGTGTGTTTACAATACTTTAAAATTTTCAAGTGGTTATTACCACAGTCGGGATAAATAGGGAAAAAAAGCATCCGAGCACGGACACATGCCGTCACATGCACACACTTATAAACTCGAGCCCCCATCCAAGGAATTCCCAGTACAAGAATTGTGCCGAATTAATGGCGACGCCCTTTATCCGGCGATGCTGTGATGGTATTTCAGCCACAGAATAATGACAGTGGAGACCCTGCGTTTTTTTTTTTTTTTGTTTGGTTTTTTTTTTCCCTACTTCCTTCTTTCTTGCACTATCTGCTGGTTTTTGCACTCACCTCGCTTTTGTTCTGCACTAACTGGGTGTTTTTAAGAACAGAGCTGTCACAGCATGCCCCGTGGGGGGGGGTGGAGGGGGTGGCTAGAAAGCAGACAGGGAAACATGTGGATTGCACATGAGCACCGCGGTATGGCCACCTCCGTGGGATCCATGTCATAATAACTCAATCTCTTTGCTCACTTGTTCACCCTTTTCTTCTTCCTTGTCTTTGCGTGTTTTTCAAAACAAGGGTCATTGACACTGAGGCTTTAATCAAACGCAGGCACCTTCAGCTAAAGCAAAACTTTAGGCCGGCTGGTGGAGAGGGAGGGAGAGGCAGAGAAAGTAGTGGGAGCTTGGGTTCAGCTGGATTTTTACAGGCTGGGGATGAAAGGGGGGTTGCAGACACTTGCTCAGCCAATTTGGCCATCCAATTCCATCAGGGCTTTTTTCAGCGGAGGGGCTTTATGGTCAACCTTACAGCTGCTTCTGAAATTCACCCAACTGCAGGCCCCTACACATCTGATGCTATAATCATAATAACATAAGTAATGTGGAAACTTGTAAAGGCATGTATTAGAACAGTCTACGAACTTCAGAACCTTGCCTTACTTCACCGTAATGCAGCCGTGAAAGTCAAAATATAACAATGCCACAATAACCAAAATCCCAGAGAATATCTAGTCTCGTGTTGCAATATTGATTGACCCTTTACAGTTGTAATACACACACATTTTTTTATGCGGGTAAAGCTTGCGTTGGATTGTAGATTCAACCTGAAGTTCTATTTGGGGGAGCAGGCAGGCTCTTGTTTAAGATGAAGCAGAAGATGAATTTCACGGCCCTTTTTTAAACAACAAAGCTGGTTTGTAAAGATGTTGACAGAGTGCGGGCTACCACAGAAGGTCTTAGCCCTTGCGGGCTGACTTCTGATGAGTCTTCATTTGCAGTTCCTCCTCTAGACCAGAGGCCCGGTGGTTGGGAACTGGCTCAGGGCATTTGCCACTGGGCAGTGAGAATGCGCGCGGGGGGGGGGTTCAGAAGCGATCTCTGCTCTGCAGTGCCATCAGAGAGAATTGTTCTCCACACAAAGCAAATAAATACTGTGGTTTTTATGTGGATCAATTTAATTTACTCAGTTTCCTAATTGAATGAAAGAAAAAGAGCACCATGCGTAACGGGGAGACTTTCTCAGTGCCCCCCCTCCCCTTGCTGTAGACCACATTAAAATCACTCTCCAACTATCCAGTCGATGTGTATCTGAGCTCCTTGAGGCAGCCGTGGCCAGAGACCTTTCTCCGAGGGAGGTAGAATCGCTGCACTGTAGATGCAATCTAAGCTTTCTCTGTTTGGTTTCGCATCGTCTCACAGTTTATTGACATTGCTGTGCTGGCCTTACCCAGTGCAGCATGTTGCTATGCACACACTCACTCACTCAGACACGCACACACCCTTACACACAAACGGCTTTTTCTGACTGTTTTTGTTGGACCCGGGAGTCTGAAACCTGCAAAGTGTCACCGCGACTGTGGGGAGAAAGAGACCAGGTGCATTGTGTCCGTGTGTGTCCGTGCATGTGTGTGCGTGTGCGTGCGTGTGCGTGCGTGTCCGTGTGTGTCCGTGCACCATGGGGTCAGTGTGTTTGCATGTGCGTGACAGAGGAAAAGTGTGTGTGTGTGCGGGTATTTTTCCCCCTATTCCCAGCCCTGTCTCGGTCAGAGCGCACAGAGGTATCCTGTGCAGAATGGTCATTCTTTACTTGCCCATTGGCCATCGTTGCAGAAAACTAAGCCAGTATTAATTTACCATCACAGCATTCTGCTTTATTTCACTCGCCACTTAGTCAGAGGCACAAGGGTCACACACAAACACACACGCATGCAGGCAAACATGGCGGCGCCCACGGAGACTCGCATAGGTACATGTGCAGCGGCAAGTTTCTTTTTAAAGACGTTTTCTACTCGATTGTGTACAGCAGTGGGTAACGGACGGTTGGCAGGATGATAGGCATGTGATTTTAGGTCACAAGCTGGACTGGAAACCACAACAGCATGAGCACATGGAAAGGCCCTCAGTGACGCCTGATGAGAGAAACATCTCTGAAGAAAGCCACCTCAATTACACCCGACCGCACACCACCGCAATCACTAGTGACTTCAAACGGGCTCCCATTTCCCCCTAAATTAAAAGTTGTGTTTTTTTACTTAACTATACAAGCTGTTGTTTTTAACAAACTCTCGTTGCTTTTCTTTTTCTGTGCTTCTTTGATTTTGGTTCAGTTTGCGCCCACCATCATGATTAGCGGTGTGGGGGCACATCAAAGGGGGCAGGAAGTATGTTTTAGAGACCTCATGTACATAAAGCCCACATATAAAAAAAAAAAAAAAAAAAAAAAAAAAAAAAAAAAAATTCCATAGGCTGACACAAGGAACACTGTTGAGGATCCTTCTTATTATCGTTGCTGGTCCTGCAACGGTTTGGTAATGAGAGAGAGAGTGAACGTGACCTTAATGACAGGACAGCTGTCAGTAGGCTAGCTGATGGATGGGTTGTTAATGAGAGGACGGAAGGAATACAGTAGCACGTGGTACATCATCCCCCTTAGCCTGAAGGACGACACCTCATTTTCTGGATGTAACTCATACACCACAGGACCCAACATCGAGGAGTGGTTGCCGCCTTGGCAACAATGCATCTACTGTTGGCTGCCATGACCGTCAAAATGGTTGCCTGTATTTTCTTAGCATTTTATAGTTGAGTAATAATCATCCGATATAATTAAAATCCATATTTCAATATTCTCACTTGTTTCATAATTTTTGATAGAGTAAATCAGTGTGCCAGGATTGGCAGAAGTTACTAAACATGAGGAGGCATACCATGCTTATTTTTGCCGCAGCCGTTATTGTCAGGCCCCGCAGCAAAACACACTTTAAATTGACAAATTTATTACTGTAGCGGAGCACAATGTTTTTTCTCCACGTGTTTCCACAGCTCCATTTAACGGAAAATGTCTCTGCTATCGGAGCAGAGTAAGGAAAGATAAACTCCAGAAAGCCAGGACTGCATGAGGGACATTTTGCCTGTGTTAATCATGGCCAGGACTGTTCAGTGCATTTGAAATTTCTACCTGTTTCTCTTTACTGGTGCTGTGTGCAGTCCCAGTTGAACAAAAACTGATACTGCCCATATAAATCCAGGGCAGTGTTTTCAGTCCCCCAGCAAGCAGCAGATCCCAATACTGCCGAATATACAGTACCATTGGCCTTCTCCAGCTTTTTATTTGGTTCCCTGCTGTATTTTAAAACTGAGAAGTCCATTTCTGGCAGAGCCCAATAGATCCTGGGAGCAATTGGGGGGTGTCTGATACCCCCTAATTAAGACTTGCCCCCCCCCCCAAAAGAGGTAAAAACAACTGGTCGGGGGGTCAAAACATTTATATATCCTACTTACTTGTAATCATAAATATTACAATATATCTCCCATATCCATGCTTGGAAGAATCTTGAAATACGATTTCCGACACCCCTAAAGAGGACCCCATACCATTACACTGAGCATCGCGCTCCGGAACAGCTCCGCACCAGAGGGTGCGATCGGCAGCTCAGATCTTTTTCCAAACAAAGCAATTAAAAGCAGTGTGTTGTTATTGTAGATTTATTTATTTAACTCCATTTTCAAATTGAATGAAACAAACAAAAACAAAAAAAGCCCTGTGCGTAATACACGTGTTTTCAGTCACTGTCTTACACCACCCCCGCTGGAGAAAGAAGTTGACCCCTCCCATTAACATTTTGATGCACTGTATATGTAAGTTATATTTTTTTCCTACAGATTTAGGTTCTCCTCAAAAATGCTTTGTAGGCAGTGGATTGTAAGCCTGCTTGTAACTTATTTTCTGAACTGTGGGAAGTGAGCCAAACTGTTGTGGGGCACGTTCCCCACATGACAGTTTAGAAACTAGTTTTCATAGGTCTTGGACTAGGGCAAGAGTCTAAATGCCTCATTTCGGTCCCAGGCTGAAAAATATGTACAACCCTCATATTAGCCCTTTTAATATGGTTAAACTGGCATCGACACAACAATGTTGGCCACATTGAGGGACAACCACTTATTCATGCTGTCTCTATAACGATGCTGTTTCCCAGATTGTGATAAAAAAAAATTGGATTATGTTTAAACAGAGCCCAGATATAATCTGATAGCCCAGATATTGCGCCTCTCTTTTAGTATAGGATCTTATTGCTGTATGTGTTTATTACAGATTACAGGCCTTTTCATACAGAATTCATAATCAACCATCAAACTCAAGTAATGCTTTTGTCTATTAAATAGACACAAAATGGAAATTCATATTTGGCACTGGCACAAGTGCCAGGTGACAGATGGCAGTACAACAACACTACTCAATGCACAGCAATACATACAGTAGCAAAAGTGGCAAAGTTAAAAAAAAAAAAAAAAAAAAAGTGGATAATTAAATGGCAGAATGTCCCTTTAGAGCAGCTGACCCCCCCACAATTATAGAGTTCCATGTGGGAGTTTATGACATTGCGTTTGTGGAAATCTTGTAAGTATTACTACCCTGGGTGAAGCTGCCGAGAGATGCTGTACGGACAGACAGTCCCAGTCAACTCAAAGTAATATCTTCTTCTTCCCTGACAGCTGTCTTATGTGTTTTATCAATACACACACACACACACACACACACAGAGAAGGTAAGCGATACTGATACTGACTACATTAAAAATTAGCAGATGATATCATATCCAGCCATTCCTCTATCTCTTCCAGTAGGCCCCTGTAGTCTTTATGAGTTCTCTAATAAACAATGTTAAGAGGTATTTGGCATTGATTCCTGGAACAATCCCCCTTTTCAGATTTGATAAAAGTCATAAACTGCAGTGCCACGGCCAGCATGAGCTTTTCAACTATGCAATGGAAAAATAATACAATGTCGGAGCTCCTAACCGCTTCTATAGCTCTGGTTTTATGGCAACTGCTCTGCCTGGCAGAATGCAGATGGTTGATGCAGTACGCAGAATTGTGGGAGCGATTGATGGGTGTCTGGGTGTTTTCACAGTGTCTGCGGCGGCAGCGTTGACAGCAGTGTCATCCGTCCTCTAGCCCGCCTGGAAGCTTCCGTCGGGTACAGAACACACTTGTTATCCTGTGCAAATTACATAAAGACAGAAGTCACGATCCAGCAGGAGGTGAAAAACAACTATTTTATGCCATAAAGCCTCATTGCAAAGGGATTCCAAGGTTAAAACAAAAAGGCCTATATTTGGGACATCTTTTATTTATTGAATAACTGAGTCTCTGCACAAGGAAGGAAACTCATATCGATATTAAAGGTAGCAGCTCGAATTCTGACTAGTGAAGCATGTATGTACTTCTTGGCCTCCCCTGCAGACTTCCACCTCTCTGAGCCTTCTGAGCGTGTCTACTGTCTCAGCATGGAATATAGACTGGACTGCTCACACCCTTTAAAAATGTTGTTGCTTGCAGGAGTCATTAGCGGTGGCATTTGGCCTGCCCACTGACACTTCCAATGACAGATTTGAGGAACAAACTTGCCTTGATTGACAGTTAAGTCTGAGAAGTTGCGGAGGAAAACGGTGGATATTTGTGTTCTTGTTTCGTGGCCTGGACCGTCTATTTGCATGCCATTACTGACCCTGCGGAACACAAAGTCCTCATTCACTCCGGTCGTTCCCCTCTCCAGTGCACTGCTACTTCCCTGTGCTGCTGCCTTCCTCTCAGCCATGACTACCAGCTAACCACCGGGCCCTAAGGCAATTAGCTTTTTAATGTACACGCTTGTTTTTTACCGAAACTGATTATGACAATTTCCTGGACTGAATCACTGGAGACAAGTTATTAAATTAGATTTTTGACATTTAAGAGGCGGTTTTAAAATGCGTCAAAGGGACGGAGGGACACGCTACAGCCAAGTTGCAGAGGGTCAAGCCACGTGAGCATTCATACAGAGTTGACGGACGATGTGGATCAAGTGGTATAGAGTCTACTAGAGCCCCAGGACACATGAAATCCATGGCCTCCATCCATCACTTTATCCATATGCCACGTATACAGCTAACCTCCCATTCTTCCTGTATTTATTTAAATTTCCCCCTGACTTTCAGTCTCCGGCACCTAATCCCTTCCTTCTCACATTGTCACTCGCTCAGTCTCTCTTCTTCAGCTGATCAAGTGGATGACAGCTGTCATTAATGCTTCTAATTCTGGAAGGGTGAGGGGGTGGGTTGTGGGGTAGATGTAACCCAGCCCTCACCAGCTGGTCATGGGCTCCGAGGAAGTCGTAGGTAGGGAGAAAATCTGTCTAGTTGGCATGTCAAATTTTATATGCTGAAGACACAAGGCACAAAACGCGTGCTCCATATGACACTCGAACCAGTACTAAAATGTGGAGAGTATCCTGCGTGCATGTGCTTGTGTTTGTGCACACAGTCACTTTGTTGCATGCCCAGTCTCAAATGCTGAGCTGTGCGATGTGCAGCCCACATTCCGCAGTGGTTGGCTCATAAGTGGGCATTGACATTCTGGCATGCTAATGGCTCATGCATGCTACATTCCTCCAGCACTTTATGATGGATGTGTGAAACAAAACAAATGGTTTGTATTACAAGTACTATAAATGTATATTCATTATGCGGGTGAATGAAATGTAATTTGAGTTTTCTCAAATTAAATTTTTTCTATTGACATTACTTCTATTCTTTTATATCATGACGTTAACCTAGGTTCGTGGTCTGAACTTTTTTTCCCTTTCCATTGCCTAAACAAAGATTTCCAAGGCCCTGAGAATCCTAAGCCATAAAAACAAACGATATTAGAGGTAGTCTGAAGCTTGGGCCAAATGTGAGTAGTCATCTGTAGTAGACAAATTGACTGTAGCAGCGTCTCACTGATATCCTGATTCCACCATTCTTACTTGCGAGGTCTTACGGTCCCGATCACAAGACAGACTGGCCTTTCGCAGTGAGAATTTGATTTGAATCCATGCCTTGACAGACAACAACATCAGCAAATCACATTAACGAAACGCTGAATGAAAACAATCTACGTCAGAGATGACCTCGGTATAGCCGCTGAATATCTCTCTGTCTCCATCTGCCAAAAATAGGATTCTCGTTCAGCAACATCATCTTCTTAACCAACGATGAATCAAGCTCTTTCGGAATCCAGTCAGAAGAATACCGAAAAAGTATTTTCCTCTGATAAAATCCAGCAGTGCACATTTCTGTTCATTTATTTGCTCTTATAACATCTATTTCGGCTTCATTTTGTTGTTCTGAAATGCGGCACGCTCTGTACAGATTATTTTTTAGATTATTCATTTATTCATTCATATATTTTTCCTATCAATTAAAAACAAACATTGGAAATCATTTTGCCAAATTGAAAGCAGGAGAGACTCCCAACATGAATCTGAGGACCCCATGCATGAGCGTGTGTGAGTAACACAGGAACTTCAAAGGAAGTTTTGTTTGGAACTGCAAGCTGGCCCTTAGTTATGAAGTCCCTCATCCCTCTGGGCCACATTAGAAATGAACCGAGGGAGGAAATGGATGTGGGAGCAGCAGACCTGAACCCTGTTCCCCCCGCCATAGTCTCCCCCCTGATAGAAAATAAATCAGATGCTGTGATCTTTAAAAAAAAAAAAAAATTGCTTAAAATGTTTTTTATAAGTCATCAACAGAGTCAAATGTCCAAACAGCCAAAGGACATTCTTTGGCTCTGCCACCTGGCCCTGTCACGGGCCAATAGTGCCCAGGGCCTAATGAGCTTTGAGTCGCCCACCCCTGGGTCAGTGCGGTAATCAATTAAGAGTTCTCAACAAGCCACCCTGAGCCCACGGCGGCCAATTACAGACCTGTACATGCACAGCTGCGCACATGGAGCATACCACAGGCAGGTGGCAGGAGTGGGGGTGCAGAGCATGCCACGTCTTGGTCATGGCCAAAAGCACAGGAGGGGTGGGAAGGGGGGGACAACTAAGAAGGCCGCTGTGCACCCCCCAGACACACCATCTTTATGTATCCTGTGCTCTCGCTGTATCTCTCTCCTCCTTTCTAGCCCCAGCTAACATGAAGTGCATTTTGAGAATTGTGTCCATAACAGCTCACGAAGATACAGTGGGGATAGATGATCCAGTTTAAAAGAGACGGAGAGTTTGCCTGCAGGCGAGATGAGGCTGAGGCTGAGGCTGAGATGAGTAGCTGAGATGAGTAGCTGCGATGGTGCAAGTGCGGCCGCCAGCGGGTCAAAGGTTTTAGCCCTGCAATTATACAGCGCAAATGCATGCGCTATTGCTCGTAGAAATCTATCACAAATGAATCTTGACAAATTTCATCCTTCATAGCCCTGACTTTTACATTTCTGTGTAAAGTGTAGAATTTTATTGGAGAAATGGGAAACTTAAATCCCATACAGGTCTCGGCAGGACAAAGAGTTTGTCTCTGAAGTGCAGCGTTCTCATGTAACGCACAACAATACAGGACACTTAGAAAATGATGCAATACTTTGAGGCAAAATGTAAAACATCGGCATTATATCATGGAAACAATATAACGCCAACAAGTCAGCACTATGTGCCAACGTCAGTACGGTAAAAAAACAGAACATTTTAGAACTGTCCTCCTGATCTCCTGTTCCCCACATCTCATGGCATACATTTATTTATCTTCATGTGTTGTCAAATCAGCTTTCATCAGTGGGACTTAACTCAGTGCGGGCTGTACGCAGCCCCCGCACACCATCGGCAATGCGCAGGCAATGGCTGCGGGATTATGGTTGAAGGGAGGGGTACCTCCAGTTAGAGGCTGGGGATGAGAGGAATGCAGCGAGGGAGGGAGGGAGGGATGAATGAAAGAAGATACTGAGAAAGGCTGCCAGGCATAATGGAGTCACAGCATTTATCAATCTGTGGAATTGCATATGCAGGAGGGGAAAAAGGCAGGCAGGGAGGCAAGGATAGAGAGATGGATTTAGGGAGGAAGGGAGGGAAACCTATTTGATGGGTGACGGAACTGAGCAAAACCGAGGGCAGAGTTTGTTACGGTGCACGGCTGGGACTTTTTATACACCCTTTAACGCAAGATGTTTCCGCTGCGAAAACAACATACCGATGGCTCACTGCAACTGCTATTCACGAGGGGGAAATAAATCCCAAATGTCTTTAAGAGTAGGGACAATGCGAGACTATAGGAGAAGAGACAAAGACAAGATGGTTAACACCATGGAGACAGTGGTTTGAAAAGGTGATGGTGGTGGTGGGGCAGACGCTATGAGGACAGGAATGCAACAGAGTGAATAAACAAAATGAATTAGGGAGGGGAGGGACGAGCTTCTGAGTGTGTGCGGGTGTTTTCCCAGACTTCTCAGGTCCCCTCTTGTTGACCCTGTTTTATGGTGTTTTTTACAGCCCTCAGATACTGTAGCGCCCCCCAAACACACTCACACACCTTTCCACCCCTCCGGCTCTCCGCTCCCCTCATTGACCCCAGCTCCAGCCTCAGGCAGGGTCAGCTGGCCTCTAACGCAGTGCTTTGCAATAGTATTCCTCACTCCTAACCCTTCTCACAATCATGAGTAATGTGGATATTATGACCAAGCCGGAAAAACACATGTCTATGAATTTGATAGAATTGCTTTAAATTGAATTACTTTGATTTAATGTCCTCTTTAAGGGCAGGAAAAGACGACATTTCACTACATTGCAATATTATGATAACAAAACTCCAAGGCAACATTTCACCCAGCCCTACTCTGATACGCTTTATCAGCATAGCTCATCTTAGTGAAAGCCTGTTTAAAAGTCCAGTCAAACTTTATTTGTATAGATGCCATTCATGGAAAACCCTGTGTACTTTTCAACAAAAGAAATAGATGAATATTATCACAATATCAGTCAGGAAGAAGAAAAACAATGCAGACCATATTTTTTTCTAAATATTGAGTCACTCAAGAATTTTTCATTATTCAATCTTCTCCATTTTCCTAATGGGTGGCTGGTGTTTTATTTATTTATTTATTTATATATATATACATATTGAATCCTTGCATCTTTACCTCCAATTAAGGTTTTTTCTTGTCTTTGGATATGAACTAAGTGGTGGTAATTAGTTGGTGCTGGGGGATTGCATCCACAGTGACACACAAACTCAAAACACCCCGTCCCTTTGTTCGCTTCTTGTTTTGTTGTCTTCTTGTTTGAGAAGTTCAGTTCCACCGCTATTATACTGGTGCCTTCATTCCAATGAGCAGGCGCTTTTGGAGGCCATTGTGTGTAGACGAGCGATTCCCAACCTATTGGCCGCTAAATCAATGGGCAAAACACATCGATTTATTGATGATTTTATTGAAAAAATAACTAAATAATGATTGATTACAAAAACGTTTCCAAATGTGAAAATAAATAATAATTTCATGGTATTTTTTCTTTAAAAGCTTCAAAAATGCATCATCACCAATAGATAGGAACTTATGTTAGGGCGTACTACGTCCAAGCCGGCCTACGATCAACGTGCACCTGTACATTTTTTAACTTGCGGTGATAATCAAAATGAATGGTTGGCTAGCATCAGGCACACTGAAAAGGAAAGAAGCCATTGGTACATCATCCACAAGCCACCCTTAAGCCAGACATCAAGCATTTGGTGTCACGTGCCACGCAACATCAGCCATTAGGTGAGTTCATATTAATGTGCTCCTGTTATTGTTGGTTTAATCAGCGCTGGCGTGAGTCGTGAGTTTTAACCCACCAAATTGTTTTGTTTCGCCGCCACTGCACTGTATCTATGAGAATGCATATGATTGTTAAAATATACGTCCTCTGAGAACGCACTCTTTGGCTCCCGTATTAAGTCTGGTAGGATGTGGGCCGCAAACACTTTTGAGATTTTCAAGTGGGCCGCGAGTCCCAAATGGTTGGGAACCGCTGCTGTAGACTGTTTATCAGGTTTTCAGAACTGCCCTATCTGGAGCTTAATGGATGGTTGTTCCTTGTGCCATAAATGTGGCCCCAGTCACCACACAATTTTTCAGCTTTTTCTTCCTGTACTGTGAAATCTCTCAAGCTTATAAGTTGGAGAAAGGAGACTGCACAGGAATGGCCGCCACATTTCAAAGTAGTTTTCTTTCATACGTCCAAGGTTTCATAAGTTGATAAATCAAGATGTGTGTAGCTTAATGTGATCCAGCCGAGGCTTGGGACGGTGTGGCACTTAGAGCGATTTGTGATTGTGTGTCTGGACTCCCATTTATACACTGCCATTCAGACTCTATGGATAATAACCAGTGCCCCAGCAAAAGTTATGGGCCCTTAATTTTGTTGCCCTCCCTCAGTCTGCTATGGCCATTGATCCATGAACAGCCAATCCTCGGGGAGGATTACCGCTGTACAGTGGCCTGACCGCTTCCTGAAATGTAACCCTGCTTCGCTTGTGCAGGAGAGACTAAGCTAGTCTCTAAAGCCGCGTTTCCACCGCAGGAACTTTCCCCAAGAACTAGGAACCATTGGAGGAACTTAGTGCGTTTCCACTGCAGGAACCAGGGTCAATTTCACAAATTCATTGCTGGGTACAAAGTCCCCGAAACCATTAAGTCCCTGCTTGGGGTGCAGTACTTTTCAAAAGTCCTGGAACTTTGGGGGTGGGGCTTGCAGCGCTGAATATTTCTGATTGGTGGAGTACTCACAGCATTTTATTTCGGACACCATTTTTTTTTTTAAATCTGTTGCCAGTGTGTACAGTTTGTTTTTTGTTCAAAAAATGTTCTGTTTTTTACAAAAAATGGAAAACTACCCATTTTCCATTTTTTTCATATTGAAAAAACAGGGTGACAAAACATATCTATATATGAGTTGTGGATTGAGTTGTGGATTTTAAGGTGCATCGCGATGCGGACGATTCTGCATTGATCCAGTGACATTACATAATCGGGAGATTGGAAATATAATTTGGCCTACATGGGGGGGAAAAAATAACTCGGACCCCACCATTAATTTCTTATTAACAGATTTTATTGTGCTTTAAAAAAAACAGCCTACACATTATCTCCATCGTGTTCGGGAAGCTCTGGTGACAGGTGAGGAAGATCAGGTGCTGGACTGGCCAATGAGAAGCCACCCTGCAGGACATGATGAGTGACGTCGACTGGGCCCTGTTTCACTCCACTCCCGATGATGTCAGCGAGTTTATGGAAGTGGCGATGAACTTCAATACTAAGCTAGTGGAAGATGTGGCTCCCATGGTTACGGTGAAATACTGTGGTTTGACAAATCCATACAGGGCGCACTGAACGTGCGCATCGCTGCTTACGGCGTGTCGTGGCTCGTGTCGGGGAACAAGGACAATTACAAAGCGGTGTCCTACCAAATGAGGCGGGCTGTGAAAGAGGCAAAGCGTCGGTACAGGGAAAGGGGAGTCTCGGTTCCAGCCGTCTGACACCGGACACATGTGGCAGCGATTACGGACTATTACAGACAACAGAGGCAGAGCTACCACCACAGTGAATGCTGATGCTTTCGCATTAGCCCCCTGGTTTGGACAACAGAACAGAGTCCCGCCGCCGGAGGTGAGCGCACACTCAGCATCTCAGCACGACATGGGGAGGGCTCTGAGACAGGTGAACACCAGGAAAGCAGCCGGTTCAGATGGCATCCCCGTACATGTTATGAAGACCTGTGCCAACCTATCATATTCAACCTCTCCCTCAGGTCTTGGTACCCATATACAAAATTGGGGATGCATACAGACGAATAACTTAGTTTTTAATATTCTATAATCTTCCTGGGTCTTTAGACCACGGTAGAAATGCAGACAACAACGGACTGAAGGAACCTTTTTGTTCTTTGGGGAAAAAAAGTTCCTGGGACTAAAAGTTCCGGGTAGCCTAGGAATCGGACGAATCTGCCAGCTCATCTTTCATTTGCTCTGCAGAGTATGTACATTTTCGTAAACATCCAGGATGGCTGCCGCTGGTGTGGAACGGTCTGTTGAATCTGCTATCAGGACCGTATTAAACAAACTGGATGGTATGTTTTCTCTAAAAAGCTTTTGTTGATAAAGATGTGTTTGCCGTACTTATAACAGATTTGGTAAAAGTTGAATTAACCAACTCCCTCGTTCAGCGCTATGTCACACGTTTTGTTGCTCTGATTGGTTGTAGGTCTATCCAATTGTGTCCAGAGACATTTTGGTCTGCGCCTGTTGGTAACGCCCCTTCAAAATGAACGGAGAGATTCCAGACTAAACTTCAGGCTAAGCTCCGGGTACTTTGGGTGTAAACGCAGCCTAACATGGGGCTTAGACTTGGGTCTCTTTCTCTCTCAGCTGGTCAAAATTGATTTATTTTACTTTCTCCTCCTCTCTTTATTTATTCTTCCACAAAAACAGCCCAAGTCAGTGTGCAACACAGGGTTTAACCACAAAAACATGTAAATAAATACACTTTGGCCTACGAATAAACAGGCCCCTGCTGAGGGATGGTCTATGGAAAACCAAACCAGCCAGACGTAGGAACACGGCGCTTCATGCGTGTGCACTTTGTGTGCACACGTGCATTGGTGGCAAGACATGAATACATGCATGCCTGGTGGTACACGTGTGTTTGTGATGTAGAACTGTAATTTCTAGGTTCTGGGCTACTGTAGCATAAGCGTGGCTTTCTTTTAAAAAAAAAAAAAAAAAAAAAAAAAAAGGCTACTTCAGGGGCTCAGCTTTCAGGTAAGTTACCTTCAGCTTTCAACGCAATAGGTTGCTCTTACACAACAAACACACACTGTGTCGGCTCTAAGGCCGGGAGATTGCACAATGTTTTTGCTCATTTTCATTAAGGCAGGTTGAGAGAGGGAAAGAGAAATGACAGTCAGTGATATAGAAGGAGTAGGTTGAGGGCCGATATAAGTATTTTATAATGAGTGAGAGTTAAAGGGAGGAAGCGGTTTTGAGAGAAATTAAGGTTTTAAATGTGTAACCCATTCGGTAACTATGTGGCTGATTGGACGAGTTAAGGGTAAAAATGCCCGAACTGCCATTTTAGCCAGATTTATCTTTCCCTTTCCCCTGCTGTTCTGCTCCTTCTTCACTGTGGCCAAAATCAGTTTTCTCCTTCTCTTTCTGTCCGTGTTCCTCTCCTCACCTCTTCAGTTTTCTCTTAAAGTTCTCCCTGCTCGACTGTTTAGTACGGTAAACCCCCCCCCTGACCCCCGTGTGCACACCAGTGATTAATGTCCCCGCTGTTCAGCCGTTTGTGGCATTTAGCAAACTAAACGGTACTCCTTGCATCATAGTTGAACAGTCAGACCCCATGCTGCCGAGTGTTGTGACAGCACGGCAGCTCTGAGACCCCTGAAGGAGGGGGCGGTGTTTTAATTGGTAAGGATGTGTTGGTATGTAATTTGATTTCCCTGTTCACATCTTGCATCCCCTCCACAAAGCACTGCATTACAATTAAATGATGTGTAATTTACCTGGTGTGTGTTACATTAACCAATTAGGTCAACAGTAACTGAATAAAACACTACTTGGCAATATTTGTAATTAGCTATGTAAACCACTAGATTTTCAAAAATGGGTAATCTAATTTGGATTACTCGTCCGGCATTTCAAAATTTCACACAAAAACACATGAAAAATATAATTTCAAAAAATGCTATTCAGGTACTACAAAACATTTGCAACATATGTCGCATGGAATATAATTGACTTTTCCACTATGAGGGAAATTAGACATGATGATCTGCCAGGGTTCTGCCTCCGGTAGAACTACAGGTGTTAAATGATACCAGTCGTCAAGCTCTGTGACTAACTGTTTTTCATACATGAGAGCACAGATATTCTGAACAAGAAAATACCTGCAGTGTCCAGCCTCACACTTTGGGAAATGCTCCAAAACATTTTGTAAAGTAATTTTGAAAACAATAAAAGGTAAGAATTATAACATTTCTGAGAACATGAAATATAATCCCATAAAATCTGAACACAACATTTCATTCAGAGAGTAGACATGTGCAGCTCATACGCACACACAGGCACATGTACGCGGCCACACATTTCCTGACAGATGGAATAACAGTGTGTTGACTGTGATTCAGTTGCCCCAAAACCTGAGAAGGTTAAATAGAGATTCTACACGTTAGGCCTCCAGATTTTCCCCAGGGGAAGACAGTTCCTTCTGTTTTGACACAACTCCTCATTGATGCTGGTGTAGAAATACTGGCGGCGTAACACCGAAACGCAAGTCATATTTAGAAAACTTGGGAGCTTTTTGCTCTGACTTGGGCTCACGTGGCTATTTGATAATGCTGCATTTTGGATGACACTCAACATGCTTAAACATATAGTCACCTGCAGGATTATAGAAGCCATGATTTTTTGAGATAGAGAAGAGGATCTATTCAAAAACAGATTAATTAACAATAAGTGTTTCTCATCAAGCATAGTGCAACCTTCCCAACACCCTCGTAAAAAGGATAAAAGCCCTGCCCTTCTCAGTTCCACCTTTTATGGCGCTGAATATTAATTTGGTTTTATGGTCAACCATGGTCGTCTTCTTAGAGTATTAAAATTCTTTCAAACTGAAACAAAGTGCAATCATAAGGTCATCGTGCTCAAAGGGAGGCTGGAGAAACGATTGGTTTTGCTGGTCCGACGACTTGAGATAAGAGATCTCTGTCATGGGAACTAAAGTTTAGAACGTACATCACCGTTTTTTGCAAAAAAGATTTTCAGGCAGTAGCTTATCCAGTTGGCTTATCCAGCAACAATAACCACAGTGTCTAACATCTCAGGTTTACATGTTACAGTACATGGCTATATTGACCACCAGTTGTTGGAGTGCAGTTGCTGCCTCTTGCTGAATTTACTTTCACAAATGGCTCCTAATAAAATACAGCTTTTTCATTTGCATTTCTATGTTGATGTGAACTAGCTTTGAAACCATAAAAGGCATTCATTGTTGGAATGTCACTCTTCCTCTTTATCTCTATCTTGCAATCTCTCATTCTCCATCACACACAAAGAATTTATGGAGGAGAATTAATAGGCTGAAAAAAAAACATTCAGTCGTGTGTGTGTGTGTGTGTGTGTGTGCGTGTGCGTGTGCGTGCGTGTGCGTGCGTGCGCGCGCATTGATAATTGAAATTATCCTCCATAATAAGTTCTTGTTAAACCAAGACTAATTTTACATTTTCACCCTGAAGCCAGTCCTACTGAGCGGGGTTGGAAAATACAGGACTACTGTGATGATGCATGCGATTTTGGGATTCTGACGCATGCCTTGCGCTTATCACCCCCCACCGCAAAGAATGAGACTGTCAGAGCCTGGGGGTCTTGTCAGTTTGACCCTGTGACCTGGGACGACCTGCAGTGGCAGACATCAGAGGGTTTGTGGACCCTCTGGCCAGACCACCATAACCACCCCCACCCCCACCCACTCAACTACCCATACTCCAGGTCATAGCATCCCCCACCAGCCTAGCTGGTTTCTGGTATTTGGATTGAACTGCCTTCCGCTCTCGAGGTCCTCCAGGCCTGGGGGAATGTAGCGGGTGTCAGGGCTGCTGTGGTGGAGATAGATGTGGAGACAGATCAGCGGAAAAGGAAGGGAGATGAGAGGTCCCTTCAAAGGCCATGGCTTACTAACGACGCTCTCTGTGGTGTTGTAATGGCTGCGCTCCAAATTGGTGGGTTCGGAGTGTTCGATAGTTTAGTTGAAAAATGTATACATTATGAAGTAAACTACAACAGAACAACAGCTACAGTTTTTTTTTTTTTTTTTTTTTTTTTTTTTAATGGCGTTCAAATATCCCCCCGTGATGCAATCTACAGTGGGCGACGATTTTGTGTTGGCTCATTCCCTACGTCACAAACTATCGTGTGTGTGTGTGTGTGTGTGTGTGTGTGTGTGTGTGTGTGTGTGTGTGTGTGTGTGTGTGTGTGTGTGTGTGTGTGTGTGTGTGTGTGTGTGTGTGTGTGTGTGTGTGTGTGTGTGTGTGTGTGTCAAAGTTCTGAACAAAATGATGTACAAAGTTATATATTCACAAGTAATTGGTAGTTGAAATACTTTATGTCGAATCAGCTTGAAATTAAACATCAGCCGATTATTTCATGTTGATGTTTGAAATTTCTCGACTCTATCTTGTAAAATTCAGCTGGGGGGACTAACATGAGTTGGAGAATTTTACACTATGGACTGAATAGCTTTTACATTGTACTGTACATTTGTTCTACACTGTAATGGAGAGTCCCAGGACTCTGAAGGTCAACGAGACTAATTTGCTCACAGAGGGTGGCGGATGCCGGCTTGCCAAATTCTTTTTTCTTTGACACACACACACACACACACACACACACACACACACACACACACACACACACACACACACCATCTACATCTCTCACTCCCTCCATCTCTCTGTCTGTCACCACCAGAGGATTATACAGCAGGATACCTTACACCACTGTTTGAAAAAAAACTGCCTGGAAAAGCTCTGCTCAGAGCGAAAACAACACCATTCATCTTTTCTCTCCGTCATGTACTCTTTCTGTTCCATTTTCCCTTTCCACCTCTGCACCCCTTCGAAAGCTTGTGTTGTTAACTTGTGAGTGAGGGATGTCGCCGATGGACTTCAGTGTCCATCGTAGCGTAGCATCCATCATAATGGACATTTGTATTGGGCCAACCCACCCACATGCATTGTCATTAAGGGAAATGTGAGGTTAATTTTCGGCGTGAACGTGCTGTATTAACTCTCTGACGTTAGGTCATAAGTCATGCCGCCTGGTATTGAGCTAATAGCTGAGGTTCGTATACATGAACTTGTGGCGCGCCAGTATAAAAATCCATATGATCTAACTCCGTGTAAATGTCATGCATACATATTTTGGCATGTTTGCACCAGGCTTTTGAATGGCTTCCAGTAGCCTGCTGTTTGGAACATAGAAGCCAGGTTTTTCCCCCCTCTCTCTCTACATATGCTATGCTTAGAGAGCAACATTTTGTTAAAGCAGTTTTAGAACAGTACATTTGGCGGGCAGTTAGATGAATTGGCCTGACTGCCAGATCTATGGTGTGTGGATGTGTCAAAGTCCAGGGAAGGGGCCGGGTGACACTTCTGTTGAAAGACAGAAGGGATTAGTGTGTGTGTGTGTGTGTGTGTGTGTCTGTCTGTCTGTCTGTCTGTCTGTCTGTCTGTCTGTGTGTGTTGCAAACTCATGCATGTACATAACCTTGCAAATCGTGTGTAAACAATATATATATATCATAATCTTAAACTGCACTTTTGTAAATGTGTTCGTTTAAAGCATGCTTTAGTGTATGCTTCATCAACTCTAACCCTAACATGTGCATGCACCAAACCAGGTGCCTCTTGGGTGTACCAATGTGTTCTGAACTATATACTGTATGTTCATACACACTGCTGTGCACACAATTTGCAAATCTTTCACTTTTTGATCTGTCTCTCTCCATCGTCCCTGTCCTCTATAGGAATTTGTCTATTTCACTGGCACAGCCAGGAATGTCAGGTATTCTCTCCATACAGGCCAGAGAAGAATGGCCTTCTCTGTGTGATTGAAGCTCCCTCGCAGCTCTGGGTTGTGATATTATGGGCAGATAACCTCAGTCTTGGATAAAGGAACAAGGGAGGAGATAAGGATGTGGGGAACTTTCATCTTTCTCTGCTCCTTGGCTTCCATCTTTGTTCTGCGTTTCCACTTCAACAGGCTGATGTCACTTATAATGTCATCATTTTCATGTCATTTCCCCCCCCCCACCCCCCCCCCCCCCCAAACTCAATGGGGGTGTTTTTTTTTGTTTCTTTGTTTTGAATGTGACCATCACCATCCTCTATTATCCAACGTCTATGGTTAATTTTTCTCTCTTCAACAATGTTAAAGAGAGAAAAATGAACCATAGACGATATGATCTTCCGTGCTGCTTTTCACCACAGATTATTCTGAAATGTAGATTATTGTGCGATATGAAAATCGAATAAACCCAGAACCCGTCTATAACCATCAATGGGAATGTCACCTTGTTTTTTAAAACTTCTTACATGTTAGATAGTATCCGATTGTTTATTACAGCTCAACATAATTTTTCCACTTGGTTGGGAACGATTGACCCCTGACTTCAGCATGTGTAGCAAATTGAATCACCTTGAGGAGCGATAGCCCGTCGTGCTCATTTACACAGGCTTCATATGGCGTTTGACCCGTGAATTATCCACGGCCACCGGTTAATTCATGCGTCTCAGACTTTGTTTAGAAGAAAACAGCCTGCTCATAAAGCAGCCTCTCAGTGGCAGGAAGGTCCCATATCATTCCAATTTCAGCAGTGTTCTACGACTCCACAAAGTCTACTTATCAGGTCAATAGTTAGAGGTTGAAGCACTGCTGATGCTGGGTGCAGTCATCTCAATTCAATATATTTTCTCCAGCAACTCTGAAAGTTTATATTCAAATGTAACTCAAATTGATATACAGATTTAGATGCCGTATGCCCATGTGGGGAATCTCTACCCATGGGTGCGGATTTAGGGAGGGAGATGGAATATTTCTGGCAGTGGGGCGCCGCCACGGTGTGAATCTTTATTGATAATCCTAAACAGAAAGTCTCGCTGGCCAAAACAGGAACATAAAATAAAGGGGAATAATTGGTGTCCGGTTTCTCCTCAGCCGCCGTCTGGTCCGCAGGCTTCCAGCGCCGTGCACCGCGCGACAGAACAACACGCAGGAAAACTCTCCCGGCCGGGGCCGACCAATCAGCGCTAATGTGGCTGATTAGGCGAACCCCGTACAGCTGCGCCGTGGCAAGAAGAAGCCAGCACCGTCACCTGCAGACTGTGGCTTAACCACGCCCCCTCGTCTGTCGCAGCCATTTAAATGCCATTGACATGAAATCTTTTCCTAAGATGTTCGATATATAGATATTTTAGATACATTTTCTCCCTTATCTCGGCTGATATGTCAAAGGACTACAGAGCTGAAAGTCATAAGTTCATTAGTCAGGGTGTATAATCAATTGTGAATCACCTCTTTTGTATCGCTGTAATTTCTTTTGGGGAGCTGTTTAGTGGAAAATGACATTCTTTCCAGTCCTTTTGGATGGGAAAGGAAAAAGTGATATAGGACCTTATAAAACCTGTTTATCTTTTCCTCAAATATCTTTAAAGTACAATAAATGTATTGCCAGAATATGGACTCTTATCTTATTTCTTTCAATCTACTCTACCATTTCTGAGTCAAATAAATGTTGAAGACAGAAATTAGTGGGTTGGAGGAATTTCTGTAGAGTGTTCATGGATTCATGGGTGATGTATTTGTTACTGGCAGTCTCTTCTCTCTATTTTAAAACTTTTTCCTCTTCATTACTTCATCACTCACTACTTAATAGATTTTACCCTTATTCATTCGTATTTATTGCCGTTTCCCTTTCCTTCTTCGCCTCTCATGCATCTATCTCCACTAGCGAACCCGCTCATGGCCTCCTCCTGCTTTGAGCTGAGGTCCGGGAGTAATTACCCTTTAATTGATTGGACCCCAGTTCTGCTTTCAAGTATCGCACTGAGCCTGGCCCTCAGCCGGCTTGCAACCAGATGCTCCTTCCCTCTCTACAGTAACAGAGCGAAAGTACCCGTAACCCCCTCAGTATGGGAACGCTCTTCCAGGCCAAATGTAGCAGCAAGTGGCCCATGCTTGAACCCGTGACACGGTTTAATAAACGCTCCTTAACTGTAGATTGGCCGAAAGCTGCAGGTGTGGTCTTTCCATGTGAGCGGTGAACCAGCGAGCTAACACACATGGTGCGGGAAACAAATAGCGTTGTGAGAGGGGTGAGCTCTTTGTATGTCGTCCATCAGTTCACAAGGGAACGCCCTGGTCCATTTGTGCTTGAGTGTGACTTGCGAGTCATATATTTAACTACAGCTACAGTGTTATAGCGTGTTGCACGTGTTAAAATGCAAACATTGGAAACGCATAACCTCAGTTCTAATTACTTTTTAAGTGTGTCTGTTTAAGGGAGACGGATTTGCAATTGCAGTGGAGAAAGTTACTGACATTCATTCTTGAGGCCTCAGCCAGGACCTGTCTCAAAATACATCCAGATGTAGCTGTGATCATACAAACACACCTGACCTTGTGTATTGTAGGGCTGTACCCAACTTTGCGTCCCCGATTGTGTCAGTCGAGTCTGGTTAGGCTGTTCAATGCGAATATTAATTTTTTCACCAGCGGAGGGGGGTGTGATGCGGTTGGGGAGCATTTTGTGCACCTGTCTCCCACTCCGACGGTACAGACAATGTGTGCACTAGTGACGGGATGCCCGTGATCGCCGCGCCAGAACAGTGTGTTTTTATTTTACCTCTCCTTTTGGAATGAAACAAGTGCGTAGGAAACTAAACCGTGCGTAATGCGAACACTTTCTCCGTAATTCTTTCCCCGATCACACTCTCTCCATGCGTTATGCGCAGAAATTAGTCTGAACGAGTCTACAAGTCGTGCCCCGTCCTTCCGTGCCCCATCCCCACACTGTTTTTAGTTGTATTATTTGGTGGAACGGGGCTCGGTGCACAGAGAGCTGTGAACGGGTCAGTGTCTGGAGACGGACGATTCACGCATATAAAAATATATTTATGATTACCCTTATTTATAATTCCTCATTGAAATGTTAGCCCTGTGCATTTTGTAAGCTTCTGTTTTATCCCGTTATTGTAATACAGATTTGACAAACAAAAAAAACAAAAGCAAATACTCGACTTGAAGAATCTCAGTTGACTGACGGGTTTCCGACTGGTGATTAGACTCGTCAACGTTCAGGGGGCTGCCCTAGTTTATTGGGATGAAAGTTGGCCCTTTTATGATCTTAATTCTCTGCCGCAATCTCATATCAGTCCTTTGGTCTGGAAAGGAAATCCTTCCAGACTGTGTGTGTGTGTGTGTGTGTGTGTGTGTGTGTGTGTGTGTGTGTGTGTGTGTGTGTGTGTGTGTGTGTGTGTGTGTGTGTGTGTGTGTGTGTGTGTGTGTGTGTGTGGACAAAGATTGAGGCACTCATGATTATTATCGGATCTAGTCTCTCAGTAAATAAACACTTGTCTGGCTTCTGGTCACATTCATCCTTCTATTCTTCTAATTTGGCTTTTTCAAATGTGAAAGCTGCCATGGCAATTTGTAAGGTGTTTTGAGCATTGTTTGCGGTTCCTCAGGAAATCCCATTGGGTGAGTTAAACTGAAATGTATGTGTGCACTGGCAGGAAAGGGAAGTGCAGAAGAGAGGGGTTGAAAGAGTTTGAATCAGTTTTGCGACAGTCTTCTCCTCTCAGCCTGATGCATTATCTGCTCTTCAGTAGACATTCATAAAAAGCGTTGGCTTCTTGTAGAGAACTGTACCAACTCGCTGCCTTCTTCTGAATGGCTCATCGGTTCTACTGAAATGTATTCATTGGCACTCCATTACACTCATTCTGCCACATACTCCCTCTCTCTCGCTCTCCCTCTCTCTCTCTCTCTTCCTCTCCCGCTCCGGCTCTCTCTCTCTCTCTCTCTCTCTCTACCATATCTGTGTTTGGCTTTGCTCTCCAGAGGCAGCCTCTCTTCTCTCCGGCCAGTGGCTTCACCTGAACCGGGAGCAGCTATGAGCTCCAACCTCCTGTCATATAGAACATCATTCATTTATGCTTCACCGACACAGAGGGAAGGAGATGGGAGAATGCCAGGAGGCTCAGGGGGTGGGGTGTGGGGTGGGGGCTGGGGCCAAAGCAAATACTGAGCACTATGTGCGCACTGTTCAACTCTCGCATTTGTCTGTTCTCTCTCGCTATCTTGATATCTCAGAGTTTCTGGTGCCCGGTCTCTCTTATAAAACTGTATGATGAATCTGTAGTACACTTCTCAATACTCCAAAATATATTTTACTGGGTTTAGTTTTTTATTTGAAGCCAAAAGACTAAACAAACTGCACGGTCTAATAACACCCGAGTACTGTGGAATCAAAACTTGTTCCTTGTCCATCGTAGCCCCTCCCTTCAGTTCAGCCTTCGAGCTGTCGTTGCTGGGCTTCGTTGCTTGGGACCGTTTCCTGTTTGAGAGTGGCAACACCTCGCCAGCCTGCTGCCCTCCATCGCCAGCACTAACAACCTGTGACAAGCTCTGCCAATGCCTCGTATACTGCGGGGGTACGTTGGTACGCTCTAAATATAACCTTAACACCACCATGAGGTGTTAAACAAAAACTATTAAGGAACTGAGTCAGTTAAAGGCAAATAGGTCCCATTTTCTCCGGTTCAAGTTGAGGTGATGATGAAATCAGCATGTCTAGTGTTTGGGTGGAAGGAATACCAAGGAATTTGGTTGCTACTCAGTCCAAATGTAGTGCAATGAAGAGACCGATAAAGTAATTACCTTGTATGTACAAGTGTTCTTTTTTTGAGAGACGTAGTTCTTGGAACATAGTCCACCTTCGCACAGATTTCAGGCGTAGTCTGTCCTAGTATAACATGATCATTCATGTAGAGTTACTAGATATATATCTGCTGTCAGAATTTGGCAAAGACGTCTTGAGATGAGCTTAACAATGCCTCTCCAAAGTGTGTGTGTGTGTGTGTGTGTGTGTGTGTGTGTGTGTGTGTGTGTGTGTGTGTGTGTGTGTGTGTGTGTGTGTGTGTGTGTGTGTGTGTGTGTGTGTGTGTGTGTGTGTGTGTGTGTGTGTGTGTGTGTGTGTGTTAACCAAGCCAAAATCTGGAAGCAATTTATTCAGCCACTGAGAAAGAGGAGCCATCCTCTTTCTCAGGGAGTTGATGGTAAATGCAGCATGGCACAATATTCCCAGACTGCTGGTCTTCCTATCACTTCTATCAAAGCATGACTGGGGTTTTCCAAAACAATCGGACGTGTCTGCGGTCTCAGGCCTAATCCTAAATGAGGTGCGCCTATAAAGTGTGTATATAAAAGGCTGAGTGCAGGGAGAGAGCAGCCTACTGGCAGTAGGGTTGAAGTGTCTTGGGGGAGACGTGTGTTATGAGTGTGTATGAGGAATATTCCTCCTGAAATAGCCGGTGTGCTTCACTCTCTTTGGACGGACGTGTGTGTGTTAACCAATGAGAGTTCCCCAATGCCCATACACACACCCACACTTACACACAGCCAGACGAGCCGCCCTTCTCAGTTCACGCTCATCTGTCCTCGTTGACCTATGAGGAGTGACCTTTGGACCAGCGGCCCGAATAGACCAGTGAATGGCGGTTGACTGTTTTATTAGGAGCTATCAATGTCTAAAACACTCACGCTGGCAGCTATCGGATGTCCTCTCTCATGCAACCTCCAGACCTGCCCGGACGCTTTCTCTTTCAATCGACTCCGGCTCCTCTCGGTTATGAAAGCCCGTTGCCACTCTGCACCGAGGGTGCTGAATGGGCCCCTTTGTCTTGAGTTTGTGCAAGCAGCCCTTCGTTTGCCATCGTTTTATGGGTGCACGCGAGTGCACATGTGTGTAAATGTAAGATAACACTACAATATGATTACTATTGTGAAGACAACAATGACACACCCGCCTTTTTTAGTCATTAATGTGGTTGCTTTGTGCCCTTACATTTCAAAATTGAAGATGGTGTAGAGATGCGTGTGTTGGATTGATTTAAAGATGGGCCGGAGGTGTGTGTGTGTGTGTGTGTGTGTGTGTGTGTGTGTGTGTGTGTGTGTGTGTGTGTGTGTGTGTGTGTGTGTGTGTGTGTGTGTGTGTGTGTGTGTGTGTGTGTGTGTGTGCAAACTAATGCATGCATGTACATAACAAAATGTATATAACCTTGCAAATAGTGTGTGTATATATTACATTATAATATATATATCACATAATCTATCTAATAATAATATTAAACTGCACTTTGGGAAATGTGGTCATTTTAAGCGAGCTTTAGTGTATGCTGCTTCAACTCTAACCCAGACATCAGGTAACTGCCTTAATAGTGTGAAAGCACTTACTCTGTCATGTTTTGTCCCACTTTGCTAATTGCAAGGGTTTTCTTTAGCTATGTCTGTGAATGATGTTGGTGAAAGTGAGAGCTGGTGTGAGACTATTATCATAATCAGTGGGCCTGACTATTATAAAAGTCTCACATCAGATATCAGCAATTGTTTTTGATTTAATATGTCTTCAAAAGTGTCTCCCGGACATAAACATATCCTCATTGAAAAATACTGCAAGTTGTGTATTTTTTTTAACTTGCAGAAATCCTTGTCAGTAACAAGCTAAAATAGTCAAAAACGTAAAAAAAGAAAGAACCTAAGGGCACTTTTCTAAATGTACACTTATGTACCTGTCTTAGCTGAAAGTGACACTTGATACACAGCCTGCTTTATCATTGAGCAATGTAGAAGCTTTGGCTGCATTCTGTTGACGTCTCGCACACCTTACTTGTCCAAAACATTTAACAAATCTGCTGATCTCATTATTATCACCCATTTTAGGGTGTGTTACAATGGGGTGGTCATTTATCTCAGTCGCTATTTTTCTTTTTAGTTCCCATACACAGACTTCATATGTTACATTTTTGCGACCCCCCCCCTCTCCCCTGTTAAATGGATCCGAGCATATTCCAATTGTCTAAATCCAAAATCTCCTCCACGCCTGTGACAGACAGTGATTCAGGAAGTGAAGAATGTGTTGCTCCTGAGTCATTGTCTGAGTTGTCAGGACGGTGTGCCTGGCATCTTGTGATTCAGTAGCTGCTGATGAGCCTAACCCAATAAGTTTATTAGTTCAGCAGCCAGCGCCACCAATTGTTCTGTGTAAGAGGAGTCGTAAAGCCCGGGCAGCATTCGCAGCCATTCTCTGGTGCTGTCGTCGACAATCTGTGCACAAGGAGGGTCTGTGCACGTGCCACCCACCCCAGATAGAGTCTAGTGCTATCATTAACCCCAGGATGCACAAAACCCAACCAAGAATTAATAATAAACTGCCTTGCCAAGAAATAAGAGAACTGGGGGGTGATGATCATATAAGGGAGTATAGATTTGTGCGTGCGTGCGTGTGTGTGTGTGCGCGCGCGCCGCTGCCTATGTGTTTGGAGTGCAGCACTGTGCAGGGTGAAAATGACAGAGGCCGTGTTTGGAGGCAGCTGGATAATGAGCTATTAGCAGAGAGCAGGTTATAAAACAAGCAGGAATGTTGCTGATGGGTCCTGTGAGGTTTTCATCAGAGCAGCAGGCGTAATGGCAACGGCCATAGTTTCCCTCAAATGAAAAATAAAGGCAAATGAAGGAAAATCTCAAAGGTGAGATGAAGCAAAAGCGAACAGCGTTTTTTTTTTTTGTTGTTTTTTTTAGGCATAAAAATTTAAACGAGAGACGTTCAGAACCGGGGCATCTGGAGAAAGAACCCTCCCAAGATGACGGAGGCGGAGCTCGTTCTGAGGTTAACGATGACACAGGATGATGAGAGGAGATAAGAGAAGAGCCTCTTCAGGAAAGCAGATCCTGTGATATCCACCCCAGCAGCAGGGAGTGGTCTAGTGTCCAGGCTGTAAATACCTTTGTGATTGGCCTCTCCTCCGTCAGGTCGGGGTCACCGCTGGCCACACGGATCGGCTTTAAAATAAGTCCTCGTATCTATAGCTTCCCCTTTGGAAAGAGGAGAAAATGTCGATGTTAAAATACAAAAAAAATAGTGGTTAAAATAGCAATCTATTTACAATGGAAATGGCCTATAAATGACTACATACATAACGCAAATACATGGAATGAGTCTTTGTTATGAAGTACCAGCTAAATCAAGTATCAAACATGAGACTTTCTCACACACCAATCTTACAGATTTCTACTTAAAGATTAATGAATGAAATATGATATAAATGTACACCCTGTCATTTTGTGTATGCACGCAGAGGCTTTAAAATGGCTTTTTTTTTTTTTTTTACTGTACTGTTCCAATTCTAACTGTAGCCTTTTCCACAAGGTGACTTCTTCCAACATTTTTGCTGCCTTTGTCATCGAGGCAGTTAGAAATTCCAAGTGCTCATGGGAAGGGGGGGGGCAGAATTATAACCACAAGGAACATATGGGGATCGCGGAGATGTCTTATGATTAGAGAGGATAACACGCTTCATTAGCAACGCGGACCCCCGAGCAAACCCGCATGCCAGGAGAACACCGACCTGGCAGCGTCACGCGAGTGCAACTGCTCTTAGATCTTCCTCCATAACACAACAGTGGGCCCGTAAAACCTCCATCCCTGCTTAAACCCCACGCTGAAGGACACACCCACGCACACACCATCAAACGCAGAAATGCGTGTAAAAGCAGACCCACGGCCGGTGCTCGTCAAATTAGCCAGATGCCAATCAGAGGAGCTGCCCTGGAGGAGGGCGTGGCAGGGGAGAGAGGGAGAGACGGGACTAAAGAGTTGGGGAGGTGAAGTGAATGTTCCAGGTGTTGCCATATCATGTTTGACATCAGTGTCTTGTCTCTCCCCACACACACACACACACACACACACACACACACACACACACACACACACACACACACACACACTGCCTCTGGGGTTCTTACATACTCATAAACTCAGAGGTATGTATGCACAAATGGATGAACGGGATGCACAAACTGATATATATATATATACACACACACACACACACACACACACACACACACACACACACACACACACACACACACACCTAAACTCCTCCCTGGTTTTTGACAGTGGAGCCTGTGGCATACAGGCTGATTACAGGCCAGTGGAGATTGAGGAGCATTGAGTCAGCATTAATGAGACAGACAAAAAATGATTGCCATGAGGCACACACACACACACACATCAAAATACTGCCACTCACACAGCGCCGATAATGCACACATACATAAAATGTGTGCTCACTCATCTCGCTATCAAATCCAATGCATTCCTCAAACGCACACACACAGTCCAGCCCCCACAACACACATGCTCACTATCTCTCACACACACACACACACACACACACACACACACACACTCTAGCCCATACAAACATGTGGTATCTTGTCATTCTTTGTTACTGTAGTCGGGTATCCTTTTTGTAGAGTAAAGGGAGTGAGATCATGGACAGTTGTAGACCCCTAATCATGAAGTGAAGCTTCTTTACTAAGTATCCTCAATCCGATCAGATAAGTGGGCAAATGTAGGAGGTGCTGAGGTAGTTTAGTTACTGTAACGTCACCAGATCGATTCTGTTTTCAGACCTGTCAATTCCTCGTCCTGCGTTCTGACTTAATTTGATAGTGCACTCAATTTGGAAAAGACCACAGCATGTTCAGGAATGGGCGGTTGCACCGTGCTGTGGCGTAATGTGTGGGCATGCGGGACCTCGCTGCTCCCCCCCCCCCCCCACTTCCCAAACGTCTGCCGCAGTACCCTGTAAAAGCTGTGGCAGGCGTGAAATTTAAAGAGACTCTTGCTGCTTTTATGAGCCCCTCCCCCCTTTTTGCTTTTTTCCTCATTCCATCTCATTACCCCCTATCTTTTGACCTCTACTGCAGTTTAGTTGAATGTCCAGTTTATTGGTGGTGGGATGGTCACTTTGCTCGCTGACCTTCTGCTCTCTATCCTGGTGTGTGACACAAGTGTTTTGTCTCTCTCTCTCTCTCTCCCTCCCATTCTCACCTTTTATTTCCCTCGCCCCCGCTTCCTATTTCCTCTTAGACTAGTCCCAGCTTTAGCTCACATTAGACTAGAGTCCTGTCTACGTCACAATCTTCTGCACCGCATTCTCAACGGGCCGTTGAACACTAAATTCAGACTCTTTAATGCTGACTAAGCCAAAAAGCACTTTAACTTTGACACACTACCCAATGTAATGATGTTTTTTTTCCGTGAAAAGGCCAAGCAAGGGGTAACTCTTCACCAGGGAGACGTATTAGAACATAGGCACCATCTTTATCGGTCTGTCTATCTCCTTGTGACAGCCATAAATATAGATGTGCTGCTATCATAGGGTGGCACGACTTTGTTTGCTGCAGTTCATGGATCAGCGCAGAAATGACCAGCCGTTCCTGTCGTCCACCGTTCTGTTGCTTTGCAGTGTCTGTTGAATGCCTCCCAGCGATAATGACAGCGTTGGTGAATCCATAAGCCCTGCAATCTGATCTGGCTCCACGCTGCCCAGGCTTTGCTGCATTGTCTGGGTTAGCACAAGGGGAAAAGTTACAATATATGATCTTTTTCTTTTTTCTTTTTTTTTTTTTTTCCATTTTCCAGAAATCGGGGTCATTCCGATCAGACATTAAAACAGTGCCTTTTAGACCACCACTATTATAGTGAGTGATATTTTCAGTCATTACTGAAAATGGATAGATTGAGTTAATATCACACATGAAGCACCAAAGTAAACCTACTAGTTGTGAGCTGCTCGTACACCATTAAGTGCCAGTTAAACGTAACATTTCTTATGTTAAAGCATTTTCAATACAATTCCAAATAGCACATTTCATTAATTTTTTTTTTGTTGTTTGTCTTTTAACCTTTTTCGCTAAAAGCCCACTTTGGTCTAGATTGCCCTTATCTTCTAACATCTTATCATATCTTATCTATTTGGCCCAGCCATAGAGAACTGTGAATTAAAAAATAAATGTATTTTATGGATAATGAGTGGACTGGACTTGGCCTATATCAACCTGCTATGGAAACCAGGCCATTGTCAGCCCATAAAAGTTAAGGGAGGCCTTTTTCCCAGCCAGTCAGTTGGTCTTTATGGGCTAGACCGAGAACCCGGACTCCCTCCTGCTGGATCCAGTGCCCAAAATCTCACACCTCTGTTCAACGCTCTTCTACCTGGTGCAACAACGTGGGGAAAATGAAAAACGCCCTCGTGTTCCAGAACGAGGAACAATTTCATGGTGTTTATGAATACATATTATACAGCAATATGTCAAATGGCCATACGTGTTATATCGTTAGAAAAACATAGGTGTTTTTCTTACACTCGACTTGGGCACACACACGTGCGCAGTCACACCTTAAGATATTATGGTATGTTTTAGGGCAGTAATCGAAGAGGTCCAGCACTCGGAAAGGAGAAAGAGCAAAGAACTTTCCTTTTAGTAGCATTCACAGCCCGCTATATACCATACAGGGCGAGGCTCTGGAAGTGTCTTGGCCATTTTTACTGGCTAACTACCTGTGTTTGCCCTCCACAAATCTGTATTATGCTAACGCATGTATGGAAACAAAACTTTTCGGAGAAGCCTTGCAACATCTGGCAATGGCAAAAGGCACATAAATAGTGAGATCAGGGGCCAGTGTTTAAACAGCTCAGGTCTTCTAATGTGACTGGATGAAAGGGGCAGAGTTATGGGTGGTCAGATGACTGGGTTTAGGTTACATACGTGCGTCCCGCTGCCCAATGTGCCGCTCACGCGCGAGGAGTTGCAACTTCATCAACACTCGCTCCCATTTACTCATTCTCGTTCTCTGTCGCTCTGTTTTTGTCCCTTTTTAATTTGTACTATTATTTGCCTCTGATAGTTTGGCACACTACTTTTTATTCTCGGTCTCTCTTTCGCGTCTTCATAACTACACAACCCAAAATTTCTGCACGTACACACTCATTATGTAAACTCCCTCAGCGGCTTGGCCAGGCAGCAGTCTCTCTCTCTTCATGGTCAAACAGATAACTCACCGTGGATGTGGGAATAGCTTGTACGCTCACCACAGTGTGACCCAAAATGTTAGGCCAAACACAGGAATTCGGTCTGCATTGTATTTGCATTAGGCTCTGCAGATGTGAGAGAGAGAGAGAGAGAGAGGGACAGAGAGAGAGAGAGAGTCTTTTTTCATTGTACATTCTCTCCTCACATTTACCTCAAAATTGATCTTCAGTGTTGCTGGCAGATCAGTGTGATAAGTAAAAACTGAACCACATTTGTCTGCATGGCTCAGTTACAGTACATTCGTGTAAAATATGTTTTTACCAGGCCATCAATTCCAGGTCTACACCTCTTCCACATCTTGTCATGTGGTGCAGGTTCCCAACCACATGAAAGCGTTGGTAATCTGTGATATCTGGTTGAGTATAAACTGCAGCGGTGATATAGAATCAGTGGCCTATAGAGAACTTCTGCAAAGGCCTCTATTGTGAGTGAGGCGTCGTGGTGAAGCATGGCAAACTGAATTAAAGGAGTGCCAAAGGTTAATGCGTCAAATCTTAGTTGAGAAAGTCATCAACCTCTGCCAAAGCCTGCAACCTCTGACGAGGTTGCCAAAGCATTTTTAGTCTGCATTTATAAACGGCCACGTCTTAATAGTGCACTGGGTGTGTTTTTAAGTAGTGTGCAGTGGTCTTCTTTGAACTCTTGAGATGACGTACCAAAATAGCGAGAGAGTGATGAGTCTTGAGTGTTAAAAGAAAGGTCCATGATGGCTTCATGGTTTCAGCCGCCGTCAATGTCTTCTGAGAGATTCTGTAGTATGACTTTGTGTTCCGAATGTAAAAGCTTGCCTAGGTTAAAATAGATGCATATTTGAATGCGGAAACATGGTATTGTCAGCACAAGGGTTTTTTAAATCACTTTAGGCCTCCGCAGTTACTATGCCTTGATGCGGGGCGATGAGTTATGATGAATGAAGTTTAAAAAAATAAGATAAAATAACACTGAAGAAATCCTTAGCATCAACAGCTTTACAGCGCCAGAGAACATATATTTTACTCCTTCTACTTTTCTCTTTTTCCTGCTGAGATTCATGTGCATTAGCTGGACCACTTTGACCTCAGCAGTCTCTCCCCGTTAGCAAATTCACACATAACCTGCGTCATTGATTTCTCTCTGGAGTTGAGTCCATTAACCAAAGCATTGGTTTGTAACTGGATCTGAGCTGCAATAATAACAAACACGAAATCTTCCTTCGTGCCCCTGGAGAATTGACTGTAAAATATCGCCCCTAATGTGCCGTAGGAGTTGGAGCTTGAGAAGAAATGATCTTTTGCATATTTTGTGTTATTTGCAGTCACAGTCTTAGGGTAGTTTAAAAACTCCAGTATTTCTCAACACAAGCCTTATTTTTCCAATGAAGCTACTGACTGAAGCTAGCCCACTGAAGCTACTCTCTTGATACTGGATCAATGTAAAACATTCTAATGATTCTCACTCCCACTAGTTGAAAAATAAGAAAAATGGAAGAAATACGTTAGTTTTCCGTTAATATGTACATATCGGTTTGAGCGATTGGAACTTTTGGATTTTGCTATGGTTTAACCCACCATAATATTTAATACCCTGAATAACAATTAATTAGACCACAGAGATTTTATCTTCATTTCCCTGGGGAGTCAAGTCTCGGGGGGTGGGGGGGGACAAAATGATGAACAATTGTGCTCTTATTCAGTATTCAGTAAGGCATATGTGACCACTTTTTCAATGTTTTATTTACTACTTACTTTACTCACCTGGTTTCAGAAAACCGATATAGACGACAAAATTGTCAGCAGGCGCAGCTACCTACCTCGATAACACACGGACCAGGTGCCAAAAGTTTTAATTTCTAAGTTATGACTAATTTTGTAGATCCTGCTCCAGATGAGCAGGTTGGCACCTTGCATCGCTGCCCTCCCCCTTCGGTGTATCGTTATACTGTATGTGTGAAGGGGTGAATGAGAGGCACAAATATGCTTTCCCTCTGTGTCCCCTGGACGTGAAAGGGTGCTATATCAAATGCAGTCTATTCACCATTTACCATATGCAGTGAAATTGACACTTACTGTAGCAGCTGATCATTGTTGGTTTCACCCATAGAATATTTTCAGATTTTCTATTTTTATCTCAGCCACAGACTTTCTCCTCTGTTTTTCTCTTGGGGTTGCTTGTTTATTTATTTTATATTTTACTTCTCGCACCGTAGCCGCTGCTCCCTGCGTCCTCCCACAGCAGGGGAGGCATAAACACACGGGGCATCAAAGGCTTCGACCCCAAGTTGCCTTCTCCTGTCCTGCCCGTCCTCCTTTCTTGTCCTCTCTCCTCTCCTCTCTCTTCCTGCCCCGTCGTTCCTCCCCTCATGTGCGGCTGATTAAAATGGCGGAGGTGGGGGAAGAAAAACACACGCTTTGTTTTTCCCGGCATTCCGTGGGATTTACATCACATTGAGCTGTAAAGGATCCTTCAATTCCGACTGGTCCAATGGGACCCCGAAGACGCACAGATGGAGCGTCCATCTCACCCCATTCCTCCACCCCTCCTTGCTTTGCTTGCTTCGCCCGTAGCGCCGCATGATGGTTTTATGCTGTCTACTGAATGGCGACGATGCTATGGATTATCAAATAAAATTGTGGTGTTCAATGCCATTTTTATAACAAAAAAAAAAAGTAAACTCCTCAGCTTCAGAAATCCAAAAATAAAACCAGAGGCAGATTCAGTTCAGGGTTTAAGTTGGGTTTTTTTTTACTGGGGGGAAAAAAGGAAATTGGTATTGAATAATCTGTCATTAAGGAATTGGTATCAGTTTGTTATCTTTATCATTGGCAATATCTATCAAATATTTGAACAATACCCCGCCCTGTTCACTCATTTTCCTTCTCTCTGCATTTGTCTTGTCCTCCTGGCGTCTGCTCTCCTCCCTTCGGTCACATTCAGCACGGATGGCAAAGAAGATACAAGGAGGTCTATTCACAGGCTGAGTGACTGCTCATTTTCTCGTCTCTGCCTCGCCCTTCTTGTCTCAGTCACTCAGGATCTAATGAAATGAGTCTGTTTCTTTTTTGTTTAGGTTTTCTGGGGTGGAATAGGCACTGCCATTGTGCACTCATGGCGAACAGTTATTACCGCTGTCTTATCATTGGCTCCGATAGCCGTGTTTGCTATGGGGCGTTGTGAGTTAATATGCTGTCCTTGCAGTAACCTTGATAAATGTCCTATAGCAGTGACTTTCAACCCTTCTTTCAACACTTCAAGGACCCTCAATTTGACATGCATTAGGCCACAGGCCCCATTTGATAATACTCTGGGACCCCAATCTGAGGATATTTTTCTTGTTAGATATGATTTAGTCGAAACTTCCGTACCTGTTAACAGTGTTACTATGATCGAAGCCATCAATATCATACATTCCTTAATGGTTTCCCGGAATATCTTGAAGGACCCCATGTTGGGAACCAATGTCCTATTGGATGGACGGCGGTTGGTGTAGAGTCCTGTGTAAAACCGCCTTTTGAAGACAGTAACACTTGAATAACACTTTGATTTGACGTACTGCATTTACTATTCCAACAAAAACGGAAGTGATTATGTAATTTGGTCTCTCAAAATGCACTTCCACTCGCATCTGACGAAGTGCATAGAGAGTAGTAGACTTCTCCGGTCATTCAAAAGGTTCAGCAAGCCAGCGTGTACTCACCCGCATCTATAGTATACATAACGAACATTATGGACCAGACCACCACACGCACGAGAGGTAATGTCTACTGAAAACAATTGCAGCACGTCAAGTGACGATCACAGGCCCTCTGGTAAGCTTGCACGTTGACTGGAGAGTAATAAAACAATGCAAAAGTGACCCGAGCTCAAATCGCACTTCAGTCAAGCAAAGACGTAAGTAATGGGGCACTTGAATAGCAGCAAATACCCCGTGTCTGCAAGTGATTTCACACAAAGGGCAACACCCTGGTGTGTGTGTGTGTGTGTGTGTGTGTGTGTGTGCGTGTGCGTGTGCGTGTGTGTGTGTGTGTGTCCCCGTGTCCGTGACCACATGTACAGTATGATTCATTAGATCATGTTCATTAAATTGAAATTCCCCCCTGCCGCACATGCTTATACACATAATCTTAACACACACACACACACGCAACCCTCCAAATATCTGTGTAAATTTGCAGCTGGAGTGGTTGGCTGGTTGAATCTGACAACTAAACCGTTTTCAGATTTCATTTTCGTTCGGTCGGGCTTCATCCCTCCACATATGGAAGTAATAGAGTGATCTACCGGTTTATTCCAAACAACTCACTTTTGGAGACAATAAGCCTGGATACATGTGTACTGCATCAAAGCACACTGGAGGCCGTCTTACTTAAAGTTCTGCTCAAAGGATATTTCATCTCATTAAGTCTGATTTATTCTGGATTTTAGAGAGCGGAAGTTTGCTCACTGCACTTCATTTATTTTCATTTTGTCTTTTTGTGGGGTGATTACATATCTTTAATCTGCAAGTAAATACTGTGATTGTGGCTCCCTGTGTTATAGAACATACTTATTTGTTTGTATCTGAAGGGAAGTTTGAGGAGAGGGAATTTTTTAAATTTAAATGTTGAGGGAAATGTAAAGTAAAATGACTTTAACCTTTACACTATCGCAATCGTTAAATTTACGCATCTCAAACTGTTGGATGTTGAGGATGTTCCTTCAGGCCTTGTGGGTCGGAGCCATAGTGGTTAATGTTTAAACATTGATGTGTGGACGTGTGAAACCATTTGGCTGCCGACGGCATGCTTCTAGTCAGGGTGATAAAGCAGCTTATGACTATGTCAACTGTTTACATTTTGCTCACAACTTCTAGCTCCTTGTTTAGCTCTCCACATCTTCCAGACGTGGCTTCTGGTCCCCAGTCCATGACCCTAATAATAACTGCTGTAAAGGTGCCATTCTCCTCCACAGATTTAGTGAATGTTTATTTTGCCTTTTATTTTCAGTCTCTGTCTTTCCATCTCGACACCTTCTTAACTTGGATTCTAAATAACTTTGAGAGTAAATGCTCTGTTTAAAATAACGATGTAGGATATTGAGTCACCTTTGTTGAGAAAATTATAATGTTTACTAATCTTTCTTTACTTTCTGAGTTTTAATGTTTTGGGGTTTTTTTTGGTTTTTTTTGTCCTTAGTGTGCATGCAAGATTCGCACACACACACCTCCCCCTCACATATCTCACCCTCGACTACTGTGCAAGGAACCCAGATAAAGACACCCAACTGCGCGCGCACACACACACACACACACACACACACACACACAGCCCACAGAGACTAAACTTTATAAAGAGGGGTTGTATTGCATGCTGTTAGGTGGACGCCAGCTGACAAACAGGCTGAGTGGAGCTGTAAAAGTCATTATCGTCCGTGTGACTCCTGGGGTTGCTCCTCCACTTAGCTTAGCGCGTTCACCTCGTCGGGGAGGGCCTTAACTCACCAGAACGCCTGACAGGCCTTGACCCCGCCGTCCCCTGGGTGCAGGGCACAAGGGTTGGGGCAACAGTGGGGTATTTTTTCTGCTTGTAAGCAAACAGTTATCCAGGAGCTTCCATTGTGAAGCGGGGCGCGGTTAAAAGTCGCCTGGTATATTTTAGAGTAAAACATCCCATGTCCAAATTCATTAACTTAGCAAGACTTTTTAAATGCGTGCCTAACGTGGGGATTGCGAGGACCTTGAGTGTGTGTCCCATCACAATACCCAATAATGCCATGTTTAATTCCCTCTTCTGTTGGAGAGAACATGTACATCTATATTCCATTAGAGGACTTATTTTACTTAAAATAAGGCCTTTGTCATAAAGTGTGATGACAGACAAACATCAGGAAGTGGCTGCTCAGTGCAGCTGGCCGGCAGGCTTTCCTGAGAGTGCAACGTGCACCCAACACCCAACTTGTGTTCAAATGCAACATATAAATAACGAGATACACATATCCACATGCTCCAGCAAATGACTCGAGCTATTTGTGCTTTTTTTTTTTTTTTTTTTCTCTCTCACTTTTCCCCCTAAAATAGTGTCGGAACTTAGAAAATGGCCTCCTTTCTCATCACAGCAAAAATGTGTTTGGTGTAATGTCACCTGTCTTAAAACAAGAAAATATGTATGTATCAGCGATGTGTTTGATGTCTGGCGATTGTCAGCTGTGACTGGTCCATGTTAAGGGCCGCAGACTAAAGACAGGCCAGCCAGACAGGGCTAACGCAACCCGTCCAGCAGATGTGTAGAGCCTTGACACACTCCAGTCCCTCTGCTGTCCGTCCACCGTCTTCAGCCTCCAACCAGATGGCCGAAGAAAGACACGTTCCACCAGGAACATTGCGTAACTGGCCACTGAAACACACACTAACACACACCCCAGTAGTATATGTGGATTAATGGGGCACAGGGAGCCCACTTCATCCATCAACAGCTTTGTGTTTTTCTCTCTGTGTGGATCCATCACCGCTTCACTCTCACTCTTTCTCTCACTCTTTCCCTCCTCTCCTTCTCTTCACGTCATCTCTCTGCTCCGTCATCTATCAAACTAATGCTCAGGCCCTGCATATCTCTTTGGGTTATATATAGAGATGTGACGATACCACTTTTTATTTTTTTCCGGTACCAATGCCAATCCAATATTTATTCTCTTTTGCGATTAATTATAACGGAGAAACTTCATACAATTGTACGAGCAGGGGTTCAGGATGGACTGGACTTTCAGTTCTGTTCTCACAGCAGATGAGCGCTATGTAAGCTCAGACTTGGAACCCGCTTTGATCTGCACTCATTCCATATCCATTTATTATAACATTTTTTGCAGTTGATATCAAACGAGCGGTACTTTCAGTAGCGTAGCAGCCTCAACTCCAGTTTCTCTTGTTCTCTTTGATGCGTGGAGACGGGTGTTTATGTTAGCGCGAACCAGGGCAGAGTGCAGCACATCTCCATTGCCTTGAAAGGAGTCCCACACGTTTCATAATGTGTACACAAGGGAGACGCCGTATAGAGTACATTTCGGTCACAGAGAATTGAGAAGTTCACGATTCCAGTCAAAGGAAAACAAGTGGAGATGATTTCGGGGTGGGATTTTTTCGCCCTGTGCTTGGAGGAGTGGAGGAAACGCTAAAGGAGAGTGGAAGAGTGGAAACGAAGACGATACCGCAGTGCGAGGAAGAGCGTCTGCTCTGCCGAACCAAGTGCCAAGATAACATCAGGGCCCCGTGATATTACTGTAAACATGTTCCATATGCTCCCCCTCCCCTCTCTCTCTCTCTATCCGCCTAGCGCTTCTTTTCTTCCACTCTGTCTCATTCTTGTCTTTTTTTCCTTTCTTTTGTTCTGCAATCTCCCTCTTCTACTGCCTGCTTGTTTTTAATAAGGAATGCTCCGTCGAAGGGAGCATTTGATCTTCCTGATGCTTTGACCCAAACAAGGCGAGAGCGGAGGTTTAGGTATTTTGGTGGTTGGGGGGGCCGGGTGCTGCAGCTGCATGTGTCCCCAATTACAACGGCAGCGTGATGGAAGTGAAGAGCTCCAGATTTACTGCCGGTCGCGTCACTCAGTGGTCGGCGGACCAGCATGAAAAAGCACCTAATCCAGACCAGAAATGTGCGCGCGGAGATCCAGGTGATCGTGTGACCCGTCACACAGCTCGCCGCCCTTTAAAGACCGTCCCGCTCTAATCTCACCTTTCAACCCCCTCCGCCACCTCGCCGCTCTGTATCTCTCGCTTTTGCAGCAATGTCGACGTTCAAACTCATGCAGGCTCGGCGATCCATCAAGCTTTCCCACTTCGAGCTACCCTTTGGGCGGCCGTATTTCTTCCCTGTGAATAATTATCCACAGTCTCTTAGTCCACATCCATATTTGGGAGGCCGGCGGCGATTACCCCGGAGTAACTGTTTTCCACTGAGTGTAAAGCAGGGATTGACAAAGAACAGAGGGAAAATGCTACACATTAGCCTGGATGCACATATGGCACACTCTCCAAAAGCTTTTTTTTTTTTTTTTTTTTCATTGTTTGGAGAGTGAAGCTATTTAGACTGAATGAAAAATGAATTTAATCTGTGGCGGGTTTAACTCAGAGGAAATAGTTGACTGCGTGCTAGGGGCATTCTTCCTTTAATTTGTATGCGGTAGTCTCCATCGAAAGTGAACACGTTTTTTTTGTTTCTTTTACTTTTTCCTAAAATAAATTGTGTGACTTTCTGCATACAAAGCAGATAAACTTAATTTGTGAATCCAGAATTGCAAAACGTGTTGTTTAAAAACAATCACCCCTTTTTCAATACCCCAGCGGTAACTGTTGAAGTGTCCTACCTTTTGTTTTCTGACTTCACAATGGCACCCTCCCTAAAATGAAGCAGGTTTAGGTCATGAGAATGACATACGAGTCGTGTTCTCCTTTTAAGCTATCTCCATGGCGACTAAACCAGGTCTGGCATATTGATGGGCAGCGGAGCGAAGAACACCATATGTCAAGGTGCATAGCAGCAGGCGGCGGGATATTACACACAGAAGGCTCTAACCGATTTAATCTCGACAACCTGAGAGACTTCTTAGCGAGGGCCTGACAGGAAATGAGGTAATACAATAGAGATCTTTGTGCCTATACTCTCTTTTGTGTGTGTGTGTGTGTGTGTGTGTGTGTGTGTGTGTGTGTGTGTGTGTGTGTGTGTGTGTGTGTGTGTGTGTGTGTGTGTGTGTGTGTGTGTGTGTGTGTGTGTGTGTGTGTGTGTGTGTGGTTTATGGGAGGTGAGGTGAGGTGAGACGCTGCTTGAAAAGGAGAGCTGGAATCATTTAGAAGGTGTGCTCACTGCTTCGTCAGCCCCTGCACGCGGTTCCGCTTCATTCAGATGGCAAAAGGGAGAAAGGCTGGAAAAATAATTGATTTTCACGTCACCGTCCGTCTTTCATGTCGCCATCCGTCTCGCTCCCCGGCTCTTCCTTTTGAGAGAAACAGGATCCAGTCCCTGTCGTAGGAAGCCGTTTTTAATTCAGAACGACACTAGATCAATTGATGCCTGTATTTGAAACTTTGCTGACACAAGTAGATGAAGTGCAGGATAACACTAACAGCATTAGGTAACACTAACAATATACAGAATAACAATATCCTTATTACCGCCCTCTACTGTGGGTCCGAGTGGAAAACAAAAGCTTAATCCATATTTATATGCGTAGCAGCTGTAAGCGATACACAATAGGCACCAGTAAAAATGAGACTGGAGTCTGCCAGTCACTTAAAAGCATGTTGCACTTTCTGCCAAGCTAAACGAAATCCTCCCCAGAATAGCCCATACTGTATAAACAAAATGAAAACCAAATGGTACCAAATTCATTAATAGTCCGGGGAGGCTCGCTACATGGTCCTGGACTTTTCTTTTTCGCCAATATTGTTTGAGTCAGATTAGCTATAGCCCTCCGCACCGGCCTCCTGTTGAAGTCCCCCCCCCCCCACTCTGGCCTTTCGATCGGTTTCAATTTTTTTGCACGATGGTACACAACGGCCATTGTCCACGCTTTCCAACCCCGAAAACAGTGTTGTGTTTTTTTTTCACAATTTGTCAACGTTCATAGACTGCGACACCGCCTCCAATCTGCTGAAATGTTTTCCACTCAACTCTTGAGTTTGCGTTGAATGCATTTGCCAAAGGTGGTTGTAACACACACAACCGCCTCTTGGTTTTCACGTTTTCCTGCCGACCCACTGCACCAGCGCTGAGCCGCGCCATTCCCACCCAACTTCTTTACGTCTATGTGAAAGCCACAGGGGAATTGAAATCACTATGGTCTGCCTTGCCATTAAGGGTCACTTGCTTTCGATCTCACTATAGGACACACACACACACACACACACACACACACACACACACACACACACACACACACACACACACTTGGGTCTCTGTGTCTAGTTATTCAATACTATGGGGCTAAAGAGTAAATTTCATTAACATTGAACCCCCTTTGACAAATCCTTGCTATTTGGAGACTCTCACAGGTCCCTGAAGCACCTGAGGCCTCTTTCATTTGTGAACAGCAGTGTTTCAGGGTATTGAGTTTTTTTCCCCCCAACATTTTTAGTATAAAGAGATAGTGGGAAGAACAAAGCTGTTGTTGTACCTTCATACATAACTGCAGTGAAATGGGCGAGCGAAGCAGTAATGATTACGCATCTCTGTTGGTCGATTTTATTTTAAAGCTGCTTAAATGTTATACTGTATATAGTGACTCCCTCCATCTCCACTTTGTTGTCTTGCGGTAGTGGAAAGCGTTTAAATAGTGAGAGACGGTGTTTGTCTTTCTGCCTCTCATTCTCTCGCTCCTCTGGGATAAAAATTCCTCTTCCTTCACCCGCCCTCCAAGTCATGTCTCCTCCGTTTCTCTCTCTCTCCCATGTTCCTGGGTTCCTCGTTAGGCCGCTACCTCTGCTCTCGCTAGCGGTGGAATGCTGCTGCTTATTTTCCTAACCTCGGATGAGGAAAAGGATTCCGCGGAGCACCGCGCGTGATTGACAGGGAAGCGTGCTGGAATGGGTCCGAGATTCCTTCTTTCCCCCGGCAACCGGGGCCCGGGGCTCCACAACAGGGCTGAAAAAAAAAAAAAAAAAAAAAATGTAATTGGGAAAACTCATAGAACAACTTTCACCTGAATAAAACTTTTTTGCAGCCGCTGATTTATTTCTTTATCTGCCTGTCCCTGCCTCCTCCCTCATTCCCTCTCGGGTGGGGTTTCTTGAGGCTGAGCGAAGGGTCGGGCAACGCAGAGCTCACAGAGAGTCTGAGACGATGTGGATGGTGTGCTCCATGCTTCTAGAAGCATCCACTGCAAGCACAGTTTATAGCACACTTTATAATGCAGTTTATATGTCTAACTCGTCAAGTGGCTAAGAAATGATGGTTGATCTAATACAATGTAGTTAATATTAGAATATTTTGTTTACACATTGCATACTTCCTAGATGTAGATTTCCACTTTTAAACACACATTTACGTAACATCCGGGGGTTCATCGGCATTGAGCGCCCCCAGCAAATCTTTGTCTGGGACCATTTGTTTCCAAACCTGTGATTTCAATGAATGCAACAGGAAAGACACGTGTCTGCCGAGACGGGCTGATGTCCAATCATATTGCCAGCAATAATGCCATTGCCGTCCAAGTGACACCATCACTGTGCTTGACATAGTGTTCTAATAGAACATTCTTGACTTAAAACTTCAGACAGTCATTTCCTTTGAACTAGATTGATAATATGTGCCTCCAACAGTCATGCTGTTCCTTTGATATATTTTAGGCAACCTGGCCATTGTGGAAATTCCGATATGCGTATTGAATGAGTTTGGAATGGGGTCCAGGTCCGCCTGTTGTCACACGGTGTCTCGATCCCAGTGACGCTCTAAATCCTGCTACATTACCCCGGCGTCCCAAGATTCCATCTGCCAGAGCCTCTCCTCCAGGATTTATCATCCCGGAGGAATCTCATATTTCCAACTCTTAGCTGATAGGAGTGTGTGTGTGTGTGTGTGTGTGTGTGTGTGTGTGTGTGTGTGTGTGTGTGTGTGTGTGTGTGTGTGTGTGTGTGTGTGTGTGTGTGTGTGTGTGTGTGTGTGTGTGTGTGCGCGCGGCTTCACCTGAGCAATGTCGGACACCACGCGCATAGGCGACCAGGAATGCAACTTGGCATCCATCTTGTCCGAGCAGACGCTTTCGGCACATGCGATACAATAAGTCCACATGGTTCAGAGCATAGGCCAGGCACAGGCAGGTGAGGTGACTATATTCATCTGCGACAGACTGGCTGACAGACTACAGCTTCAGAATATGTCGGGGTCTTAAATCTCTCTGCATACAAACACCCATTCATGGCCACACCATTTGGAATGTGCGCTATGAGCTCTCCTGTGAGATGAGCTGGGTCAGACGGGCGGGATGACTCTATCCGTCCGTCTGTTTGTGGAATGTGCAGAGAGAAACAGGCGGGCAAACATTTATTTATTTGTTTATTATTATTATTTTTTTTTTTACTTTTCTATATTTGATCAAGGTCTCATTGCTCAGGCCGCATGCTCATTAGTTATCAGATTAGCTGTGGAGCGTGTGCTAGTGCACAAACATGCACACCCTTGTCCGCCGCCTGTCAGAAGTGAGGCAATGGATGAGCTGCACAGTAGGTGGTAACATGCTTGTACACATTCCTTGCCAATCTGCTGACACCACTTGTAAATGGAGCCAAAGGGAGCTAGGCCCGAAATGGGTTTACCAGGGACTCCTCATTAGATCGGTCGCTACGGCAGAGCCGGGAACGGAGAGAGCGGGAGTTTAGTCATTTATCCCCTTCCACCCTAGGGGCCAAAAAGTCTGTCCTTGTTTCCACTACAGCGGCTAACGGGGCTTTGAGGGTTCACACTGCAAGCTTAAACAGAGCTCGCCGGGGACTACTCTTTACCTCTGGAAGAATACTCAAGCTTCACGAAGTACATAATTTTTGGGTCACCATTACCACGGGTAGTAGAAGAATTTCAAAACAGAAAATATTCCTAAAAGTAGGAACTTTGTCATAACTTGTTGCTTAGCTCGCTGATGTACATTATATCACATGTTTGCCATATCGGATGTCATGGCCTTAATAGTGCTTGGGATAGCATGTGGAGACATCTTAAGTATGGACCCCCGCACTGGAGAGGCTGCTATTGAGTTTCAGTGTACCACACTGTCTCTCCTTCCCAACATCCGTAATACAACCATCCAACATGCAGGCTGCATACTTGTCTTCTAGATGAAAGCATTTAGGATTAGATATGCATGACGACAGACAGTTGTCTGAACCAGTCCTCTGCTTTGGAGTACATATATAAAAAAAAAAAAAAAAAAAAGCTAATATTTATCACCCCACCTCAGCTAATGATGGATCTGGTATAGTTTAGGCATCTGGTATACTGTAGTGTACTAAGGCTGGTGTCGATTAGCATGAAACTACATTAAATTATATTTATTAAGTCAACAGTTTTAGTAATGAGTCTGTTTGAGATCATAACAGACGATAACAGGATTGTGCAAAAAGCCATATTGGGAACAGCTACAGCCCTCATGCTGGTGTGGTTGCAGCAATGGAACTTTCATATTAACAGCATGGTGCTGCTTGATAGAGGTGGTACACAGACTGTTGACACATTTGTTGTTTTTTTTTTTTACTGTAAATCAGTACAGATTTGAACTTTAATAGAATGACCAAAAATGACCCCAGAAGCGTTTGTTTCAAATAAAGTGTCTTAATGTTGTAGTCTACACTTGTTTTACAGTAATAGTTGTTTTTAAAATCAAATTCTGATTGGACAGAGCTGTGATGTGTGAAGCACGTATAGTCAACCCAAATAGTTTGTCACATGGCATAGTGATGCCATGATATATCGGAAAACTGAGATCCCCACTGTGAAATTTAAATGACTTAGAACTGAATTGGCTTATATTGAATCCTCAAAAAATGAAGATTTATCAAATATTCACGTTAAAGCAGATGCTTTACTTCACAATGGCGTTTCACGTCGGGGCAAATGTCAAGTGAAACCTGAGCACTTTCTGCCTCGGTCTATTGTTGATCCAAATAGGGCCTTGTCATAAAGCCTTCTGGGAGCCTACATGTTTCTCCCTCTCCTCTTCCCGTTTGGCTCTCTCTCTCTTATAAGGTTTACAAAGCAGCGCTTTCTGAGGCTGGCTGTGTTCTGTGATGCAGGGTGGCCTCAGGTGAACAGTCATTCCCTCCGGCTGAGCCTTTCTTCATACATTTCAGCTGAAAAGGGGAGCACAGTTTACCCTTTACCTCTCTCTCTCTCTCTCTCTCTCACACACACACAATTCCTCTTCTGACTGTCTTGCCTTCACTTTGAACACTCCCTCTTCCTTGCATCCTTGCCTCTCTCTCGCCCCGCCCTCTGACTCTCGTGCCTCTTTTGACACTTTTCCCCTATCTAACGGTCAGTCTCGGCCTTCCGTGATGCCCGTGGTCAGGATTGTAGTTTTTGAAACCGCACCGCGACAACCGAGGAAGCTCTCCTCCGGCCAATGCATACCCTCCCTCCGCGCGTCGGGAGCTGAATCCACCCCTTAACGCATTTGTACGAGCGCCTCCGTCTTGGGTTTATTATGACTTTAACCTCTTTTTCACTCGCGCCCCCGCTCTTGTCTGCCGTCTCACATTTTCCACCTCTTCTTGGTTCTCTCCCAATATTTATCTCCAACTTCTCTGCCCTCCCTGGCACTGCTTCTTCTTTCAGTCTCTCTCTCAGCATGAAAAGAACCCTCCCATTTTGTCCAATCCCACTCCTCTGTGCCAAGACCGTAATGTTCCATTTGTTTCCCGTCATGGAGCTAATTGCAGTAATAATTCATTAAGGCGTTCAGAGCTCTGTGAAGTCAAACATGCAAACACAAGGACATACAAGCTCTCCTCTCTGTCTATAACTCAACGGTTGGGTGGAGGGGGCCCTAAACCTTCTTTTGGCTATTTTATCAGCCCCTCCTCCCAGGAGGCAGAAGAGCGACAAAGATCAGAAGAAAATAAGACTTGACAGAGAGATAGAGAGAGAGAGCGTGAAGGGGAGGCTGGACTTTGCTAAAGAAAATAAGTCCCTTAATTAATAGTCTCCTGTATACTCAAAACTGTGACAAAGGTGAGAAAGGGATGAATTAGGTGGCAGACATGAGCTGACATAGCTGAAGACCGATGTCTCGAAGAGGAAAGTGCCACCACCCCAACCCCAAACGTATTTTCTTTAACCATGGGCATCTTCACACTGCCTTCAGGATACAAATATGAAGTGTGCAGTAGGGAAAAATGTCTGCTTTCGCAATATCTGCAGGATAAACCCCGAGCCAGGTCAGTTCTTCAGCTAGCATCAGTGGATGAGGGCCCCAGGAGAGGCCTTAATAACATAGTAGGAATGCTCATACATTGGGCTCACCACACCAACCACCCCGGCTCCAAGCACAACCCGGAGACCGTACAATAGAGTATTAGCTGCTAAGCACAACTGCTCAAATTGAACATTTCTGATTTAGTTCTCTTTTTATTTTCCCCCTTTTTAATCGGCCTCACTTTTTATCGACCCCCTGTCCCTCCCTCCCCTCTTCATTCCTTCATTCCTTCCCATGCTCAGGAGTTTGAAGTTTACCACCAAATCCCATTATGGCACCATTACAGCTAAGTCACACAATATCTCAAGCCATTTTATGGCCAAATTCCTGTTCTCTCTGTGATTTCGATCACATTAGTCAAATACAGCTGGAGGGGGATCAAATGCGGCATGTGTTGAACTTAATTTGTGGAGATTTGACCTCTAGACACCTAAACCGCCGGTACGCTTGTAATTTTACATTATCGTTTGCTACTCCATTTCATTTACATGTGATATGTAATTAAAGAGGATTGCAAACATACAGACGTTGGCCTTATAACACGTTTTAAGACTATTGACCAGCCTTTAAACCATAGCTGATATTAAATGGTTAACTCCTAAGAGGCAAGTTTATTGGCTTTAAGAGTGACACTCAATAGTCTTCAACAAATACCTCCAAATAAGTGATCTGAATCACAATCCAACAAGTGTAGTGTCCCAATCACTATATTGGTTCCTGACCCAATTTGGATTACGCCCTACGTTTTACGGAAACATAAATCTCAACCAAACAAGTAGCAGGCACTGTGGAAGTGCCCATTTTAAGCCCTTAGCAACAAATGGCCCTGATAAAACACCATCCTTTTGCTGCTGGGAAACATGAGAAATCTAATCTCAAAATGACCCGCAATTTGCCCGCAGTTCCCTAGATGATTGTCTCAATGAAAGATGGCTGGCTCACAGATGCGCTGCTAAAACACGTAAGGTAAAAAAAGAATAAAAGAAGATACATTGATCGAATGATGTAGATGTAGAAAATAAAGATGATGTAGAAAGGGTCAAATGCCAAAGCTTGGAAACACATTGTTTATAGGTTTAAATCTCCAAATAATGGCAAAAATCCCAAAGTTTAAAGTCCCTCTAATAACCAAATACTTGATGCGGTCCTGCTTTCTTTGCCATTACAACCCTTTTCCAGCCCACTACATGATTCACTTAAGCCTGCTCTCCCTTCTGCCTTCCTACCACTTACACTCTTTCCTTTCCCATGTCCATTTCCCGGCGTGGCTTTCACCTGGCTGCACTCCGCTAGCTGCGTGTTGGCCAAGCTTGTTGACCATGACGTCCCCTACCTCCCTTTCCTGTAAACCATACTTCAACTTTCTCAGGCCACAATGCAAAGGAATATTAGACTCACCCCGGGACCTTGGACCCCCCCCCCGCCCGGGCAAAACACACTGTTACTTTTCTGATGCGGTGACCCTCCTGGTACAGACGAGCAGGTTGTTTTATGTCCCCGCGGAAGGCCTGGGAAACCTTGTTGAAACTCACGATGCCTCCAATTGGGAATAGTGGAGGATAGTGGGAAGAATGATTGGTAAAACCCTAACAGGAAGATGACATGTTATTTTTAAAAAACAGAAATTGTGCAATATCTCAACCAGTTAAAACAGGCAGAAATCTCAAACTGTCGACAGATTGGCTTCTCATAGGGATTCTGAACGCAGCTCATAAAGATGGCGGTCTGTTGTTAAGAGTGTGTTGCCGACACTCAACACTGCCTTCACTAACAGGTGCGGGGTGCCCATTAACACAGCTAATTTCACAGCAAACCGCCACCAACCATTATCTCGAAACACTGCATATTAAACAACAAATTAACACCCAATTACCACGACCCCGGTGTCAAGGGCGGGTCCTGCTTTGACTGCATGTGTTCAGTCAAACCGCCCCCCCCTCCAGTGCTCCTTATAAGAATCTGTGAAGTTTTGTGTGTGTGATCTTTTTTTTTTAACTGTGGAAAAGTGTATATTTGAAATGGATGATTAGGGATTTCACTCCAATGTACAGTACGTGTGTGTGTGTGTGTGTGTGTGTGTGTGTGTGTGTGTGTGTGTGTGTGTGTGTGTGTGTGTGTGTGTGTGTGTGTGTGTGTGTGTGTGTGTGTGTGTGTGTGTGTGTGTGTGTGTGTGTGTGTGTGTGAGTGAATGCAGGGCTCCTTTGTTGGCTCTCAGCACTTTCCTCATTCATCATGTTGGCCTATTCATCATGTCATGCTATGTGTGTCAGTGTCTAGATCCACAAATGTCTAATTTTTCTTGTCAAGGACCGAGGTGTTGAATTGGGTTCGGTCCTTGTTTACAGCCATGTGTATTACGATTTTCATTGCAGAGATTTTTTTTTTTTTTTTGGCAATATTATTCTGTAGGAATCACCTTCCGACCCAAGAGCAGAGCACAGTCCTTTCCCGTGTCTCCTCTGCGGTAATGAAAAGCAGAGAACTGTCCTGTCGTCAGCTGCTAATAATGCAGCATTATGTCCACAAGGCTCACTGCTACACTCCCTGTAATACATTCAAAGCCTTTGATCTGTAACTCCCAAAAGTGCAATGCTATACTCATTTTTGTCTATATTTTCATCTTGGGCAGCCGAGAACATAAAATGCAACACAACCAAATTTATTTAAACCCTTCAAAACTTCTAGAATGTGTTCTGTTTTTTTGTTAATATTGATACGACGTACTTTATTTTTAACTGATATGTCTACAACTAGTGTCCCATAGTTGTAAAAGCTCACTTTAATCTCCAAATAGTTGGATAGACGCCGTTATGCCTTGGTACTGTAGATGTATGTGTGGCCCACAGCACAGAATCAGACTATCCTTAGGCACACCCTCACTCTCTTCTTCTCTGTCGCTCTCTAATTTGTATCGTCATAATGAACAGAAACATACCCAACTTACTGAAAAACCCATTTCACAAGCAATAAAACGTATTAAAGCCCCTTCTTTGCCATCTCTAGCTGTATTGCAGGAGTGTTCTGACCGACTCCCTCTCATCTCCCCTTTCCTCAGGGTCCGATTTTCTCCATGATCCCGATGTGATGGCTATCGGTTTGTGGAACACCTCGAGTGACGGTAAGGCACGCAGACACACTCAAAATGCAACTGCTGTTTTGAGCGACGCGATCCGTGACTTGATGGATTCCAGCTTCTATTAGGCAAACAAGAGGGAAGAAAGACAGAACCCCAATGCAACCAAACTCTGTATCGTGCTAATCATCTTAAGTCATTAGGCTCAGAAAACACCTTCAGCACCACAGACAGCAGTTGCTCCCCCAGGAAAGGCGGCTTGGCAGAATAATTAATGACACATATTTGCCCAACCAGCTGATCTGCTCATGGGAATGCGACTACAGGTGTGCTGCAATTTCTGAATTTTGGATGACCTCCATCTTAATTCATTGAAAAAACAAAACAGCGGGGCCTTGGGAATGTGCATTGCGCATGCACACACACACACACACACACGCACGCACGCGCGTCTTGGTTGAACCCTTCCTCGACTCCTTTATTTCACCCATCAACACCCATAGAGAACAAACATGTTGACATGTATTAGTAAATATTTAAAATGTATGTACTGCATTAAAATTATATATTTGAATGTATGGAAGGTCTCCATATATTAATATATCACCCACTTGTCTCTTAATCAGAGATATTTAAAATATATTAGATATTATTATTTAATTTAGACGCTGTTGAACTTGAGCTTAGCGTCCCTGGGTTTGTTTGGCATTGTTCATATCCTCCTATACAGGCCGTCCCACATCATTCCTCTCTTAGCAGCAACTATATACACTAAAATGGAGCATGGATAAACACCGCAAGACCGCTACAGTAGTACAGTTCAGACATGATGGAATCGTTTTGAAAAGATAATGTGTAATGTATAAATATTAGGAATTCTGTGTTCCGATTAAAGTACGTTATACTTTCTGCAACAGGAAATATGATGGCTCGCTTTGCATGTTTGCGTGTGTCTGTCTGTGGCATTCCAGCTCGCCCGACGGCGAACATGTGTTCCTTATCTGATGAGTGAAGGGCGATTGCACAACTTGTTTTGTCTGGAAGCGGGTTACGGTTTGGATTAGCTGCGCAGACAACATTCAGGTAGCCGGGCGCTATCGATACGCATCAGTAGATGGAGGTGATCGTGGTGACCGGGGCTCATTATTGGACTGAAATCATGGATGATCACAGTTTACTGAGCTACGTCTCTTTCTCTTGGAGACCAATGCCAACTTAATGAATCTCACCTTTTTTCCGAGCTCTCAACACTAAAATCCAGACTCCTCGGTATGTCCACTAGTGTGTTTAGTTAGCTGTGCAGACGCTCGGGTTTCGGGGGGCCTGCGTCTTGCCGAGCCCGCTGTATAGTGTCACACGGTGCTCGGTGATGGTTTGAAAATACAAACAGAACACCGCGCTGCAAGTGTTGTTACTTTATAAGATATTGTCTGGTACAGTCTGTGTGGGAGAGCGTGCATGTGTGTTTGCGTCATACGTATTTTTTCCCTCTGTTTGGTCGGCCGGTGTGTATGTGTGGGTCTGTGTGTTTTGTGTGAGCGCTTGACTGTACAAAGCCGCGTTCAGAATAAGCAAGGTGATGACAGGGCACCGTTTAGTCGGCTGCCACAATAAAAGAGACAGTGGGCGGCCACGGGTTCGAGTTTCACGTCAGCCCTGGTGCCAAATGCCACAACACTCCACACGAGACAATTACCGCACAGAATGGCTTTGTTGGTGATGTAGGGACACTGGCAGGGCTTGTCCACCACGCGGTTTTCCTGTGCTCTTTGTCCACTCATCCTTCACTTTCCTTCCTCATTTCTCCGTCTTTCATCCTGTTCTCAGCTCTATCCTTCACCTCCCCTCTCCGTTAACCCCCCGCCCCCTTTGAATGTCCTTTTTAATCATCTATCTTTAATCATCTTTAATCATCTTAGCATCTATTCAGGACTTGAGCTCTCTTTGACCACCCCAGCCCACAAACACACATATACATACGATAACACACACATACACACAGTACATCTGCACATATGGACACAAAGGTTTGCTATGGGGATTGTTTAAATGAAGTCTTGCAATGTTTTTCATTTCCCTCAGCTCAACTAATATAGTGCGTGTGTACACTTACAAATCTCAGTGACTTCACAACATTTGAAGATTAATTTTCACCTCCTCAAACCTGACCGCCTATTACTGAACGAACTCGGCATGCGCAAAACCGTTTTTGTGTTCACAAATCTTATTTCTCATTCTCAAGTCTATTTGTAGATCCATGTACACGTTCACAAATACCGGTAGCTTGGAGTCTTTATTAGCTCCATTATAATCTAATCGTTGGACGTGCGTGCGTGTGTGTGTGTTTTAATAGCTTGTAAGTTTGTGTTTCAGTATAGATGTGCAGGGGAGCCTGTACAGAGAAACAACACACAAGGACATTGACTGATGTAAATAAAGGCTTTCAAAATAATTAGTTTAGGATAATGGTCCTTGTCTGTGTATGGGCGACGGCAATTACACTGTAATTGTGCCGTATTTGTGGATCTGCACTTAATTCCACAATACTCGCCGCAGGCTCTCCTCCCTCATCAGATTTGTATATTGTTGTAAAAGTCTCGAGTGTTTTCGTTGGAGGTGATGACAGAGAGATGGGGAGGAACAAGTCTTAAAGCAACAGCAACCTTTCGTCCTGCAGCACCCCCTCGCCATCACCCGATCGCTCTCTCTCTCGCTCACTCACACTCTCTCACACACACACACACACACACACACACTACACACTGACCGAGACACCCAACTTTAGGTCAGTTCTTGTGTTGTGTTTGGCGTTCCTCCTAGGTGGTGAAGAGGGGAGGGAGGATGCTCTGGCGAGGGGAAAGGCGTTCTGGGATAAAAGAGGGATAAGGAGGAAAGACGTGTTGAAAAGGAGGAGGAGGAGGTGTGTCTGAAGCGGAGGTGAAAATGTCAGAGGCCGGATGGTCGACACGTGGAAGGTGTTTGAACAGCCTGGCTGAGCGGCAGCGCAGGGGCTGACGTGAACGCCGCCCCATTACTCAGAACAGAGAGAACGGGGGGATAGTCATTCTTGCGTAGGAAATGATCTGGCTGGAGATTGTGATCTGACCACAGCGCTGTGAAAGAATTTACAAAAGGGAGTGTCAAGTTTGCAGAGGGACACATATAATGTGTAGAGTGATAAATGGGGGGGTTGTCATATTCTTCAAACATGTTTGTTTCACACTGAAGCAAACACTGTGTGTGTGTGTGTGTGTGTGTGTGTGTGTGTGTGTGTGTGTGTGTGTGTGTGTGTGTGTGTGTGTGTGTGTGTGTGTGTGTGTGTGTGTGTGTGTGTGTGTGTGTGTGTGTGTGTGTGTGTGTGTGTCACTAGTGAGGGCCGGATCTTTCATGACAATTTTCTTTGGTTTAGAAGTGCACCGGAAACATCGGTCCTCACCTACCAGGTGTACAATTTACTCATACCTCACTTTTTACCAGCACAAGAATGTACTCTGTGTGTGGTTATTTATATTTTAATTACAAAAGGACAAGCCACTACTAGTACATATGCCTCTCAGTGATGTTTGGACTGGGTTTCCCTCCCTCTACTTCACAGTGGGCTCGCAGTGTGTTTACTGACACCCTGTGTCGGGTGGGTGTCGGTAAACACAAACACATAATCACCCAAACAAACTTAACAAGTCTTGAACCTGATGATGTGTTCACGTTGGGCGTGTTCACACTTGCTCATACAGACCCATAAATAATCACAATACAGTTTGCATAATCTTGTGCCACTTTTTCTCTGCTCTTGCTCCTTCCCTCCCCCTTTCTCCCTTTCTCCCTCTTTTTTGCCTTCTCTCTTTCTCAGAGCCCTTCTTCATCCGCCTGGAAGCCCCCATGAACAACATCACCACCTCCCTGGGCCACACCGCCGAGCTGTTCTGCCGTGTGGCGGGTAACCCGCCGCCGATGGTGCGCTGGCTGAAGAACGACGCTCCCGTGGTGCAGGAGCCGCGCCGCGTGTCCTTCCGGCCGACACCCTACGGCTCCCGCCTCCGCATCCGTAACCTGGACACCACCGACACAGGCTACTTCCAGTGCGTGGCCACCAACAGCCAGGGCACAGTGTCCACCACCGGGGTGCTCTTCGTCAAATTTGGTGAGATGGCGTCCGAGTTGGTGTGAGGGGCTGCAGATTAAGGCCATATGCTTTCTGGTGTCTTATGTGTGGAAGGGTTTCTTGTTACATCCACAGACAACATTTTCACATTGCAGGTCAGGATCCAGGACTGTTGCTGGAGTGAAATCAAAACCTTGTTATTTTGTGATACGCAATTTCTAAATTAAAGTATGAAAAGGAAAAATGGGCTGAACTGACAGAGATCTCACAATATAAGTCCCTAATATCTCAAATTGTGTATATGAAGCCCAAGACTCTTAAATTACTTTGTTATAGTTCAATGTAATTACATTATATTACATTACATCATTGATGTAGTGTTAAATTGGGTCCGCATCAATAAATAAATGCATTTCAAAAGCGGCATCTGTCACTTGATGCTCAGTCTGTAAATAGTGAAAGTGATGGAAAAATGCATCCTTAATCGTGTGCTCTGACGAGAGGCCGCCAGTCAAGATGTCTTCCTGAGAGTTAAGTCTAGGAATGGTATAATTCCTACTGTACTAAAATTCCCATGCTTTCTTTTCCAGATCCACTCCCTACGCCTCTGCCAGGACCCCAGTAAGTCTGCGTTCATTTATTCTTTCCTCTCTTCTTCTGTCCATCCTCCTCCCTTGCCCGGCCTTGGAGGGTGGGGTAATAACTAACCAATGTCCCTCATGTCAGTGGAGAACATGATTAATCTTGTGAAAGGCAAATGCGGAGCTATGTTTTTAGAGATACTCGTGAGCTGTTAACTCTCCTTGCAAACATTCGCCAGCATGTTTCCAAGCCACGCTCGATCCTTAATATCCAAACTGTGAAAACATAACCTGTCGTTGCTGAAAGACATACAACGCAGAGTGATGAGAGGAGCAGATGATAGATGCTTTAGCCAGATTTTATATGCAGCGGGGAGCAGCGCTGTGGCACTGCGGTACGGCGTCGCTTGGAATCTATAAATACCTTTTCCTATAAATCTCTCCCTTCGTGCCGTCAACCTATTGATCTGAAAATAGCTGCGGCCTCTGATCCCTCCCACACTTCTAAAACTGTGTTAAGACCTCAAGTTTTGAACTCCCGAAAATACTTTTCAACGTCGATTGACCCTCGTTTAACAAGATAAGTGGAAAAAACTAGTGATTCTACCAATTTCAGTCAATTAAATTCTTGTGCTGTTCATTTAGTCTTTGAATCATAATAAAGTTATTAAAATTGGGAGTGCATGTTCCCTCACTGCTAGCATATCTTATCTTATTTGTTTAATTGTTGCAAGTGGACTCATGTGTCGCCCAGATGTTGGCTTATAACAGAAATGAAAGAAATGCTCATTACATAATTCTCACAAATAAGTTGTTTAGGAACATCAATATAAGACTCTGTAATGCATCAATCTGGAAAACTAGATTTTGTCATCGTTAGTGTATTCAATATACACTAACGACGATAAAATCTAGTTTTCCAGATTCCTGACTTCAAGTCCTGAAGTGCTCGGCTTGGGGATGTTGCTCGGCCAAAGAAATCATCTGAAAGGGCGGGGGCGCACTGTATGAAAAATGATTCCGCTTAATGGATACGCTGCACTTTTGACTCCTCAACATTAATATTTATCGATTACCACGGCCCTAAATGGGACGTCGCATTACATTTCAAGAGTCTGTCTCCGAAAACGTGTTCTTGTCGAGGAGAATTGCTTTCAAAGTCTCTTTTCGGTCCCACTTGTTGCCTTTGGTTGACACCAGCTTCTCCCAAGTGTGATCAGATGAAACTGAGTCGGGTTTCTGCGGCGTTTGATGCTCTGTAGATCAAAGGGAGTCAACTGGCCCTTTTCCCCACTGACATCATCGCAGGGCTTGCTGCCACGATTCACACAGCGCTCTGGGAATATTAAATTCAAAATATTGGCGCAATGTGGCTATCACACACATACTAAATACGCACACATACGGACTAGCACTACCATGCATGAACACATTTAGACACTTGCTTTCCCATATATGCGATATTAGACGCATTGTGAATTCATGTACACATACGCACAAACACACAAATACATACATGCAGTGTGCACAGAACGTGTGCCAACTGACAGTCGCTTGTAGGCTTTATTTTGAGACTGGCTGTTGTTTGATGTTGTTTTAGTTCAAGTTAGTGTTGCCTATTCTGAGTCATTTTCCTATTCGACAAATTTGGGACAAAAACAGATCGTTCTCTATGGTCCGTCCATGACAACTGCCTCATCAAAGGCACACATCGAAATGCTTCTGTTGATTATTGTTATCCTTATGTAGATTTATTATAATTATTATATTAACAGTACATTTAGATACACCAGTCAGCCACAACTTTAAAACTGACAGGTGAAGTGAATAACATTGATCATCTGGTTCCAATGGCACCTGTCAAGGGGTGGGATATATTAGGCAGCAAGTGAACAGTCAGTTCTTGAAGTTGATGTGTGGGAGGCAGGAAAAATGGGCAAGCATAAGGATCTGAGCAACTTTGACAAGGGCCAAGTTGTGATGGCTCAACAACTGAGTCAGATCATCTTCAACACAGCAGGTCTTGTTCCCGGTATGCAGTGATTAGAACCTACCAAAAGCAAACCAGTGTCAGGGTCATGGGCGCCCAAGGCTCATTGACGCGCGTGGGTAGCGAAGTCAAGCCCATCTGATCAGATCCGACAGAAGATGCTGCTATGGTTGAAAGGTGTCAGAACACACAGCCCCATACGCAGCAAGCTGTGTATGGGGCTGTGTAGCCGCAGACCGGTCAAAGTGTCCATGCTGACACCCCCCCCACTCACCGCCGAAAGTGCCTACAATAGGTACGTTAGCATCAGAACTGGACCATGGAGCAATGGAAGAAGGTGCCTGGTCTAATGGATTATGTTTTCTTTTACATAGTGAGGATGATCGGGGGTGTGTGTGTGTGTGTGTGTGTGTGTGTGTGTGTGTGTGTGTGTGTGTGTGTGTGTGTGTGTGTGTGTGTGTGTGTGTGTGTGTGTGTGTGTGTGTGTGTCGTTAACTTGGGGAAGAGATGGCACCAGGGTGCACTATGGGAAGAAGGCAAACCAGCGAAGGCAGTGTGATGCTCTGGGCAATGCTCTGCTGGGAAACCTTGGGTCCTGGCATTCATGTGGATGTTACATGACACCTACCAAAACATTGTTGAAGACCAAGTAAACTCCTTCATGGCAAGAGTATTCCCTGATGGCAGTGGCCTCTTTCAGCAGGATAATGCACCCTGCCACTCTGCAAAAATTGTTCAGGAATGGTTTGAGGAACATGACAAAGAGTTCAAGGTGTTGATTGGCCTCCAAATTCCCCAGATCTCAATCTGATCGAGCGTCTGTGGGATGTTCTGGGGGGGACCTTCTCAATGTTAGGCAGGTGGTTTTAATGTTGTGGCTGATTGGTACTGACAGCAAAATGGTTAAGCCCTTGGTTGTTTTGATGAAATAAAGTTGCTTTGGGAGACTAATTCAGACTAAACTTTGTATCAGCTGCAGTATTTTCCAGTAAAATTAATAAATAAAAGCTTTTGGCACAACAGAAAAAGTCCTGGTTTGCCTGGCCCCAGGATGTTGTTGAGATGGCTCTACACGATTAAATAAATCTGAATAAATTGCTGGTGTCAACCTCCAGTATTTTGCTTCAAAGATTAATTTGTTTACATATTTTCAAGTTTTTATGTGTTATTTAAAGCAGTCTAGCTCAATCTCGCCCACGGTATATTCACAAGATTTTTTTGCAGTCAGACTGCACCAATGTGATGTCTGTTAATTTGCGCGTCTGTGTGCATTTTACTCTCAAATCAAGGTAAAGAAAATAATAATTAAAATAAATTCTTATGGTATTTTAATTCAGACCACGCTGTGCTCACACTAGCCTTTAGAGGAAACCGTCGCAGTGAATCAAATTGTAGCCGAAGTCCTCCCAACACGGCAGCGCAGAAGACATTGCGGGCTTTCACTGGAATGGGGCGATAAAGGGAAATGCCGGCGTGCGGATCACCAGCGCTGCTCAGTTACTTTCACCGGCATCTTGTTAAGCCGCAAAGGTGGGTTTTGGCAGACGTCAGCGAGACAAGGTCACCTGATGATGACACGCGGTGACCCCCCCGCACGATTGAAGTGTCAAAACGTCCCCGACCGGCCGGTTTCAGAGAGACACCTGGTGCACATGCTAATTGGTTCACCTCCGATGTATTACTTTCCCAGTCCCTCTCTCTCTCTCTCTCTCTCTCTCTCTCTCTCTCTCTCTCTCGCTGCTCAGTCTCCCTTTTTTTATATCCATGTGTTCTGTTTGTTTGGTCTTCGCTCGGGCTTCTGTCTCCTCCGATTTGGGCTGGAGCGTACACTCTGTGGTGTGTGGGACGTAAGTGGCTGCATGTATGTGTGTGTGTGTGTGTGTGTGTGGGTGTGTCCATAGGGGTTAGTTTTTCAGAGTAGCCACAGGAAAGACCTAAAGCCCTGGAGCCGGAGAGTTCAGGCCAGCAGCTCAGCCTGTGTACACTGCGGCTTCCCCACACACTTCGGAAGGGCACGAGGAGAGCCGCCCGCAGCCAAATCAGAAATGCCCCCCCCCCGCGAAGCTTGAATCGATCGCGTTCCCTTTTTCTCAAGAAGGAAATGTTCTCCCGCACCAGAAGAGGCTGTGGGTTATGGCAACCAGGCGGTCAGAAATCCGCCCCTTACCTTCTCTTGAGTCTAGACTGCATTCACGCTCCTCCCTGGCCTCCTGCTTTCTCCTTCCTTCTCCATCCATCTACCCCCACCTCCCTTCTCCTCTGTTGATGTGTTCACAGAGCCAGAAAAAACAGAGGGAGAGCGACGGGAGGTGGGGAGGGGGGTGGAAATGTCTGGTTGGCCCAGAAAATTAGACCCCCCAACTCTGTACCCTGCCACGCTTCCTACTGAATCGGGAACAGGGGCAAGGTGGAAGGGGGGAGGTGGGGAGTCAAAGAAAAACAGTGTTACAGGATGGGGGGGGGGGGGTTGGCCTTAACACTTTGGCTTGCGTGGCACTCTTTGATTCACGGCCTCTCCGGGGTGGGCGACGCTCAGGTCTGATTAAGTGTGCGAGCCAGCGGGGCTTAGCCGTAAGCAGGATCAGGGGCCGTCAGAACCTCCTAACTGGGAGCGGCATGCAAACACGGGGAGCGGGCCTCAAATTATACGCGGCGCGCACGTGAGAGGCGGACGCAAAGAGGCATAATATGAAATAGTTCATAAGTTCCCTTTCATCCCCCCTCTCTTTCGCTCCTTTGTGCCATATCCTCCTCTGGGCTGTTGTGTGCGTGCAAGCTCATTAAGCCAATTCGCACGAATAGAAAGTTCTATTCTCTTCCACAGCGCCTTATCATAATACACAAGGGTAACTGGATTTCTTCTGCACCAGACAATGGGATATGTACAAGCGGCCGGGTTGAGCACTAATGCCAATTCAAACGTTTACTTTTAACCATTCATTGGTGTCACTTGAGTTGGAAAATTGAGTGAAATTACATTTTCAGCTCGCAGCAGGATTTCCACGCCGTCTCTCCTCGCGCCGACTTCCTGGAGATGGGAGGTTTTTCATCTGGCAGTGGCTCCTGATCCCGGGGCCTGGGTCTATGTTTATAATAGCTGGGCTTTCTCCCCGTTTGAAAAGATTAATACCACTACACCCAGACTGTCAGGCCTGTTTAAAATTTCCCAAAGCTTTCCCCGGCGCTTTTCTCTCAGCACTGGCGAAAAAAAGTAATTACAAAAATATCTTCAGGTTTTCTTTTTCTTTTTCCTTTCGCCTCCCTCTCTCTCTCTCTCTCTTTCTCTGTCGCTCTTTCCATTTCTCCCCCGTCCAGGCCATACTTCAGAACATAAGACACAAGTTTAACAAAGAACAGATTCCCTCTATCCAGATTTTTTTTTTTTTTTATATATCTTCCAGCCACATCTTTTCATGTCTACCTTCTGACCCTGCTGCTCTCTCCGCCCATCTGTCTCCTCTCTCTCCTCTCCCTTTCTTCATGTCATTCCCCTTATCGTATCCTACATCTCTCAGAAATAGACCCTTAAAAGAATTTTACCGGCGACTCACTGTCCTGCACCTTTCATAATAAAATCAACTCTGACCCAGTTTGAACAATACAATGGGATTTTGATTCATGAGAGAACTATTTGTGTAGTCTGTTTTTTTTATGCATTTCGTGTGTGTGTGTGTGTGTGTGTGTGTGTGTGTGTGTGTGTGTGTGTGTGTGTGTGTGTGTGTGTGTGTGTGTGTGTGTGTGTGTGTGTGTGTGTGTGTGTGTGTGTGTGTGTGTGTGTGTGTGTGTGTGTGCGCGCGTGCGTGCGTGCGTGCGTGCGTGCGCATCTCTAGACTTATTTGCATTTATCTAGCTAAATGGAGCTGCAGTTTGTTCATTTTCGACTCATTATCTGAAATCGAAGTAAGGATTAAGGTCAGCACGCAGTCACTATGCCATCAGCTCGTTTGACAACCCAAATTAAATTTACCGCTCTTCTGCATCCGAGGAAGAAGTACCTTGCCTTCATAGAACCAGAACTTCAGTGCAACTTTAACTCTAAGTCTTCTCGGTAAATTAGGGTCTGTTCACACCACATTGCAACGGCTGGGGTTCGCACCTTACTTTTGTTGTCAATGTGCCTCTCCTCGTGTGTGTCTGTGTGTGTGTGTGTGTGTGTGTGTGAGTGTGAGAGAAACATACAGAGTTACACTGCTTCTCAGCGCTAGCGCCAACAGTGCTGTGGTTGTCAGACTTTGGCCGGCCTCACTGATGATTTGCTGCACACCATAAACACGGTGCCCATTTAACCCAAAGGAATTCCACCACTCGATGCCCCAGACATCTCCTCATTTACAGCGTTGATCTTAGGTAAAGTGCTTCAGACCAAGCCCGAGCTAATTAAACAGACGCCATTACAACCTTTACAAATGTTCTTCCTTTTCCTCGGGCATTATCTTTTAAAAAATAGTAATTTTGTTCTGTAAAGACCTGGCGTCGGAAGGCTGGGGATGGAAAAGAGATATGAAATGTGGACTGTCTAGCCGTAATGAGCAGTGACGGTTATTTACACTCCAACGGGGTGAACGGAGTCTGTGGGCTGCTGGCGAGTACATCACATATAGAAGACTTAAACAAAACACTGCGTTTGTGTGCCAATGGGACACATGCTGCGATATCAGTGGGTAGGGTTTCATATATTCTATGAATTTTGCGTGTGCGACATTAGGGGTCGACTTCCCCAAAACGATTTGGACCACCAAGAAATGAAGGATGTTTATAATATACGGTACATATAATATGCAGAGCTATAGTATTGCAAATTACTTGTTACTGAAAGTATGTTACTGATGACGCCTGACAAGCTTGCTACCAATTTAGAAGGCCGCCCTTGTCCTCAACAGCTTGTAACAGCTTTCCAACCACTTGATACTCTGCTGCAATATACGTCGTATTTTGCACTTTTTCGAGGTTGTGTTGCAGAGGGGGGATTTATATTCTCAAACTAAATGCATTGAAGGAAATTGCCGCAAGTCAATTTAGGTATTTTTGTAGTTCTTTACTCGGACAGAAAAGGGACCACTTTTCACCCTCTTTTCACCTCCGGAGCACACATTGGCAAACATTTGTTTAGTTTTTTGTGGTGCACACACACTCATGTATAAAACAGGCAGTGAAAGCATGACGCACGCACTCACCGTCCCTCATACAAATCCTATCTCTTGCACGTCTTTCGTGAAGCACACGGGGTAGGTTAAATCACCAAGTTGTTGTGCCTTTTTTTAAGGCGTTGCTGATCAATTGGGGATCAGGACACTAATATGGCCTACCAGGGAAGGGCCCTTTGACACGGTGTCGTCCCCGGGCACCAGCACGCTAAAACACTTGGCTAAAAACTAAAACCAGTTTACGGGGCTCCCCATACGCAAATGCAGACGAGCAGGCAGATACATGCACGCAATATTTGACTTTGTACGTCCACACACACCCACAAAGGCAAAAGTTACTGAGGTTGGTAACCTCAATGAAATGCCAAACCTCATAGCCCTCTGCACGATCACATCTTGTTAACAATGTCATTAGTCCGTCTTTTCACTCTCTCTTTGCTATAACCAACACGCTGCGCTTCATGGACAACTCGCTCGCTATATGAAACCTATATGCCTCATGCAGACGGGTCCGAATCACCACTTCCTGCCTCCCAGATTCCCCTGTATCCGTCTGTTGGTGATCGTGTGGGCAGGTCTGGTCTGGGACAGATGTGGCAGAGTCCCTGGTGTGTGTGTGTGTGTGTGTGTGTGTGTGTGTGTGTGTGTGTGTGTGTGTGTGTGTGTGTGTGTGTGTGTGTGTGTGTGTGTGTGTGTGTGTGTGTGTGTGTGTGTGTGTGTGTGTGTGTGTGTTACACGGTATTGCGTCTTGTGTAAATCAATGTTTCTCCCTACGGGCTACATGAGTCCTAAAAAGGCCACAGCGGTTTCCCTGAACTCTGGCCTTGACCTCTCTGTGAACACACACTCCTATACAAGAAAGATAGACTGAACATACACAGAACCTTCTATTTCTCTGTGTGTGTGTGTGTGTGTGTGTGTGTGTGTGTGTGTGTGTGTGTGTGTGTGTGTGTGTGTGTGTGTGTGTGTGTGTGTGTGTGTGTGTGTGTGTGTGTGTGTGTGTGTGTGTGTGTGTGTGTAAAGGAGAAAAGGGAGAGACAGAGTGGGACCTTGAAAATCTCTGGCCATCAATAGAGGCTTTTGTGTGTCCTTTCGACTTCTCCTGCTATTGACTTGTAACCTGACTTGTAATATTTCCATTTTCGACACTGCTCAGCTGTGTTCTCATTCCTTTCCACACAGAGCTCAAAACTTTCATCAGAAGATAATACACAGATGGCTTTTCTGCAAATTAATAACTTGCGATATAACGTGCGATATTGCCCCCCCCCCCTTGCACACATACACCCACACAGGCTTTTTCCACTCTAGTACAGTGATTTTGTTTCATTGAATAAGGAAACTGAGTAAAATAAAATGGCCTACATCTAAAATTAAAACACACAGACAACAGCGGGCGCCCCCATCGCTGGCGCGGCAATCGCGGCCACATCATCGCTGGCGCGCCAATCAAGGACACCACATTGCTGGCCTGCCAATGGGATGGGCCCCTAGTGGCCACCGGGCACCAACGCAACTGCACCGGTTGCACCATTGGTACTTAAGCCACTGATTGCAAGGAAGTACACCGTGTGTGTGTGTGTGTGTGTGTGTGTGTGTGTGTGTGTGTGTGTGTGTGTGTGTGTGTGTGTGTGTGTGTGTGTGTGTGTGTGTGTGTGTGTGTGTGTGTGTGTGTGTGTGTGTGTGTGTGTGTGCGTGCGTGCGTGCCCCATAGAAAGACCTTTCTATATAATAATCTATATATGAAGACAAAAATCTCTAAAGTACGCTCAATTTGAAACCACTTTCAATTCATTATTTTTTTGAAGTTCATTAAAGTTGGGACTTTTATGGCTTAGAAGTTTAAAAAAGTGTGTTTTTGTACGGTTGTACTTTTTTTTTTTTTTTTTTTTTCTTAACGGTATGCCTGCCACTTTTTACAAATTATGTCAAAATCTGACAAACTAAAGCTGTTTTTACACATGCACTGCAACCCAGAAATTATCCTGACAGGAGGAGGAGCTGTAAGTGTGAACGCAAATGTTCGACCCAGTTGGACCGGACATTTAACAGACTTTACCCTGCCAGCACAATAGTACAAAGTCTGCGTAATGTCCAATTGAGGGGTATGTGTGAACAGAGCAGGTGATTGTTGGGAGAATTCAGTGAGTGAGTGGGCATCTCGCGTGTTGATGAGGACGTCTATCATGAGATGAGATGTCATCAACACGCCCGCTCACCGAGGGTGAAGAAGGGTCATTTCCCGCCACAACATACGGGGAAGAGGAAGATATTATACGTTTATATTTCAGATACGTCCAAATACATGAAGTATCAATGCAAAAAAAAAGTCTCAATTACTGATAAGTCGGTAGCCTCGTCCGCCATCTTGTGCGTGCTGTTAAACGCTGCAACGTCATGCATCATTGCGTTCTCTTCTGCCTCCTGCACACTCTGCCCAGGCTCTGCCCGTCGCCTAAACCAAACAGTATTTCCAGTAGGTGTGAACTCATCTGACACGGACCATCTCCGGTTGTGTGCTGCATGTGTGAAAGAGCAACTCCGGACACTGTCCAGACTTCATGTGTGAAAGCAGCTTAAGTCTTTCAACTTCACAGATATAAGTCAATAAACAAAATACATGTTTTTTTTACAAAATAAAAAATATATAAATGCATGTTTCTCCATATAATTTTTTTACCCCCCTTTAAAAACCTTATTTGTCATTTATCCATATTTACAGTATATTTACTTGTGTACTTTTTTTAATAAGCCTTTGCAAGAGTTAACGCTCCTTAGTCTGTTTAATAAAATGCTGTGGTGTGTCCAAGTAGTTGCTGGACTTAACCTCATCCAGACCCGTTTAATTTTAATTTAAAGGGAATGCAGAGGGATTTCCAGGGCCCTGAGGAAAGAGGGGACTTCTGGAAGCCGAATTCCAAATCTTACCGAATCAGTGTGGATTAATGTGTTGATATAGGGAATTTGTTGAGAGAAGGACCTTTTTCCGCCATTACTTTGACTCGGTTCATCGTAACAATGTCTTCTCTGGCGCCTCAAGTACTGCCTGAGATCCATGGGTATTTATTTTTTGTATGATGAAAAAATGTGTTCATACTAGATGTATTTTTTAAAAGTAAAGTAAGTTGTAATATTCCTTTAATAAAAGTGAAAGGATAAGTTTTGTTTTTGTTGGTTTGTATTTTTTTGTTGGCAGAGCGAGGGTTGTTGTCTGCGTTACTAAAGGTCTTTGTGTGCGACGATGACTGTAACGTGGCTTTGGTTCGCGGGGGTGGATGCCTGGGTGGGCCGTCTCTCCCGCTGGTCTCGCAGGACTGAGCTCCATTTAGACCTCGAAAAACCTCAGGGCAGCGTCACCTGAGGACGCACCGGACGCTGGAAGGAGCAGAGGAGGGTCTGTCGAGGGGGGGGGGGGGGGAGTTTTGGAAACGGACATTAGCATCGGAGCTGCGCACTACGGAGACGGAAACTCCAGGTTAGGGGTTCCCTCCCTGTGCTTATGTTTGAATGTTGGCATGGATCTTGGTGCGGTGGTGTCCGTTTATTTTGTGTTTATTTATTTTGTCATTCCTCCCCTCTGGTTGAAGAACATTGTAGTTCACACATAAGGCACATAAGAGTTGGAATCACAATTCGTTTTAGCATCTTACAGCCTGAAATCAGTCCATTCTCACCTCCGATACGATTTATATTCTGTTGTTTCGTTTTCAGAATAAATTAAAACTTTTTTTTATATCAATGCTTCGTTTGGTAGTTATGCACGCATTTTTTCACTAAAATGTATTGGTCATAGACAATAGTCAATATCAAATTGAAATATTTAATTTCTGTATATCTGTGAATTTGTATTTTTCTGGCGTTGACCTTTAGATGGTACATTGAAAAGTTGGTAGCAATTCTCGTTATGTAATAAAATGTCGATATGGAATCGTACCCTTAAAACCATGTCATCAATATGGGGCTAAGTCGAAAACCAAATGGAATCGCGATATTCTGTCCAACGCCCAACCTAACCCCTGATCAGCTTCTACTGACAGCAGCGTCAACGGTCCATGGATCCCTCATGGTCGGGATGTTTTGGGTTTTTTTTTTATTCTCCCCTTTCTCGCTCCACGTCTGGCGCCCCCCTCCCCAGCGTTTTGGGTTCTCATTTTGGGTACAGAGAGAGCCTTTCACTCCCTCTGGGGTTATTTATGCCCCCCCCCCCCCCCCCCCCCCCCGCCTCGTGGTGCTCCTGTACAGCGTGTTTTCCTTCCCGCGCCCACGCATGCGCCACGCATGCACCCCCGCCGACTTCAAATCACTCTAACCACCCATAATTCCGCTGTTCTCGGGAAGCGGGCGCTCCCTGTTTGCAGCCGCGCGGTCTTGTTCCCTCAAGTACAATACAGTAGTCTGACGGCTAAAAAAACATGTGTCCTCCCCGTCCTAACGCTCAAGTGTCTGTCTTTTGTGAGCTCAGAACCGCGACCTGTGATCTAGGAATTATGTTGTCGTAAATCAGAAGAGGAGAGTGGTGTGGGGTGGTGGTGGGGGGGGCTTTCCAAACTGCAGCCCCGACTAGCTTTGTTCTTGACAGCCCACCCCCGCTTCTCGTTTTTTCCCCTTTTGTGCTCTACTTGCTTTTCCTGTAATTATTGTTTCCATACAGCGTTGAGCCAGTTCATGGAACGATAATGGGCCGGATTGAAATTTTTACAGGAAAATCAAATGACAACAAGAACATAATTTATTGGGAACAAAAAAAGTGTGTGTGTGTGTGTGTGTGTGTGTGTGTGTGTGTGTGTGTGTGTGTGTGTGTGTGTGTGTGTGTGTGTGTGTGCGCCCCCCCCACTAGTATTCCAGTAGGATTTTTGTTATTTTTTTAATGGTGCGGATCAAATTTCAATGAAGCAATTCATACTAATATTCCGACTAATGTTTTTTTTCCTCTAGTTTACGATTGGTCGATGGTGCCCGTAGCCATTGAGGTTTTATGATACACAGAAGCCAACGCTCTTGTTTGACTGTAGACATTTCTCCTTCTATAAATTCACAGACCATATGCTTTTCATAGTATGCCCCACCAGTGGAAATACCACATATTTGACACACATTTTGATGGTCCCTTCCTATATTAAGGCCTCGTCCACACGTGTAGCAAGTATGGGTATTTCTCAAGACGTAGTATTTTCTCTGCATTTTGGCCTCCCCCTCCACACCAAAACGACATTTCAGGTCAATGAAAACGAAGCCTTTGAAAAAACTCCTTCTGGGGTGGAGATTTTTCAGAGCACCGTTTTCTGTGTATTTATTCTTGTTTCACACGTTGAGCGTGCGCCAGAACCTTCAAACGGTGGTGGACTGCAGGTGTGTTTACATGTAACCAGTACAGTTAGGTTGAACTTTAATTGCATGTGTACAAGTCGTTACTACAGCATCACACCGCTGTGCAGAAAGTGTATAAATACACTGCGCAAAGTAGTTCTCAATCCACCTCTCCCAAGAAGCCCATCAATGCGCACGCTCCCAGTGTTGTTCTGTGTTTGACATCAAGTTCTATCGCCCCCCACTGGCCTGGCATGCTTAAGTCAGCGTGTTGAGTCATTTTCGCCGTTCCTCAGAAATCCCCATGGACGAGGCCCTCAGTAGACCACGGTAGGCACAGACCATACAACGTAGGTTAAGTGCTCTCACGCTCCACACATTACAGTTAACACACATTTACATCTCATCACAATAGACTCATGCACATTCTGAATTGAATCCAGATTTATTAATAGTCAGCTGTTTTGCCCCCCTATCCCTATATTCACATTTCCGCAATGTTTCTTGAATGTCTCTGTGTGGAACAATATCTGCTGTGAATTACAGCCACGGCTTAAAAAAAAAACACACACACACACACACACACACACACACACACAATAACAGGAGATGGTTTGTGTGAGACATGGACGTTAGAGGAATGATGTTATAGTTTGTAACTGTGGAGCCAGATGAGAACTACAGAATCAAATGTAGGCCTTTTTTGGCATGACTGGCGGAAGACCAAACTGCAAGAACGCACACCTGCACACGCACGCACACACACACACACACACACACACACACACACACACCACACAATGCCACACACACGTTGTCAACAGCTCTCCCAACACCCCCCCCTTACCCCCCCAAGCTCTGTTCTCCAAACTGTTTCAGTCCCTTGTTGGCCTTCCCGATCCTCCCTCTCTCCCCTTTCTTGCTTTCTCTCACCACCGTTCCCTCTCTCTCACTTTATCATACTCCTTTTTTTTCTCTCTCTTGTTTTTTGGACTTGTTTAGTTTTGGGTTTTTTTTCCCTCCTTTCCACTTTTTCCCCTTTTGGTGTAGTGCTCTGTGCACATGACGGGTCAGTGATTGGCAAAACAAACCAACTCTATTTCCATGGTTTGCTTTTTCAGCTACTCTCTTTCTGCCGTCCTCTGACTAACCCTTACTGGTTTTG
>NC_137193.1:17979573-18112073 GCF_960531495.2 Zeus faber
AAGTCGAAAACCAAATGGAATCGCGATATTCTGTCCAACGCCCAACCTAAACCCCTGATTCAGCTTCTACTGACAGCAGCGTCAACGGTCCATGGATCCCTCATGGTCGGGATGTTTTGGGTTTTTTTTTTTATTCTCCCTTTCTCGCTCCACGTCTGGCGCCCCCTCCCCAGCGTTTTTGGGTTCTCATTTTGGGTACAGAGAGAGCCTTTCACTCCCTCTGGGGTTATTTATGCCCCCACCCCCCCCCCCCCCCCCCCCCCCCCCCGCCTCGTGGTGCTCCTGTAACAGCGTGTTTTTCCTTCCCGCGCCACGCATGCGCCACGCATGCACCCCGCCGACTTCAAATCACTCTAAACCACCCATAATTTCCGCTGTTCTCGGGAAGCGGGCGCTCCTGTTTGCAGCCGCGCGGTCTTGTTCCCTCAAGTACAATACAGTAGTCTGACGGCTAAAAAAAACATGTGTCCTCCCCCGTCCTAACGCTCAAGTGTCTGTCTTTTGTGAGCTCAGACCGCGACCTGTGATCTAGGAATTATGTTGTCGTAAATCAGAAGAGGAGAGTGGGTGTGGGGTGGTGGTGGGGGGGGGCTTTCCAAACTGCCAGCCCCGACTAGCTTTGTTCTTGACAGCCCACCCCCGCTTCTCGTTTTTTCCCTTTTGTGCTCTACTTGCTTTTTCCTGTAATTATTGTTTTCCATACAGCGTTGAGCCAGTTCATGGAAACGATAATGGGCCGGATTGAAATTTTTTACAGGAAAATCAAAATGACAACAAGAACATAATTTTATTGGGAACAAAAAAAAGTGTGTGTGTGTGTGTTTGTGTGTGTGTGTGTGTGTGTGTGTGTGTGGTGTGTGTGTGTGTGTGTGTGTGTGTGTGTGGCGCCCCCCCCCACTAGTATTCCAGTAGGATTTTTTGTTATTTTTTTTAATGGTGCGGATCAAATTTCAATGAAGCAATTCATACTAATATTCCGACTAATGTTTTTTTTTCCTCTAGTTACGATTGGTCGATGGTGCCCGTAGCCATTGAGGTTTTATGATACACAGAAGCCAACGCTCTTGTTTGGACTGTAGACATTTTCTCCTTCTATAAATTCACAGACCATATGCTTTTTCATAGTATGCCCACCAGTGGAAAATACCACATATTTGACCACATTTTTGATGGTCCCTTCCTATATTAAGGCCTCGTCCACACGTGTACAGTATGGGTATTTCTCAAGACGTAGTATTTTCTCTGCATTTTGGCCTCCCCTCCACACCAAAAACGACATTTCAGGTCAATGAAAACGAAGCCTTTGAAAAAACTCCTTCTGGGGTGGAGATTTTTCAGAGCACCGTTTTCTGTGTATTTATTCTTGTTTCACACGTTGAGCGTGCGCCAGAAAACCTTCAAACGGTGGTGGAACTGCAGGTGTGTTTACATGTAACCAGTACAGTTAGGTTGAACTTTAATTGCATGTGTACAAGTCGTTTACTACAGCATCACACCGCTGTGCAGAAAGTGTATAAAATACACTGCGCAAAGTAGTTCTCAATCCACCTCTCCCAAGAAGCCCATCAATGCGCACGCTCCCAGTGTTGTTCTGTGTTTGACATCAAGTTCTATCGCCCCCCACTGGCCTGGCATGCTTAAGTCAGCGTGTTGAGTCATTTTTCGCGTTCTCAGAAATCCCCATGGACGAGGCCCTCAGTAGACCACGGTAGGCACAGACATACAACGTAGGTTTAAGTGCTCTCACGCTCCCACACATTAACAGTTACACACACATTTTACATCTCATCACAATAGACTCATGCACATTCTGAATTGAATCCAGATTTATTTAATAGTCAGCTGTTTTGCCCCCTATCCCTATATTTCCACATTTCCGCAATGTTTCTTGAATGTCTCTGTGTGGAACAATATCTGCTGTGAATTTACAGCCACGGCTTAAAAAAAAAAAACACACACACACACACACACACAACACACACACACACAATAACAGGAGATGGTTTGTGTGAGACATGGACGTTAGAGGAATGATGTTATTAGTTTGTAACTGTGGAGCCAGATGAGAACTACAGAATCAAATGTAGGCCTTTTTTGGCATGGACTGGCGGAAGACCAAACTGCAAGAACGCACACCTGCACACGCAACGCACACACACACACACACACCACACACCACACACACACACACACACAATGCCACACACACGTTTGTTCAACCAGCTCTCCCAACAACCCCCCCCCTTACCCCCCAAGCTCTGTTCTCCAAACTGTTTCCAGTCCCTTGTTGGGCCTTCCCGATCCTCCCTCTCTCCCTTTCTTGCTTTCTCTCACCACCGTTTCCCTCTCTCTCACTTTATCATACTCCTTTTTTTTTTCTCTCTCTTGTTTTTTGGACTTGTTTAGTTTTTGGGTTTTTTTTCCCTCCTTTCACTTTTTCCCCTTTTGGTGTAGTGCTCTGTGCACATGACGGGTCAGTGATTGGCAAAAACAAAACCAACTCTATTTCCATGGTTTGCTTTTTCAGCTACTCTCTTTCTGCCGTCCTCTGACTAACCCTTACTGGTTTTGTTAATGGGGTGCTAAAACGTTTGGACCCCTGGGCTCTCTTTATTTGTACGTGCGTGTCTGTAAACAAGGTCGGATTTATCTTAGATATTAGATTGACATATTGCCCTGCTAGCTAGCTCGCTCGCTAGCTGACTGGCCGCCTGGCTGACTGACAGCAAACACTCTACAAAACTCCAGGAATCCATGATACGAGCCGCTTCCCCCGAGGGGAAGTGATGTCATCAACTCACAGGTCATGCTACGGAGTGATGGGATTTGACGAAAGGCCTTTCTCCGCATTTTCCTATAAACCATATTATTAGAGCTTCTGTGTTTTTTCACTGTTGAGCTTTGGCCTGTTGTGGACAAGGTTTTGATTCTTGCTGCAAATTCCCCTGTGAAGCAGACTCCCCACATGTCCCAACTTTGAATGTGAGTCCAACATGTATCTCAGTGAGTTTATACTCACTTCTGCCTTCCTTTTAGATATGAGTGATATGCTCAACGTTGACTTGCCTAAACAGGTATTTCGACATTTGGAATATCAAGTAAAAAACCGATAAATCGACAAAATTGACAATGATACGAAGCTTATCCTTGAAGTCTTCTCGACTCTGATATGTGAATCCATCTCTTCTTCCTCCCTCGGTCTGTTCCTCTCTCGCCCTCTCTCTCTCTCTCTCTATCGCTCAGGTCCATCTTACAGAGGCCTCTATTGTCGCAGTGGCTCTGTGGTAGTAAACAGGGAGTATCCATAAGGGGCCCGTTTCTTTCCTCCATTCTGTTCTAATGCAGTCCCCTCAGTTGGCCCCCCGCTCTCTCTGCGGTCACGGGCCACCGGCAAGCCTGAGACCCCAGTCAACCCCAGCCCCCAGCGGCCATTCCCCGGTGTCAGGGATCATATAAACGCTGCGTCCACATGTACGCCCTGCAAGTCTTCCCAAACGTTGGAGACGCGCACAGATGGCCAGAGGATAGATTTAGGATGGGCCGGCAGATTGCATCGCTGCACAGATAGAGCGCGGTGTTATTGACATTCTGCAGATCTGCGATCTTTGGTCATGCTTTTTTATAACCCTCATACGCAAATCAGAAACATTTGGGAGGATATTGGCATATTTTCGATACTGACGCCGAACCTTTCAAATCTTTCTACCCAGTCTGCTTCCAGGCAACATTCAATGCTGTGATTTACACCATACAGGCCATAAAAGCAACAATTACGTGCTGACACTTACTCATAATTTACACTCACTCCTTCTCTCAGCAGAGAGCATGTGGCACATTGCCACTTGGAGGCAATGTGAAATGCAGTCTTTAAACCTGGATAGCGCACTGCTTTTCCATAACTGCTCATATGGCCTTTAAATAATTATCATATTAATCAGAAAGACAAATTTGATGGATGGGGAAAAAAAAAAATTCACTTCAGACTTTTCTTTTCATATTGAACATGGAACAACAGACAAAATAAGTTTCATGGTTTCCGCCCAATTTCCAACACAATCTCTCGATGAGAGCAGAGCCACTTATGTCCTCATCCTCTCCACCCATTCCTCTCTCCAGAGCGCCGCTGTCGCCGTCCTCACACCGCAGACGTACAAAAACACACATCCATGCACACGGTCTTTTAGAGACTCAGAAATTACTTTTGTTGACATACTTCCATCAAATTCCAATGTTAACCAACGCCCTCAACACGCACACATTTAGATGACGTTCCAGCCTCTTCCAACAGTACCTAAATTAAGTCAGGTATTGTTTTCTTAGTTAGTTAATGCACATATCATATACTTGGGTCAACTGTTCAAGACGTTATTTTGTTTCATAAAAAACCGAGATTCAAATGTCAGAAGTATAACACAGACGCTCGGGGTCATCTTTTGAATCGGGAGGTGGCCGGCGGTGACCTCATGCCGCAGCCTCATCTCGCAGGCTCATCTCCTCCTTCAGTCAGCGCCCAGTGGGTCTCCATTCCTGGAAGACGAAGCCCTGAAATTCAACGTGTCAAGTAACCCCACCCCCACCCAACTGGCCTACCTAGATGCCCTCAAACCAACCACAAACAGCCGCCTCCTCCCAGCAAAGGGTGTTGAGTTTCACATCCCTCTGACCACAGGCTCCAAAGCGCACACGTCTTGCCACCCTATGGCCTGTCGACGGGAACTTGGGATCGCCCCAACGCTATGATCGGTAACACAGATTTGGAGAGGGACTTGGAATTCTCAGCTCTGTCAGAAGAGAGAGTACAGTTCAATTTGAAACTTTTTTTTTTTATGTCTTTTGTGTAGCTGCTGAAAGTTAGCATGAAAAGAACGACATATAAAGATATATTTAAGATGGACTTCAGTGCCCAAGGTCTTCCCACTGAGGAATCTTTGCCAGTAATTGCTTCACTCAACAAACTCAGAGCATTGAGTTCTTTTTTATGTCTTTTAACAATCGCAGATGTGATCTCCAGCCTGCAGCCCACTCACTGTGCTACGCCATCACAATTGGCCGCGCCGTCAACTGACAGGCCTTTATGCATTCTCTATAACTGCAAGTAGATAGACATCCATCACCGAGGATTAGACGCATCAGGCAAGGTGATGAAACCGGCAAAGGCAGCTAGGAGGCCTCAGGAAGCGTACACCAATATGTGTTACCTCTGGCTCTGCCAGAAAACTGACAAACTGATGCTTTTTGCTCTCTGGATTACCCCTGTCCTATCAAGCAACCATAATAATAACAGGAAAAAAGACAGAACCCATGAAATAGCTACAATCAATGCTCAACTTAATTAGGTTTTTTATTTTTGTTAATTGGAATGAAAATGTCGAGGAGGACTTCTTGGAGTACAATAAGGGACAGAAAGGGAAGACCGGGAGGATTACAGGGAGGAATTGAGGGAAGGGTTGATGTCTGGAGGTGGTGATGAAGGTTGAAGGGGCTTGTGAGTCACGCGGTGGTCATGCAGAGGGGAAGGAGGGAGAGGGGATTGACAGCCAGGAAGGATGAGGTTTGGACCTGGTCGACAGCACTGAAAGCAATAAAACAATGGCGCCATGGGGGAGCTCCGGGACCGTCAAACGGGCTTCCAGAGGACAGAGCTTTCGGGAATTCAAAAAAATGCATGCTGTGTTGACATATCTGTAGGCCACGCATCCTACGTTTTTAGAAGCTGCCGTTGACATTTTGGTAGCACTGTGTACAGATGGATCCTCATTTGTGTTATGGATTGAATCATGTTGAATGCCCAGTGTGTGAGTATAGTGACAAAGGAAAATAATTATTCTTTCATGCTCTGATAAATGTCATACTTTGAAATAATTGATTGAACATCAACTTTGTCTTGCTTGACAATATTCATCCCCCTCAACTCGTACAGTCCGTACCAACTCTCCATTACCTCCTCAGATTGGTTAACTCTGTGCTGTCAGCACACTCACTGGTGCACTCAGTGGTAAGTGTAAAACAGGAGTATACTAAAGCAGCCCCTGTATCAACATCTTTTGTCTCCATTTTCTCAACATCTGGCTTATAAATGCTCTTTAGCAAGGCACCTTACAGCTTATTCTGCTAAGCAGGCACGTGCAGAGGGGATGGCAGTGGCTGCCCAAGCACCTGCCTCTTTGCCCCTTGATTTTCACGTCGCCCTTTTTAACAGGCGTTTATTTATTTTTTATTTTTTTAATCGTAAATGGCCATCGAGATTTCGTTGGAAACAGCTGTATTATACACCCATCAGCCACGACATTAAAACCACCTGCTTCATATTGTATAGGTCCTCTTCTTGCCGCCAAAACAGCTCTGACCCATCAAGGCATGGACTCCACAAGACCTCTGAATGTGTCCTGTGGTATCTGGCACCAAGACGTTAGTAGCAGATCCTTTAAGTCCTGTAAGTTGCGAGTTGGGGCCCCCATGGATCAGGCTTGTTGTCCCGGCACATCCCACAGACGCTCGATCAGATTGAGATCTGGGGAATTTGGAGGCCTTGAACACCTTGAACTTTGTCATGTTCTTCAAACCATCCCTGAACAATTTTTGCAGTGTGACTGGTGCATTATCCTGCTGAAAGAGGCCGCTGCCATCAGGGAATACCTTTGCCATGATGGGATGTATTTGGTCTGCAACAATGTTTAGGTTAGTGGTATGTGTCAATGTAACATCCACATGAATGCCAAGGTTTCCCAGCAGAACATTGTCCAGAGCATCACACTGCCTCTGCCGGCTTGCCGTAGTGGGTCCTGTTACTCTCACTTCCCAGGGTAAAGGACGCACACGCACCCGGCCACATGATGCAAAAGAAAATGATTTATCAGACCAGGCACCTTCTTCCATTGCTCCATGGTCTGACGCTCAAGTGCCCATTGTAGGCGCTTTCGGAGGGCGACAGGGGTCAACCCGACAGACCACTCTTTTAGTCTAATGGTTGGAAGGGGGTACCAATGGGGGTGCCAATGATCTCCTCTCTCCCAGAGAGAGTTGGTTTTTTTTTAATCCAAATATCAATTGTCAAGTTTGGATAAAATTGAATCATATAAGCCCAAATTTTTTTAACCTGTGCTTTCAGCAAGCTTGGCATACAACACAGTATTTGTATTCCATTTGCATCTAGTACAGAGTTAATCTGCAAGTGGAGTTCAACTTCTCAACCTGCAATGCAACTTTTTATTCATTCTTTAACCATCAAGAGGAATGACAAGAGTTTGTGGCGTTGAAAACGCAATGCACTGCATTTTAAGAAAACACACGCAAAAAGACAAAACAACAAATGCAAAAGCCACAACATAGCGATCCAAGCAGTGGAAAAGGCCCCGCAACCAGCCCTGCGTCCCACAGCTGTATAGACGCTTCAGGACTGTAGGAAAGCTCCAAGCACCCCGCCCTACAGCCATAGAAGACCCCCCAGCCCCCAGGGAAGTCAGGAGCCCGCGCAGCAACACACACGCACGGCCCCGAGGAGCACAACCCAGTCCCAGAGAGCGTGAGGAGGCCCTGAATACTTAAGCGGGCGCCACAATGTGGTTTAAGCGGGGCGGGGGGAAGATGACAACTCCTTTCCCGACATAATTTTTTATAATCACAGCAGGAGAATAACGGAGCAACTAAAGTGTTTGAATGAGTCGCATATTCCATAATAAATTACTTTATTTTGCCGGTAGGAAAAAGGAGAAGAGAAAGTCCAGACAACTAGGGGATTTATTTTCTTGGCAAGATATGAATATTCAAGATATTCATATGCGTTCTGAATGCGTCCTCATTGGTCTCATTGCCAGTTGGCTCATTGGTATTTTAAAATCTTGTTCCGTGGTCCCTTTTTTTTTTTTTTTTTTTTTTTTTTTTTTTTTTTTTTTTTTTTTAAACCTTCATCACCTGCCCCTCTTAAGATCTCCGCACAGGCCTGCTGCCATGTGTGGTTGTACTATCAGCACCAACCTGGTGGGGATGTATGCTACTTCACTATACGAAAAAAAAAAAAATGTAAATAGAAACGGTTTTCCATTATTTTAACAAAGAATCGACGTGTTCAACACCATGTTTGGGTTCTGTGGCGGGGCCTGTTTGGGCTTGGATTAGAGATCGGCTCTTTGAGGGGAAAGGCCTCTCCTTGTAATTAGCTATTATAAAACACGGAGGGCCTGTGCCGTTGGTGTGTAAAATGAAAAAAGGCTTGAGGAGCCGCACACTGTTTACACAAATAGCAACCGCACTGGACTCACCCTGCCCGGGATAGCATGCACGCACACACACACACACACACACACACTCTCTCATAGAGAGTACTACATTAACATACAGATGGACGCACACATACACAGACTATATAATGATATAGATGCTGTCTCTCTCACATACACTACGACCAACCACATAAGAAAGATTCTGGGAAAAATCTCTCCGGTCCCCGTTAAGATACATGATACAGGCTCCATTCCAAATTTCATCCAGTGTCTTCTCTGTCTCTTCTCTCTCTCTCTCTCGCTCTCTCTCTCTGACTGTTTAATAGAGGGTGTTAAAAGACGTTTCTGATGCAGTTTTCAGAGAGATACAGATTCTTCTGTAACATTCAGTGCACATTTCAAGCCCGCTGTTTTAAACCCGGCTTTTAACACAAAGTCTGCTCAGACAGGACAGAGAATACGACGGGAGAGAGAGAATTCCTGGGCAATCTGTGATTTCAGGCCGAGGTGGTTTTGGGGGAGGCTTTTTAGACCGGCCAACGTTGTAATTTGCCCGCGGGGATCTGGCTACATCGTGGTGGATTGTCTGCTCTCCCTTGTCATTTAGTTGTCTGTGTGTGGCTTCGCGATGGGAGTGAGTCTGTGTGTTGCCGCGTCTATCGTCTGTCGTGTCCACAATGCCGCTGTGACGTAGTTTGTAGCGGAGCTAGCCCCTAAGCTGCCTGCACACACTCATGTGTATTTTCATTCTATGTGTGTACGTGTGTGTATCTGCTGTGTGTATCTCAGTTTATAGCTCTTGTTATCCTCATTTTCACATTATAAATGTCCCCAGAACGTGTTGAACTCAAATGAATGTTGACTTTAAAAAAAAAAAACATCTATGTACCTGTCTGTCTTGTGTACTGTATGTGTGTGTGTGTGTGTGTGTGTATATTGTTAACTTTACCAAAGACATTTTTCCAATTTCCACCACCACTAATCCTTAGGAGACCTAAATTAAACCATTTTATGAGTTCACAGCTTGGCCAGTGGGCGCAAGGCCCCTTTAAGACACACCACAAATATTGCTTTTAATTACCAATCTCCACATTTCTCTAGAAAATTGCACATTAGCAAGATTGAAAAATCGGACCTTTATAAAGCTTTAAATGTAATGTTACCTTTGTGCCCTGGAATCTGTACTATGCAGACCACTGCTGTGTGTGTGTGTGTGTGTGTGTGTGTGTGTGTGTGTGTGTGTGTGTGTGTGTGTGTGTGTGTGTGTGTGTGTGTGTGTGTGTGTGTGTGTGTGTGTGTGTGTGTGTGTGTGTGTGTGTGTGTGTAAAAAGGCCATTTAGGTCCACACATACTGAAAGGTTGGAGGGGGGTGCGGGGCTGACCTTGGCCCCCCTCAGACACTTAACACTCCTCAGAGAGTGACCGACATGACCCTGCACTCACACCAGGCTCACACCCTGTGTGTGTGTGTGTGTGCGCACGCGGTCACATGCATCAGTGTGACCTCATTTCCACTCACAGCTCCGAAGATTTTGAGTAGTGATGTTTTTAATTAACATTCTCAACAACCCTAGTAAAGCAAGTTCGACCTCTTTGGGGAGGAAAATCATTGGAGGGAACGTCAAATTAATATTTTTTAGCACTTTAACGACCCCTGCATTTTCAGGGGGAGTGTGTGGACCGCAGTGGGGCAGCAGTGTGTTTAGCGTGAAGACGCACTATAAACAGCCCATAGCCTCAATATGGTTATTTTTTTTGCTAGGGGGGTGTACAGTGTGTGTGTGTGTGTGTGTGTGTGTGTGTGTGTGTGTGTGTGTGTGTGTGAAGATGATGATGTCATGCCCCCCCCCCCCCCCTTTTAGATTGTGGTCGTGCCTGGTTCTGAAGTCCCCATATGGCACGGCTTAACGTCCATGACACACTGATCTCACATTGAGAAAATAGCCTGCTAGTCCGTATGAGGTTAGTGTGTTCAGGAGTGTGTGTTACTGAAGTAAAGAGGGAGAGATAGATGTAAGGAAAGAAATGAGTGGTTAAAACAACACACAGTGGGCAACAAGAGCGCGCTGCAAGAAAAGGTCGCGACGTTGTGAAGAATCCCATGTGTAGGATTGTTTTCTCACCCCTTAATGTGTCATTTGCACAACAAAGGGCGCCCTCCTCTCCCTCTTTTTTCCTCTATCTCCCCTCGCTCGCCATGTGGTTCACATTATAGCGCCTGATGGCAAGCCTCTACCGTAAACGGGAATAAAGGCGGAATACACAGCCAAACATTTGCTTCCAGTGTGGTTTATCTGGGCAGAGGGCTGTGACGCATGACGTTGCCGTTCTCGCTTTCTAGGACACTACTTTCACTTTGTGTGTGTGTGTGGTTAGACATGCATGTTTGCACACATTTCTTAGTGTGTGTGTGTTAGTTCTGTGAGTGTGTTGAGGGCACAATTCAACTACAGTCAAATAATGGAATCCCTCTGTATTGGAAGCAGCAATATGACTGAAGAAGCCCAACTCTTTCTATTGTCTGCCCTCTAGTGGCCGCTTTGTGCATGGACCTCAGGTCTGGAATTGGCGTTCTGTCGGTTTTGCGCTCTCTCCATGTTTTGGCATGTTTTTCCACTGTGGAAACTGTAACCACTAATGTAATATAAATCTGGAACTGTGAAGCAGTGATGTAATATGAAGTTAATCTTGAACCGGCGCCGACAAAGTCATTTAGTTACGTCGTTTATTTCCTGTCCTATCTCCTTCATGTAGTTTCCTATTGTCCCACATGCGAAACAGAAAACAACTTATCTCTCATTCTGTCTTCTCCATCTTTCCCTCTCTCCTCTCACTCTTCCTGTCCTTCGTCTGTGTCTGGACTTTGCAGGGATGATTTTGACGAGGAGGGCTTCTGCCAGCCGTACCGTGGCATCGCGTGCGCCCGCTTCATCGGAAACCGCAGCATCTTTGTGGACTCGCTGCAGATGCAGGGGGAAATCGAGACACAGATCACAGGTGTGTGTGTGTGTGTGTGTGTGTGTGTGTGTGTGTGTGTGTGTGTGTGTGTGTGTGTGTGTGTGTGTGTGTGTGTGTGTGTGTGTGTGTGTGTGTGTGTGTGTGTGTGGTTAGATGGGTACAGTACAGGTAAGTACAGCACTTTTGAATAATGATGCCATTTACTTATTTCAAAAGCAATATAAGATGTTGTGAACATTATTACAGTAGCACACACAGTAACACAGAGTTTCACCAGGTCAAGGAGATAAATGCTGGATAAATCTCGTGAACACATGTTTGGTTGATGCATTGATGTTGAAATGTACTCAGATTGGGGCAGTCTAACATACGTGACTTTTCTTTACTGTCGGGCTGTGTTGACATTTTGGGGACTGGTGGAGGTTCACTGTATTGCTGCACTCTCCCTGCCACACATGCGTTCCTGTCATTTTCAGCGAAGGTTATGAACAGCGATCATAAAAATATACACAATAACTTGTCATTAGCCCCTAAAAGGGAGTTGATGGCATATTTTACAGAGGTCAAAAGAAGTACAGGCTACCCCCCCCTTATCGAGAACACATGTCTTACTCACCATTATTGAACTTAAGAGTGTGTGTGTGTGTGTGTGTGTGTGTGTGTGTGTGTGTGTGTGTGTGTGTGTGTGTGTGTGTGTGTGTGTGTGCGCTTTTATTTTTGTGCGAATGTGCTCATACATTGCCTTGCGGAGAAGGAAAAAAAAAAAAAAAAACATCCATGCTTTTGATTACATCCGTGCAGCTGTCAGCTCTTTTGCCTCCGCTGCACTTTAACCAGCGGCCAATTCGGGGACTCAGGGGCATGAACCAGGTTTCCAATCTGGGACATCAAGGAGAAGTGCTAATTGAGATATATGGGCGGGTTATGGTCATAATGAGAGTACGGCGCAAGCGTAAATCATCGCCAAATGTACCATTCACATGCAGTCATCATATGCCTGGTCTCCCAATTTGATGTCAACTTTATTGAATTTTAAAATGATCTCTGAACGAGCGCCCTGTGTCCTAGCAGTATTCACATAATTGCTTAACTTTGTCAGTGATCCACATACTAATAGGCTCCCTTCCTCTACCAAAGCCACATTCATCATTGACAGAAAGAGAGCATATGTTTGCAATAAGAAGAAAGTTAAGCTATGAATCATGCGTTTTATAAGCCTCATCATTAATGTACCCGCTGCTCCTCTGAACCTGTGAGCGTAGAGATTCCAATGGCCAGATATGAGCAGATATGTCTACTATTAATTAGTTATTGTTTATTTTTTTGATTTAGCCAAACTTTGTGCTGTCGGTTTCCGCATCCCTCTAACGCCACGCCTCCGCCCCTCATTCCTAGCCGCCTTCACCATGATCGGGACGTCCAACCACCTGTCGGACCGCTGCTCCCAGTTCGCCATCCCTTCCCTCTGCCACTTTGCCTTCCCCACCTGCGACCGCAGCTCCGGGTCGGACAAGCCCCGCGACCTGTGCAAGGATGAGTGCGAGATCCTGGAGAATGACCTGTGCAAAACGGAATACATCATCGCCCGCTCTAACCCCATCATTCTAAAGAGGCTCAAGCTGCCCAACTGCGACGAGCTGGCCGCCTTCGACAGCCCTGAAGCTGTCAACTGTCTGAGGATCGGCATCCCCATGGCCGAGCCCATCAACAAGAGTAAGATACACTCTCCCGCGAAGACTGTAGTTGCCTTTTAAAGGGAATCGTTTCCCCATCGATGAGCCAAAATCGCAAACGTTTGCTTCCATTGAGGGGAAAAGTGTTCCTTGGCCCTGACAAAATGTAACTTTCTACCGCAATGAGTTTGCATGTATCTTAACCGTCGATTGAGTCATCGCCTAGTCTTGGACACCAGTTTGCGACGGGGTTATTAGCCTGTCATCAAATAATGATATACCTCTAATGCAAATGACTTTTTTTATGGCCTCATAACTATCCCCATACTTCTCCTTCCCAGACCACAAGTGCTTCAACAGCACCGGGGCGGACTACCGAGGTACAGTCAGCATGACAAAGTCGGGCCGCCAGTGTCAGCCCTGGAACTCACAGTACCCACACAGCCACAGCTACATGGCCGTCCGCTACCCAGAGCTCAACGGGGGACACTCCTACTGCCGCAACCCGGGGAACAAGCACGAGGGGCCCTGGTGCTTCACCCTGGATGAGGGGGTCCGCATGGAGCTCTGCGACATCACCGTCTGCGGTGAGAAGCTGGGAGTGTACAGAGCTGGGTGGATTAGTGAGCATGGGTGGATTAGTGAGCATAGCCTGCTTTCTTTAAATTTAGTTTCATTACATGTGACTATATATTTTATTTCATTACATTTTTAAAGGTTTAATATTGTAAATGTGTTTCTCCATTTCAATCAAAATTGAATTGAATCCACCAAAATCTTTTCTTAAAACGTTCCATATATCAAACAAAGCTTTGCCTTTTAACATTGACAACTACAACCTTTAAAGAATATAGGAGCGGCAAATCAAATGAAGGAAAACATTCCATCTTCCCCAGGCAACCATAATAACCCTTATGTCATGATTTGCCGTTCTCCTCCTGTCTGTCCATCTTTCCAATTCTCCCTCCAGACCACAAGGAGAAGAGCAGCGGCAGCAACATGGAGATCCTGTACATCCTGGTTCCCAGTGTGGCAATCCCGCTGGCCATCGCCCTGCTCTTCTTCTTCATCTGCATCTGCCGCAACAACCAGAAGTCGCCGCGGCCGCCCACCCCGCGCCAGCCCAAACCGGTCCGCGGGCAGAACGTTGAGATGTCCATGCTCACCACTGCGTACAAGCCTAAGGTGAGGGCTGCTCACAGGGTTTTAAAGGACAAAAAAAAACATTAAAGGGACACCTGGATGGTCACACCTTTGTGGTGTTTTAAATCAACATAACCCTGACTAGTCTGGTTTTATAGTTTTGTTTCTAGATGACTCTATAAACCTCCTATACCTGAACGTGTGTGTGTGTATTCTCTGCGTAACAGGGAAAATGAAAGCGAGCGGGCTAGACGGACACAGAGGAAACGCAGGCGGTGTGACTAATGCAGTTTCCACGCTGCATCCCAGAGCCCCAGTAAATCAGGGCCTGACATTGGCGGCGCTGACGTAGCTGCAGGGAGGCCGGGATGCTGCCGCCTGGTCCTCTGCTGAAGTGTGAAAGTGAAAACTCTGCAGCCCCCAAGACGCACTTTGCCGTAGTGTTCGATATGCCACCGCTAAATTCCTTGAGCCGCCGTCCAGCCGTCACATCTGCTCAGACCCAATCTCCCTGATCTCCTGTTCTTCATTCTCTCTCTCTCTCTCTCTCTCTCTCTCTCACTCTTATTCTCTTTGAGGCCAGGGAACATGTGGGGCCAATAACCCAGCCAGACGTCCTCTCAGTGGCCGCCGTTGTGATTCCTCACTCGCTGTGCAGCGCATAGCCTCAATATTGCCAGACAGACAGGCTGACACTCATACACACACATGCACACACACATACACATACTGTACATACACACACGCACGCAGAGCTTTGTGGACTCTCCTGTGGTGAATCAAAGCGGGCTCTTTTGCTCTGTTTGGTTCTGAGTCATTAAAGCAGACTGCAGCAAGAGTCAAAACACTGGCACAACCCTGTGTGTGTCAGAGGCTCCCTCACAGCATGCTGGTGTCATTCAGTTGGGGTGTGACCGTGTGCGCATTTCTCGAGATCTTTTGAAGATTCCCAACCCGGGGGGGAGTTCCTCTTATAATCGAGCAAACATACGAGGCCGATGTTTTTTCTCTTTCCCCTTTCTCTTCTATCTCCTCTCGCACCACATCCTTTTCACCACCTCTGTTCCCACCCCTGCCCACTCCATCTATCTCACATTTCTGACCTAAAGTTTTGTGTCCGTCTCTATCCTCCTTCCATCGCTCATACCCCCGGATCTCTCTCCCTATCTTTTTTCCTAGACATCTCTTCACTTTGTTCCTCCTCCTCTCTCCTGAAGGGGCTCACGAAGCACCGGGTCCTTTTTTCTGACAGCCTGCGCATAGCTCACTTTTAGGATCTGTATCGTGTTTCTCCCGGGATTCAGTCATATCATGTTTGTTTATCTTGGAGCCTGCATGACTCGCGAGCTTATCTTGACGGTTTGTCTGTGCACGCCGGAGCAGATGCTCAAGCTACCAGTGTTACGAGCAGCGGCTGCTGACGAAACGCAGAAATTTAACACAGGGTATTAATCCAGGACTGGAGTTCTAATTCCCAAGCTGCAGAGCCGATCTTAAATAATAATCCAAAAATATTGACCTGAATAGAACAATTACTTTTTTTTTTTTTTTTTTTGAACACACATTTTTGGGCGCCACCCACCCCCTCTTCGGAGGCCAACCGTACCATAATCAACTCAGCAGCTCATCATTGCTTCTCCAACGGGGATAATCACCACAATTAAGTCAACAACTAAATCGGAACACTATCTGAAAGGAGCTGATGCCATCCGATTACCTCCATAAAATCAACCTCTTTCGGAAATTGTGAGAACCAGGCACATAGTTCGTCTCTCAATGGGTTCTCTGTAGATTTTGGGCTCATAAAATTTTAACGGCCGCCTGTGCAGCCTTCCCATGACAGTGAAAGCAGGGAACTTGGAAAGACGTTTCCCTTATGTTGTGAGTTTAAAACATGAGCGTTAGCTGAATAATCATCCGTGTATTATCTCCAATCTGGGATATTCTACATAGTTCTGAAGTAGTTAATGCAGCATTTCTTTGTATATATACTATAGATTTAAACCAACTCTGGGGTGCCTCTTCTTCTCATTCCTCCTTTCCGCAACTTAATCAGGGACGACCCAGCAGGCCTTCCTCTAGTGTTACTCAGAGGTCAATGCTTATGACAGTCATTCCATACATAGCTGAAGACACACTCTGGTGGTGCGAGGAGGATCTAAGGGTTTGGGGTGTGGGGATGGTGAGAACTGGGGGTTGGGTGGGGGGGGGGGGGATAAACCCCATAACTAGAAACATCTGTCTCTCCCATAACTTCAGTTACCCCCCTTCCCGCATACACATATTCTGACACCAACACAAAGTATTGCAAAAGAGCAAAGCATGAGTCCTTCCACCCCACACACACACACCATCACCACCGTTCACGTCCACCCCCTCAGTCATTTCATCATTCATCTCAGTTGGGGGATGAGGGTGAGGGTTCCAGGAATCTCCTTCAATCTCTGCCAACCGTTTTTTCTCCCGCTCTGCCTTTTTTTTTTTAAATTTATTTATTTTTTATCATCATCTTTTAGGTGTGTATCTGGCAGAACCACACACTCTCCTACCCTCTCCCTCCCCCACCTCCAAGTTCATCCCAAGAAAAGTCATACGTTTAGAAAAAGGGAGGCAAACTGATGATGGGGAGGTTTAAAGACAAATGGCAATAACCAGGCGTCGTAGAACAAAGAGAGTTCACACAGCCCTCCGAAAAAAAACAACCTTCTTCCAAAGCCGCCTACCCCCCCCCCCCCCGCAGAGATCAGAGCTGTGTCCTCTGCGTGACCCCGGCTCGCTTCTCTGCCTACTCTCAACTTTCACTATTTGTATCGTACACAGAATTCGTCCCGCCACCGCTCCCGGATCAAAGTGCACGTTCGAGACGTCCGGAAATTACTCAGGATTCCAAAGAAGCCGCTACTTTAGAATACCTTGTATTTAGATGTGTGTGTTGTTTGGATTTTGCGTTGTACGGGGTCATCCCAGCTTTGCCTCTTCAAGAAGATGAGTGAAACCCGAACGAGATCTGTGAATTCATGACATTATAAATTATAATCAGCGCTTTGGCACAGCCCAATGTTTTCTTGAAGTAGGTTTAATGGGGGAAAAAAAAGAGGTTTGCATCAGTCACTGTTAACTGTGGTGTAATTATATTTGCCTTTGGTGTTTTTTTTAGTAATTGTAATGAAATGAAACTATAATTAGATGGGTTGTCTCCTTTCTAATCTCAGTCTGGGTTGGACCATAAACTCATCTTAAATAAATCAGCAGGAATTACAACCAGTCAAGATCAACTCAGCTATTTTAATGATTGTATTTGTGTTTCAAGCCAAGCCTCATCTCCAAGTCGTGTTCATTTAGCAGAAAACAACTTTAATGTGCTGTGTTGCTGCCGTAGCACAATCCTCAGTTAAACAAATAACCCAAACTCTTAACACACGATTCTTTCAATGCATGACTACCGGAGTCTCTGGAATCTGGGACAGCGAAACCGCAAGAACATTAATTGCCGTCAATTATAAAACCACCGTGAATTCTGTCATGGTTAATGATTTGTACTGTTTTAAGAACCCGCTGCTCAAAATATGGCATATGTTCACCTGACCTGGAGTTTTTAATCAGCTCTCCAGACAAAAGTCTTTCTTTTATCCCTACGCACGCAAGCTCTTGATGTAACATCTTGCTGTTATTGTTGGAGGTTTGCCTGTAATCGATCTAAAAGCGGCGCCAGATTGAATTGAATATCCACGTTTGACTCCGAGGACACTTCACAACGTGGCCAAATAACAATCTAATCGTGTGTCTCTGTCTTGTTCTTTCTTTTTGCATCTTTCTTCTCTACCTCTCCCGTTCTGTAGAGTAAAGCCAAAGAGCTGCCCCTGTCGGCCGTGCGCTTCATGGAGGAACTCGGGGAGTGCTCCCTGGGGAAGATCTACAAAGGCCACCTGTACATGCCGGGCATGGACCAGGCACAGCTGGTGGCCATCAAGACCCTGAAGGACTTCTCCAACACACAGCTGTGGGGAGAATTCCAACAGGTATGCACAACACAGCACATTCGGACTCATCTCTGTTGAGTTCACATGGACACGCGAGGCACTGTCTTCCCTTCAACTGTTGGTTTTGTCATCAGCGATATTCTCTCCTTTCTTAAACATGTTGGCCAAAACCGAGCCAAATTCCGAAAATTCTGCTTTAGCCTCTTTGTTTTTTTTAATCATGTAAATTAGGTTTTGAATAAACCTCACCCCTGTCCAGACTTGAATTTACAAGATGGAGGTAACTAGCATTGGCTTCCAGACACTTGGAACAGTGTGTTTCAGTGTTACAAGTCCCACAACACCACCTTTCAACCATTTTCCTGGTATTGTGAGTTATCAAAAAGTATTGTTTGTAGCTTGTTGTGGGAGCGGTTTGTCAGAGGAAGTAGCGCATATTTGGGCTGTGCGAGGTGACGATATAAAGCGTAAGACGATAGGGAAATGACTATCGTATATATTTCTTTATACCATTTTGGTCGCAAATCAGCGGCAGAACTGCTTTACGGAAATATTTGATGTCACGGTGCTTTACGTCATCTGTACGTGGGAACGAGTGTAAACAAACGTGGAGGAACGTGGCGCTTCAGGAAATGACTCATTGGATGGATTACTACATTTCTTGAATCTTATTTCCACTAGCAATTGCCCATCGGCTACCGCACCGCGACAACATAAGTTGAAGGTGACGACTGAGCGGAACCGAAGCGTGCTATATCATGATATGTATCGTTATCGAGATATGAAATTACCCCTATATCCGTATAGAAGATTTTGGCCATATCGCACAGCGCAAATACATAGCAACAGTTTGCGAAGCAGGGTTAAGTCAATCACCATGTCAATCACTGTTTTGCAAACGGGACGTCCAGACCAGTTCTCGGCCTTTTCAGTTCATGCATGAGTTATACATGCTGAGGAGACAGAGTCAGGGCTGGTGTTAAGGAACAGCAATATCATCCACCTTAAGAGTCTTTCACACCGTTTGCTTGCCCCAACAGGAGGCCTCAGTGCTGGCGGAGCTGCACCACCCCAACGTGGTGTGCCTGCTGGGCGTGGTAACCCAGGAGCAGCCCGTCTGCATGCTGTTTGAGTTCCTGCCCCAGGGCGACCTGCACGAGTTCCTTATCATGCGTTCGCCGCACTCTGACGTGGGCTGCAGCAGCGACGAGGACGGCACGGTCAAGTCCAGCCTGGACCACGGGGACTTCCTGCACATGGCCGTACAGGTACAGATCTACGGCTGAACCGCTTCTGAGGTTCTGTTCTGTTCCACCATCATGGTGCTCAAGTATCATTTAGAGATGGCTTTTTGATTAGTGGAGACTAATATTAGTGTGAGCATTTATCACTAAATTAGATGGCCATTTTAGAAATGTGAATGCGTTCAATAAATTAGCTTTCTCGGACAATTAGACAGATATGCTCTCTCTGTCTCTCTGTCTCTGTATCACCATTTCTACCTCCCTCTCTCTCTGATCTGTCCTGCCTACCTTTGCCAGCAGCAGCCCAGTCGATCACAAATGTCACATATCATAGTTTGGGAGACTGGTATGGAGCTCTTCAGTCTTCTAACCTGACCTGACCTGCTCTGCTCTGCTCTGCCCCAGGTGGCTGTTGGGATGGAGTACCTAGCCAGCCACTTCTACATCCACAAGGATCTGGCGGCACGCAACATCCTCGTAGGGGAGCAGCTGCATGTCAAGATCTCCGACCTGGGCCTCTCCAGGGAGATCTACTCCTCGGACTACTACCGCATCCAGCCCAAATCCCTGCTGCCCATCCGCTGGATGCCCCCTGAGGCCATCGCCTACGGAAAGTTCACCACAGACTCCGACATCTGGTCGTTTGGGGTGGTGCTGTGGGAGATCTTCAGCTACGGCCTCCAGCCCTACTACGGCTTCTCCAACCAGGAAGTGATGGAGATGGTGAGGAAGAGGCAGCTGCTGCCCTGCCCCGAGGACTGTCCACCAAGGTATACCAAGTTTGACATGAAAATCCTTTAACATAAACAGTATAAATACCATAAAGTACAAATACGTGGCACGGTCACTTCTCATCGAAGAAAGTTTGCATCTTATCTTGTAGAATATAGTTTCACTAGATTCACCAACAAATTGATTGAACCACCAAATAAATGAAAAAAGATCACTCGTGCTCTTATCTCGAATCGCAGCAGCCTTTTCTTAAAGGATTTCTGGGGATGAATTGGCTTGCCCTGTTTCCAGAGTGTTTCGGAGATCATACCAAAGAGAAACGAGAGTAACGTATGTAACTACGGTTCTATGAATTCTGCCAGAGGCAGTGTTTCACACTGGATTTATTTACCTCACACATGTGCAGTCGAGAACTTTATATTAACAAAGTCTTGACCCCCGGTGCCCATGTGCCGCCCCTGTATAATCACATGGGACTCTGGGCTCTGTCCGTACGGCATCTTCTTGCCAAGGTTCCGAGTGGCGGAGAACTCTGGCGGTCATCCACAATTCATAAAACCCTAGTTACATCCATAACTTTCACTGGACGACTTAGACCAACAAGGTCATGAGCAACCACCACCCCTCACCAAATCTGTTGACGTCCCTGGTAGAACCGCTGCTCCTACGGCACTGGGAGTGGCGACGTTGACCCGGTAGTATCTGGAGAACATAGAGGGGGATGCCCAAGAAGCTACGCCCTAAATGTCTTTTAACGGCACGCCCTTCAAGGCTGACCACGATGTGGCTACTCTGTTGATAGAGTGGCCCCTAATGCCAGCAGGAGGAGGACAGCTCTTAGTCTTGTACGCCTGGGATATTGTATCCACGATCCGATGAGACAGTCACTGCTTAGACGCTGCAGAACGCTCTTACACTCGCCATAACAAACAAATAATTGGTCTGTCCGGCAAATGTCTGCCCTCACGCCAACATAAGCTCCAATTGGTCTAACTGGACAAGAAGGTCTCGCCTGCTTGCAGCCTCCCTCCTGTGGTGTGTTAAAAGCAGCCAATTCAATGACTTGGTCCATGTGGAAGGGGGAGAGCCTCTTTGGGAGGAATGATGGGTTGGGCCACAGGGTAACCCCTGGACCGTCTGAGTTCCAGCGTACACAGGTTTCGCTAACAGACAGGGCATGGAGTTCGCCAACATGTTTGGCTGATGACACTGCTAAAAAGAAAAGCCGTCTTGGCTGACAGCCACTGCACCTCGGCACCTTGGGGTGGCTAAAAGGGAGGTAACAAGAGGGCCTCTAGCACTAGGGCTAAGTCCCATGAGGACACCCTCATGGCTGTCGTAAGCTGCAGGCGTCTGGCTCCTTTTAGGCTACGTTCACACTAAAGGCAAAAGTGGCCCAAACTTTTGCTCATATGTGACTTTTTCATTGTGTGACAGTGTGAACAGCACAAATCACATGGAATCAGATTTTTTCAATTTGGTTTTGATTGATTTTCTCTTCCGCTGTTGTGTTCCCTCGCAAGACCCCAACCTCCACGGGTCTGCAAAGCTGTTTTTCCCTACGTTTAGACCGTAAGCTCCTCACGGAACGGGAGAAAGCTTTCTTTTTTTTTTTTTTCAACCAGTGTTTCTTCCTGCTATGCAAAAGATGTGAAGAAACCGAGAAACCTTTGTTGATATAAAATGCTCGACTGCTATACGTGACTCTGGCGGTCAGTAAGAATGAAATACAACTCCTTCACAAGCGGCAAGATGGAGCTTATGGACGAGGATTTTAATAAGTGTATTTTTGCAGCCAGTCTACACAGCATTGGAAATCTTGTTCCAGGAACGTTGGTGTCTGGACTGGATGTGAATAGCTCGTCTTCCCACTGGCTACAGGGAAAGTTTAATTCATAAATGCTAGCCGAATTTCTAGCTACATTCCTCCTTGGCTAAAATGCGGCAAGGAGTAATCCGGCATCCCAGCAGTCTTTTTTTTTTTTTTTTTGTACCTCGTAATCGATGGTCAGCCACGTCACGTTTCAATGAGCGTGTTATTGTTATGGTTTCACTGGTCATGTTGTTTCATTTCATTCTTACTGACTGCCACACTGCCTCTGGCGGTCATCCAGAATTTAGAGAACTGTTGTTGCACACGTGACTCGTTTCCAGTAGGGACTTATTTCATGTTACGCATGCTAACAGATTCTTACCCAAAGCAACATGATGAAACACATGAAACACATAGGAAGCGAAGGAAAATGAAACACCCTGTTTACACACATTTTAGGGCCACTCCCACATCAGACTTTTGAAAAAAAAAGTCTGATTTGTGAGACAACTCATGCTCCAATCAAAGCAGGATTTCCGATATGCTTCTTAAAGTATAATCTCTGAGAAAGTAAACAATGATCAAAACTCACACTCAAAATGACCATCACAAATCATCATCACCATATGACACTCATCAAATGTTGCAGTTTTTCGAAAGCGATTGACTAGAATTAACTATAATCTACAGACTAGATCATGCTGTTGTGAAATAATCTTTCAATTTAATCAAAATGCTTTTCACGTAGACAACACGGCTCAATTAACAGAGATAATTATTCACCTACATGATCAAGTGACCATTTTCAGCCAAACTCTGCATAATCGGTGTCGTATCCTCCAACGCAGGGTCTACGGCCTGATGACGGAGTGCTGGCAGGAGGGTCCCGCCCGGCGCCCGCGCTTCAAGGATATCCACGCCCGGCTGCGTGCGTGGGAGGGCATATCGTCCCACGCCAGCTCCAGCACACCCTCCGGTGGTGGGGGCAACGCCACCACCCAGACCACCTCGCTGAGCGCCAGCCCCGTCAGCAACCTCAGCAACCCGCGCTACGCCACGGCTACGGCCGCCGGGTTCCTCTACCCCGCCCAGGCGCTGCCCCCGGCCGCCCAGATGGGCCAGATGCCAGCGTGGGCGCCCGTGGCCGTGCCCCCGACCCACCAGCGCTTCATCCCTGTCAACGGCTACCCCATCCCGCCGGGCTACGCCGCCTTCCCCGCCCACTTCGCTCCGCCGGTGCCTCCTACCCGGGTGGTCCAGCATCACCTGCCGCCGCCCAAGAGCCGCTCGCCCAGCAGTGCCAGCGGCTCCACGAGCACGGGCCACGTGAGCGGCGTGCCCTCCACCACGGGCTCCACCCACGACGCCAACACGCCACTGCTCTCCCACTGCCAGGTGCAGGGGGGCATGGGGGTGCAGCTGCAGGTGTACGGACAGAAGGGTGACGCCTCGCTGCTGTCGGGCGACACCATAATGATGTACAACGACTCGGTCATCACGGCAGACCTGTAGATTGTAAATGGCTTCCTGAACTACATACACCCTGGACCCGTCTCTGATGAACCCAGAGCATAATGATAAATATCTCACGGACTCCGCTGACTCGGAGAGTCGGGCTTCGGTACCTTTTTAGGATCCCGACACACAGTTTGAGGAACACTGCCACACTATATATATATATATATATATATATATATATATATATATATATATATATATATATATATATATATATATATATATATATCTATACTCACCTAAATGACTTTTTTTTTTATGTCTCTGTTTATGCTAGTGTACTTCCTTTGTTTGAAAACGGCCCGTTGTTTTTATTGTAATTATTTTAACCTTTGTGTACATACAATACAAAAGTCCTCCGTGGATGAAATGAAAAGATATATATTCAAAGGAACGCTTTATTAAGGAAGAGACTTGTGCCGCCCGCCTCCCTTCCATGCCGATCTTGCTTAAGCTCGAGCTCCACCGACCGAACGACGGACCGACGGACCGACTGACCGACCGACCGACCGACCGACCGACTGACCGACTACACGGTTACACGGTACCTTGACTTGAAGGCCGACTGGTTGACTTGCTGGTAACGGAGCTCCGAACAGCCTGTCAGCCCCCAGACTCCTTGGTCAAGAAGGCTTATGAAACAAAGGGAACTGGACGTTTACGTAGAGGAGTTACAGTGCCTTTCAGCCTTTCAGCCTTTCAGCCTTTCAGCGATGATGTCTCCTTGTTTCTCTGCGTTTAATTACGTGCACAGTGAACGGTGTTGAACCCTTTGAGAGAGTCTGCTTGTTTGTTCCACCCCTTATTTGATCTTTTATGAGTTCACAAGACTTGCAATGTTTTAGGTTAAGTCCATTGCAGCAAGACAACGGATGGTTACTTGACACATCAACAGCTCAGATTCGTGAAGACAGATTTAGATTTAGGGATCAGTCTTGGGCAAATAATCTGGCAAAGTACTTAGAATATCCAATTCTCTTTTCATTCTAACGTTACTCTTCTACAACACTGTCAACTCCACTTTCCAGACTCACTCGCTGTGGTGTCCAGGGTGAAAGATGGCCACGCCCCTCCCCTCCCTTCTGATTGGACAGCAAGCTGATTGTTTCCTCCCTCCCTTCATCCCTTTGGCTCCTCCTGCTCTCCTTCTTCCTGCTCTCCTTCTTCCTGCTCTCCTTCTTCCTGCTCTCCTTCTCTTTTCTCCCTCCGTCCCCAGTCCTCCTGTACCATCTCCGAGCCCCCCCACCACACACACACACACACACACACACACATCTCCAAAATGAAACCACGCAGAGCTCATATCCTGTGCTGTGTCTCCGCTAAACAGGACCAGTCTCAGGCCTCGTGCTGGACTATACGCACCACAACCCTCGCTCTCAACTTTTCGTTTTTTTCGGTGAAAGGGTCAATTTAGCCCTTGTTTGTTCAGAATGTCTGCTATTTCAGATTGGATGAGATTGGTTTTATACGGGAGTTGTTTTTATTGTTTAAGTCTTGAACGGAAAGGCATGTCGCAGTTGCTGTATTGGCACGCCATCCTCCCTCCCCCGGCACGATAGCACAAAGCAACAATCGAAAAAAGAAGCATGCAGGGTTCCAACGTCAACGCCGTCATGGTGAATGAAGTGCCTCGCGTAGGAATTAAAACACGGGTTGTTTGGTCTTGGCCCTGTGTATGAAACCCCCCCCCCCCCCCCAAAAAAAAAACAGGAATGCCTACGCATAGAATAGGCTTCATGCTTGTTTCCCCCCCTTCATCCCTCTAAGAGCAGCGTTCCACTCCTCAATCCAGGAAATCCAGTGGGATCTGTAGAGATGATGACGGCGCCAAACCACAACAATGTGCCTTACGACAATACCAACTCCCAAGTGAACTTAGAAGATATATATGCAAATGCGTTTTAAACATGTTGAGGGCAGAAACTTCCTGAAAGCTTCTTGGATGGATGGATGGTCATTGTAAGATTAAACAGAACAATGGGTCTATTCTAACCCTCGCTGACACATTAATGGATTTTGTGTCAGTTTCTACAGTGTGATGCCTCGCGGATCTTTCGTTAATTGATCAAGGATGTTTTTTTACAATGCAGCCTTTTACAGAATAAAATAAAAACAGCAGCACCAAAGTGCCTGACTGAATGTGCCTTCAGGTCTGAACAACTAACAAACCTCCGGAAAGAAACACGGTCAATGTCACTGCATAAAAAACACATCAGCTCGTAATGTCAGTTCTAATAAATCCATCATGTCATATGTCTTAATTATTTTTATCAATTGTGGAATATTAGTGAATACTCAAAACACCAAGTCCCAAATCTAGATTAGTTTTCATACTATTTAAATGGTATTTGTCTATCAGGGTGTAAAACTCAATAAAGTTAATAATCATTGTTGGTGTCGAGAACGAACAAATACTCAAATACTGTTATTTTTTCATGTGCATGTTATTTTCATCGCTTCCCAATGCTTATTGGTGTCATAAATTCTAACCTTTTGCTCCACGTTTACCTTTAGGAAACAGCTTTCTAGGCTGCGCTTACCAAGATTGTATCATTGTTTTTCTTTTTGGGGTTGGGGAGGTTTTGCATTCTTTTCTTTTGAATTTGTAATTTATCTTCTCAATGAAGCAGACTTGATCTACCTACCGAGGCATCTTGATAAACACTTCACGTTCGGCTATTCCTGGAATTAATTTCTACCAATACAGCAGTTTAAACGCTGTACATAGGCAAATTTCTACCAATACAGCAGTTTAAAAAAAAAAAAAAAAAAAAAAAAATTTTAAACCACTTGTACACAAGACTGTGAATCTTTAGAAAAAGTAGGTATTTTGTATTTGACAGAAGAAAAAAAAATCCTTGTCAAGCCGTGCCAGTTGCCATTGTAGATTATTATTTTTTTCTACATTCAAAGAACAATGTTTTGTGTATAGGTATACCCATTACAGACGGTTTACATGCATTTAATTAATACCATGAGATGCCGTATCCTTGTATATTGTCTCAAGATTGCACAGAGGTTTTGTATTGCAAAAATAAAAAAAATAAATAAATAAAAAAAAGTTAATGCTTTCTTTATTGGCTATTGATGCCTGTGGTCTGGTCGGTGAGCTTTATTTTTGGACAGTTGTAGTTGCGTCCTAAGGCCACAAGCTGTCAGTGAAACCACACTGACTGATTTCTTAGCGTGACCGTCACCCTAATGCACCAGTGGATTTCAACCAGGGGGGGGTGACATTTACCATGTTGAGCTCTGTTGATCTCGGCCACTGTGCCTAGAAGCAACGTCTGCGCTGGATCTGGAAGCTCCCAAAATAAATTGTTTTTTAAAGTTGAAGTTTGAAAAGATGAGCAAGTAGGGCGGTGCAGAGAATGTGTCTCTGCTGAGCAAGTTCCGACGCTGTACACAGAAAAAATAGGGGCAGGTTGAGATATTGGCCTGTAAATGTGAATGTGCATGTACAACCAAAACACATCATGTTGACCACATATTGGTGTGTATTTTTATACACATTTGTGTGCCGCTTTGATTAAGAAATAAAATAAAATGGAAAAAGTGCTGTAGACTGCAAATTGACTGCACCCACACTCCTAAGTCATTAATGAGGCCTTCAAATTTTGATGCCCCCTCTGGGAGCAGGACATGCCATTGTGTCCGAACCCACTCCTTCAATACTTTAGAGGGAGAGTCATCTCATGTCTATCCACTGTAGGAGGTGAAAATGGAAAAGGGTCAGAGACTGCATATTGTACAAACATAAGACGTGCAGCTTCCTCCACCCAGGTGCAGTCATCTGGAAGTTTTTGATGGAACTTCCTCCATGGCCTTGAAATTATTTACAATGGCTGTCAGAGAGGTGTGTGTCGGGAAGAGCCATGTGTAGCTGATAGACTGGTGGAGCAGAAGAAGCACATCTGTGCTGATCTGAGATGCCAGAGTACTGTCAGAGTCTGCGAGTCGAGAGACACGCACAGAGGCAGATATCCAGCTGTGTGTGTGCCTCCTGCCTGCTCGTCTTCCATTCTTCCACATCGGAGAAAAACCTCAAATAAAGCTGCATAGTCTGTAGGTGTGTGCGGGTGGGTGTGTGTGTGCTGAAAACTTTTCTCGTTGGAAGCCAGGGACTGCTTCCTGTGAATTTTGTGTATTTTTGGAGCAGGTACCTAATGGTGACCACTCCCACTCCTCCAATAACAGCCTCCACCCCCAAGGCATGTCTTCTAAAAGGAGGCTCCTCATGAAAGCCTCTTGACGTCAAGGTGTGGCAATGGGAGTTGGAGATCAACTATAGATACTAAGTGTGTGTGTGTGTGTGTGTGTGCACATGTGTACGCGCACAAAAATAAATTGGCTTGCAGTACTACTAACTAAAAAAAATAACTTTCATATGTTAAATTTATTTTTTGGGTTTTCTCAACTTAAAATGGGAATCTTATAAAACTGGTTTAGCCAAAAAATTACCAAACATGACCATCGATGTAGGTTGATGTATTCAGGAAATGTCTGATATACACCTTTTACACTTTTTACACTTAATCAACTATTTTAATTGTTTTACTTGAGTAAAACCTTGAATGGAGAACTTCATTGTACCGTTTGCCTTTTTATTTTTACCTCTACTCAATAACAAGAGTCCTGCCAACACCGCAATAACGACACGGAGGCAGTTGTTATGTTGGATTAGATGTTGATATCCCTTGACTGCACATGTGAGACATGCTGACTAGACAATGCAGGATGATCAAGTGGGTGATGGCATCTTCTGGGTTATCAAGTGGGCGGACTCTTTCTTCAATGTTTCACTAATAGGCCAACAACCCCCCCAGAGGGTTCGGCAATGCCCAGTGAATCCCGGCGTCCCGGGCTCACCCTCTAGATGCCGTCGACTCATTTGAGGACCCAGGTGGAGTCCTTTCTCTTCATCCAGAGCCATTGACTACCTTTTCAGCAGTTCTGGAGAGGTCTTGTGCCTGTTTTGGAACATGTTGGTAGGTATTCCTTCCTTCCTCGACTCTTTTGGCAAGGCAAATCTGTTTTCTTCCTCCGGAGCATACAGGTGGAGTACAGAGAGTGGTGGCCAGGACTGTCTGGGGTTCCCTCCAGTCCCCCTCTCCCTCTTACCACCTGGTAGAGATAGAGAGGGGGCTTGGTCCCGAAGTACAATCTACTTACCTGAGGGCCCAGGTGAATTCCTTTTTCTTCATCCAGAGCCACTGACTCCCCTTTTCAGCAGTTGACCCTTGACCCTCACTTTCCCAGACAAATGCTGTGGCCCTCCAGCGGGATAAACGGGGGGGGGGGGGGGGTGTTGATGCTCATCCACCGATCTTCCGGCACTGCTGCAAAACACTGTAACACCTGTGCTGCCAGGTGTACCGGCCTTGAGTTAGGCTGATCTTGCAGCCCACCAGGATGTGTCTTAGAGTTGTTGGAATTGGGCAGAGGAATCTCAGCACTGGCTGAGATTCTTGGGAGATGGCAGGACATTATCATCTTCACCTTGATGGTGAAGCTCACTCTAAATGGCTCCAAATATCCTATGGTTCTGGAGTGGTGCACTTGTACTCCTCTGAGAGACTGGACTCCTTACTCGTAGAGCCCTATGCTGCTGAGGCACCTGCAAAGACCAAGCCACTTCCTTGCATATGAGCTGATAAGCCTCTCCAGCTTTTCCACCTTTGAGACTGCAGCTTTATATAGGGTTAGTCACCACATGAGGCATGGAAGGAGCCCTAATTGCATACACTTCAGCTTGCCAGGGAGTGTGGTTTTGTCAATGCTGTCCAGGCCACTGACAGCATCCTTCCTGAGCTGATTTACTTGCTCTGTGCCTTTGAGGGATGCGTTGTACCACCGACCTAGGCTGTTGGAATCGTCTTATTGCCAATGTAAATGCATTGGTCTGACAGCTTCCCCTTGACGATGGAGATGCTTCTAGACTTGATCAGTTTGATCTTCACCCGAGCCAGCTTGAGGTTCTCTTGAAGCTTACTCAACAGCCGCACAGTACAAGCCTTGGTCGTGGTGAGTATTGTGAGGTCATCCGGGTATGCTCTGACACACGGCAGCCTCAGGCCAGGTCTTATGTGCTGTCCACCAATGACCCTTCAAGATGCTCTGATGATCAACTTGGCCATGGTGTAACCTGCTGTTGTCAAGCATAGCCGCACACCCTGGAAGTAGGCCTTGACGAGGCTTGTGCTTGTTGGGAGCCTGAAGAAGTCAAAAGCAGTCCAAGGGAGGTTGTGAGGGAGACAAAACTGTCCAGAAAAACCACGTGAAAGGTCTGTTCCCTCCTTCCTGGCGACTTGGATCTGATGCCAGATGGCGCTTGCAGACAAGCTTGTTCCAGACAACAGGAGGAGCCTGAGATCCCTGCATTTTGGATTGATATGTCAGTCAGATGGTTTCTTTGCAGGTATCCCGACAGTTTCGTCGAAGAGCACCGGGAACACGTCGATGACAGATGAGCCCCCACGCTCAAGAAGATTTTGCCCTCGACTTTTAGGAGGCTGAACTGGCAGAACTGGCCGAATTCTGATGAGTCATTTTCCTTAGGGATCAGGATTCCTCTGGCTCTCCGCCAGGTTGTTGGTATCTCCTGCTTGCACCATACCAACTTCATGAGCCTCTAGAGGAATCATAGGATATCTAGTGCCTTTTTTTAGAGCCTGTATGGAATTCCATTGGGACCAAGAGCTGATGAGGCCCTTGGTTTATGCAAAATTTCCTCCACTTCACTCCACCTCGGCGGGCTGATATCTAGTTGGTGTTCCGGTGGATGGATTGAAGAGACCCTTCACAAGGGAAGGGCCTTTGTTGAAGCTTTTTCTTGTCCACTCCTTCTTTCTGCACTTCTTTACCAGGTTCTCAGCTCTCCTCCGTTTCACCAGCCTGCCCAGGATGTCTGCTTGCAACAGGTTCAGGCTTCCTTCTCCCCTTCTGCGGCCTTCCTGTTTAGCTTTTTCAGCTGCCTCCTCTTCCCGACTAGACGATCTGTTTCCTTCTGCCCCCTGAACTCATAAAATGTTGTTTTCTCCCTCCCTACCGCTACAAACCGTTCCGCTCCATAGCTGTAGATTTGATTCCCCCATTCTCTCCAACCTTTTCATGGCGGTGCATCTGAGCGTCTCAGTCGGCATTGACCACCCCACATTTCCTTTTCACAGGAGAAGAGGGATGCACAGTAACACTGTCCAAACAGAAAGAGAGATGGAAGAGCTACATATGAAGAGAAAGAACATAAACCAGGGGTGCCCAATACGTCGATCGCGATGGACCGGTAGATCGCAAAGGTAGTGCAGGTAGATCGCGCGCCATTCAAAAACACTTTTTTTTTTCAAGCGATCTGACCAACACGTTGAATGAGCTAAACTCAGAGCTGCAAGGACAAGACAAAACCGTGGTCAACATGATCAGTTCAGTTAATGCTTTCGAACCAAAAATGCAACTTCTGTCCTCAAAGCTGCAGCGCCATGATTTGGTGAACTTTCAAAACCTCGCATCAGAGCTGGAGACCCAAGGGAAGGCATGTGCGCAACTTGACAGTGTGCAGTACACAGAGCAGTTTGAAAACTGTCTGTCAGACTTTGACAAACGGTTTCAAGACTTTGCTTTACTCCAGCCAGTCGCTACATTAATGTGCTTCCCATTTAGGGAAGATGTTGAGGTTGATTCACTCCGACACTGTTTCACCTGAACTGGTCTGCAGTGGAGGATGAGATGTTGACACTACAGGCTGACATTGAGCTGAAGTCCAGGGCTCATGGACAGTTTTGGAACTTACTCATGGAGGTGAAGTACCCAAACATGAGGAAATGCACTCCCTCCTTGACTGCATTATTTGGCTCTATTTATTTATGCGAGTCAGCCTTTCCCACATGAAGATTATTAAGTCCAAATACCATTCCACCATGACGGAGGATCATTTGGAAGCCTGCCTGAGGCTGGCTACCAGCAGCTACTGTCCGGACTACTGTCCAACCCTGGCCAACTCCATTCAGTGCAAGTCATCAGAGTAAGGCAGTGACCATAAATGTATTTTATTGTATTGTGCGGTGAGGGTTCATGCAGTGATGCAAGGTACGCCAACATATATTGTATATATAAAGTATACTCAGTATATATATAAATAAATATATATAGCATTTTTTAATGCAGGTAGATCATTTTGACCTGGTCATTTTAAAGGTAGCTCGCAAGATGAAAATGTGTGGGCACCCCTGACATAAATGAACGGCACAAAAGAAAAGAGTGAGAACTAAATAAAGACATCAAGTCAAAAAGCTTGGTCACTGCAGTACGTGTAGGAGGAGAGAGGAGGTTGGTTGGAGGTTGGAAAGAGCATTTTGAATAGCTTCCAGAATATATAACATTTACATAAGAGGAAAAAGACATAACATAAAGACATATTTGTTGGTCGTTGGGTAAAATCAACACACCAAAAAAAACAAAAGACGTTGATGGATACCAATCAACATTTTACAAGCCCCAGATCTTTATTCAAAGATTTATACCGTATATACCCATAACAGTCATTTATCCTGTGCATAGTATTGCATTTTGTATGTTTGTATTTTTATATATATATATATATATATATATATATATATATATATATATATCTGACATCTGAAAATGTTCTGTTTTGTATTTTTATTTTTTGGCTATTTGTATTTTTATTGTATTTTTTTTTTTTTTCACTTCACCTTTTATTCTATTTTATTTTATTATTATATTAATTCTCGATTTTTTCTGAAAGGTTTTTTATGCTAATGGTCCGTTTTGAAACCAAACCTCACCAGAACAAATTCCTAGTATACGTACGTAAATGTACCTGGTGGATAACAATAAACCGATTCTGATTCTGAATTCGATTTGATTTTTAATAGAAAAAAATAAAAAAAAACTTTCAGGAGATTGTTGTTGATTGTTATCGAGGTAACTTTGGTTTTCTCCAAAAAAAATTGTTTTACGTCAGCATTTTATCAACATTTGGCACTTAATCATGCATTTTAGAAACACAAAGTGTCAAATCCATCAGCTGGATTTGTCGTTTTTCAGATGTTTTCCTACACATCTGGCGCCGAGAGTTTTGTCGAAGAGCACGTCTACGACAGACGAAGCTTTCCCCCTTTAGTTGTAGCGTGAATAAAAAACGGGCTACGTCGGGTGAGAGAGAATTAAAGAAAGGAAGGAAGGGGTGCAGGGGAACAGAAAGCGGCAGAGAGGAAGACAGAAGACGAGCGGTGCGGGTGTAGGGTTTCAAACTTCTGCCGGTCTCCGCCGAGGGGCCCCCGGCTCGTGCGGCTCCAACAAGCCCCCGATTGTGGAGGAACACGAGCTGTTTTTGTTGCGGGGCTGACAGGCGCTTGACCTCTGCTGTCTGCTCTGCCGCCCGCCGACCCCCGAGCGGGGAAGTCCACACTGAGGCCTTTGAACGCCGCCCAGTGAACAATCGCTTCCTCGCTTCGTTCCTCGTTCCGCGAGCGCCGCGGTCAGAAGAAGTGGATCTCCGAATGAGGGGATTTACCATTTTGTTTCCTTGCCCATCGCCCCCTCCTCCCCTTTCTGATTATGTATCACCTCGTAACTTATTACGCTTTGAGAAGCTGAGCAGCTATTTTAAAACAGTGGTTCCCAACCTGAGGTCCGGGGACCCCTAGGGGGGTCCTCCGAGAGGTTCCAGGGGGTCCCCAGCAAAATGATTATTCCTTCAACTTCACTGTTATTTCATTTACAAGACATCAACACTGTAAGAGAACGTACAATTATGACCGTTTTGATCCTGGTTTCACTATTATCTCCCTAACTACGGTATTGACAGGTATGGAAGTTTTAACTAAATCGTATTTAACAATGAAAAGATCTTGATCAAATTGGGGTCCCTGATATGAAAAAGGTTGAGAATCGTTGTTTTATAAAATGGGTTTTGGTTTTTATAAGGTTATTATAGATACATCATTGTATTATGCAAATTGAGTTTGATTTATAGATTCCAATCCAGGAGACCTATGCATTGCATACAACCTTGACTATTGATCAATATATGTATTGGAGGCACGAAAACATTGACATTGTTTTTCTTTCTGGTCAAAGTCAACCATGTATCACAATTTTCTCAAAAGACCCTGGACTGTTATGGAGCATGCAGCCTCAGTTCACCATCGATAACATCAGTAACATCATCTGCCGGAGCGGCTCCGTGGCCTCGTGCCGGAAGCAACCCTGACAGACCAAACCCATTGTTGGGATGAGGAGCGCTCGACAGCTTCGAAACCCCAACAGTCCTCTCCATTGTCAGAGTGATACCCTGCCTGGCCCAGGAGTGGCACAGGGAAGAAGGGAGGGGACAACGGAGCGAAAGACAGATCTGCATTCCTCCTCTCCGCTCATGCCTCACAGGTTTCAAATCACATGACCTGAAAACATGGCCGCTGAGCCGAGGGTTTAGAGTGGATCCATGTCAGGGTGGAGAGACGCGACGCAGCGCAGGATCACAATAAAAATAACCGTTTTACTTTGTTTACCCGTTTAGTTGGTTTATTTAAAGTGGTAATCCGTAAAATGGTCCGTGTTGGTTGGATTACACTACGAGTCACCGGATTCCATTCAAAATGATTTTTTTCATCTGAGGGAACTGTTCTTTTTTGTGAATGTTGCTTTATCAAATTCACAGCCCTTGACTTGGTGCATGTGCCCGATCTTTGCATTCTTCTGGAAAGGCGGACCCTGCCACCGGCAATGGAAACCGCATTTAAAGGAGCACATAGATAAACAAGTTAATTGAACGATTGTTTCGTATAATGTTTGAGCTAAATTACCTATCAAATGTATTTTACCAAAATTATCTTCGGGATTTGCGCTTCAAACCAGCCACACCGTGTTAAAAAAACATTTGAACCTAAGAACCTCGAAATACTGCACGATTAAAACGTGAGGTTTTAACGAGTGACTTTTATGTGGCAAATCCTCTCACCTTGATGATTGTTTTCCTTTTTCTTTCCTCTTTTTCAGTCAATTCGCCCCTAAAAAGCCAAAGTGAGCACATTTCTGGGATCTCAGGAGAGGAATGGATGTGTGTATGCATTCATGTATACATGAATGAGGCACTGGAGAGTGACGAGGGGACAAGAAAAAGAAAAACACAAACTGTCCATGTATGACTTTGAGTCATAAATGTGAAGGTCAATGTCCATGTTTGCACAAAACATGGACCTGGGATGTGGTGAAACTGAATGGAAGCTGAGCTCTGCGCCTGGATTTGAACCTCGACGCTCTGATGTCATCGTTAACATCTGCGACAGGTTTACTCCGCGACCATTTAGGATCCCCCCCCCCCCGCTCCGTGACTCTCCCACCCTCCACCCACCTTTCCTCTGCCCTCCTCCTCCCTCTCGTCTTCCTCCATGTCTCCTTTCAACTCCCTCGCTTTCTCTCCCTCGCTCTCGCTCGTTCTCTTTCACCCTCTTTCTGCGTAATAATCCATCCATCTCTGGTCTAATGTGTTCCATGTGTCTGCAGCAGTCCTCAGGCTCCAAGGGCGAGGCCAGCCGATCTCTCATAGCCCCCCCCCCCCTTCATTTTACTTACAAAAACAAAAGTCTGGTTCCACTCAGCTTTGAAAATGTAAAAACGTTTCTCCGCACGTCGGGGGGCCCCCCTGGCCTGAGGCGGCGGGGCAGGGGCGTGTGAGGGGTGTGGACTCTGGATGCCGGGGCTCTCGGGGTCACTAATAAAATGAAATAAGATGTGACCGCTGTCTCATGTTCCAAGTAGAGGTATTACTATCAACCAAAAGTGAGATAGCAATGTGTATATGTGTGTGTGTGTGTGTGTGTGTCCGTGTGCATTGTACTACCCACCAGCATTTATAGGACGTTGAGATCCGTTGAGACACAGTAAATGTCCTCGTAATCTCATAATATTGTCCTCATAAATTAGTGTCCTCTTAATCCTAAAAGGGCTTTCATTTCATTTTCAAAATGTAAGAATATGTTATATGCATCTGCTGATTTACTCTCATGATTCAAAAAATGTACAGTGCAGTCTGAATGAAACGTCGAAATAATACCATCCAATATTGTTCTAAAAGGTTTATCCAAATGGCCCTACAGTATAAACCACCTATACCTGCGTGCGTGCCTGGGAATGTACGTGTATGTGTACATATATGTGTATGTGTGTGTCTGTCTGTGTATGTGTCTGTGTATGTGTGTGTCTGTGTATGTGTGTGTTTGTGTTTGTGTATATGTGTGTCTGTGTATGTGTATGTGTGTGTATGTGTGTCTCTGTGCATGTGTGTGTGTGTGTGCGTGTCTGTGTAGGTGTGTCTATGTGTGTGTGTGTGTGTGTGTGTGTGTCTGTGTGTGTGTGTGTGAGTGTGTGTGTGTGTGTGTGTGTGTGTGTGTGTGTGTGTGTGTGTGTGTGTGTGCGTGCGTGTGCTGGGCATGTGTGTGTACGATAGGCCTATGAGAATATAATTAATAAGACAAATGCACATAAATTGAACCTGACTGACAAATGTAACAATAACAAAGCCATTTGATGTGCTAAATTAGAAACTGAAAGGTCTCTTTGGGGAGTTTATCCGAGTTTCAATTTAGCGGAACACCCAGTTCGACTGTACGTGGAGGGTGATGGGGATGATGGTCCGTACAGCGGGAATAATTACATAGGAGGCCCGCCTCAACTCAGCAGGGGGGGGTTCCTGTTGAGTTGGCCGTGGATCAATATTAGATCAATTTTCCTGAATGGAACAAACCTGACGCTGGCCCTTCCTGCAGCTCCCGGGTTCTCATGGCCAACAATGCTACAAAAGGATCTTTTACTCGAGTTCCTTTGAGTGGGACTGTCCATGTTTACAAAAGTTTGACCGCACTCTCCCGATAACAGTCAATTTCGGAGGGAATCTGGTGGTAGGGTGATTTTATTTTATTTTTTCAGCCTCAGCTGGCCCTTTTATCAGATAGGCGGTGTAGGTGGTGGCGTTGGGGGTAGGTTAGCAACAGATAAAGGTTCACAAAAGGACATTATTCATAAGCCATAAGAAAAATCCTGCCATTTGCAATCTCTCTCTCTCTCTCTCTCTTGCTCTGGTCTGTCTGTCTGTCCCTCTCTCTCTCTTATCGTTTCTATTGTTGTATAACACCTTACAGGTGACAACACAGCCTTTGTCATAATTTGCCGGTGTGTGTGTGTGTGTGTGTGTGTTTCACCATACTTGCGAGGACCAGTCTCCAAATTGTCTATTTTTTGGTTTAGAAGTGCTCCAGAAACATGGGTCCTCACCGCCCAGATGTATGAACTCGGGCCTCACTTTGATACCAGTACAAGAATGTGTTTGTGTGTGTGTGTGTGTGTGTGTGTGTGTGTGTGTGTGTGTGTGTGTGTGTGTGTGTGTGTGTGTGTGTGTGTGTGTGTGTGCGCGCGTGCGTGTGTGCATGCGCGCATGTGTGCGTGCATGTGTTCGTGTGTGTGTGTGATTGTTTGTGTGTGTGTCTGTGTGTGTGTGTCTGTGTCTGTGACCTTGTGCATCTCTTTGGAATTATTTGGATCTGGTCATATTCTGGTGTTTTTCCAATATTCATATTCCTGATCGTTACCCTGCGAGACCCGGAGAATTTCACTCGATCCAGAACTCAGGCGTCTCAGCAGAACGCTGCTCCACTTTCTGGTGTTTTTCATCTTTCTCTTTCTCCGTCTCCATCTTTCCTCCCTCCCTCTCTCCCTTCCTTCCTTTCTTCCTTCCTTCACTTTCTTTCCTGCCTCCCATTTTCTCCCATTTATCCATTTCTTCCCCATTCGTCTACTCCTCCTGGTCTCAGGTCTTTGATATCGCATTCGGAGTTAGAGGTGGCTGTATTTTCAGGCAAACACACACACACACACACATAAACACGCGCACAAACAAACACACGCACATGCACACATAAACACGCGTACACGCGCACGCACACACACACACACACACACACACATATTTACACACACACACTCACACACACACACACACACACACACACACACACACACACACACACACACACACACACACACACACACACATACTTCAACATTGCTCATTATCAGTCTCAGCCAGCAGGCTAGGGTTAGTTAGTGGATGTTTTGCTTCATGTTTGTTGTCTGTCAACAGACTTGTATGCACACACACACACACACACACACGCACACGCACACGCACACACACACACACGCACACACAAATATACACTGCTATTTTTTTATACACTTACATCTTTCCCATATGAATTCATTCAAGTCAAAAGTTGATTTCTTCTTTCATTGACACACACACACACACTCACATACACACACACACACACACACACACACACCAGCTCCAGCCTTCAGTCTTGAATCGAGCCAGAAATAGCATCTTTTTTTTTTTTTTTTGACCGGGAATCGGCTTAGACTTCAAAGAGGAAAAAATTGTGATGTTGGAAAGCGAGTGGGTGAGATGGAGGGAAGGAGAGAAGGCGGAGAGAGAGAGAGAGAGAGAGAGAGAGAGAGACGGGTGAGATTGGAGAAAATGGGGGAGGGCAGATCTGATCTGGTGGTTATATTCAGCTGTAAAAGAGGGCGGGTGGGGACGGACGGACTTCAAAGTATTCCGTTGCCATGGCAACTGCGTGTGCCTGCTTTAAAGTGGATCCCCCCCCTCAACCATCCACCAAATGTAATAAATATATTCATAAAAATGGATGGCAAGCGGCAGAGGAGTGGAATCCGTAACGGACCAAACTCCAAAGGCGTCGTCCCTTTGTTTTTCCCCAACATCTCTTTTCCCTCCTTCTCGGCTTGCGCTGGGGTTGTATTTTTTCCCACTTATTATTTCTATTCCACGGAGACGTTATTGATGGGTGTATTGATGAATGGCGCTGCAGCTAATTAAAACCCAACAGGGTAAAGCGGCCGGTGTGATAGTGAAGCCGGTGGAAGTGGGAAGGCTTCGTTTCCATGCTACATGTATGAGAAGCGGAAGGGTGGAAAGGATGGCCCACGTTTATCTGCCAGTAGATGGGAGTCTTGGGCGTGGTGAGGTCCTGTGTGGTCTCCCACCTTCTTTGGCTGCTGTTCTTTGGTTAATAATGTGCCGTCCTGAACTCTTGTCTTTGGTTGTCGATGTTATTTTGTCCTTGATTTTTCCATTGATATTTCCATTTCTCACATGTCATTTGTTGCAGGTTGTGAAAGCCGATCGGAAGCTTCCATCAGTTTGGAGCCCGCAGTTGTCCCTCAGCTGAAACCGTCCATGGTTCACAGCCGTCAGAGCTGAGAGAGCTGTGAGAACATATTGGTCGGGGTAGAGCATTAGGAAAAGGTGACGGGGTCGCCCGGGTCAACGAGTCTTCAACTCCTGGTGGTGGCGGTGGACCCTCAGGACTGTCCGTGACCCTTGACCTCTGCAAGGTTCTCCTTTCCTATAGATCACCACCCTTTCTTCCTCTCTCTTTGAACCTTTTCCCAGTATTAACTCTGATGTTCACCATGTTCTGTCCCTCCATTTCAGCCCCCCCCACCACCACCACCACAGTATCCAGTTCTTCTGGTATGTGAAGACCCTGGGACGGTCCTTCATCGGGGACCTATCTCTCCTCAGAGCTCTTCCTGCCTGATGACGGGCCGGTGCCCGGGGGAGTCTGAGGCCCTTAAGTCGCCCGGGAACGGCAAAGTTGTTTCCATCCAAATCGGTCTCTTTTCCTTTTTATTTCTCTCCAATTTCACCAATGTTATTTACCCAGCTGACATTTCATTTTCCGTCAACGTCTGGAAAGGTCCTGGAACCCTTGTTTGTATAGAAAATTACCCTCTCAGCTCCATTATCCCCCCGAGGTTCCCTGTGAACGAGAACCTTCCGTCAATGCCACGATGTTGCAGACCGGTGACGCTGGCGCTGGAGCCGTGCGCTGGGAGCAGTGAGGAGCATTAGAAGCAGATGTGGCCGCGACATTTCCTGAAGTGGTTTGAGGCTCCGACCCCGAAACCGAGAGAAGAGGAGCGGCGGATTGCTGTGGCGAGCGCTACTCATGCAACGCCGTCCACGACAGCGTCTCGCGAAAGACCCCGTATCCCAAAATCCAGAGCGAAGCACAAGGTCTTAGCAGCAGCAGTTTTAGCAGTTTGGGAGGGTGCCACTTATGTTTTACTTGAAGCTTTTTGTCTCCCACTGGCTCGGAGATATTACCCATCCAGATTGTAGACTCTAGATTATTGGGGCCAATTCTCCACTGGTGTATACAGTGTATTGCAGTTAAAAGGGGCCTCCCTCATCTTTAACAGCTCTTATGGACATTGAATTGGATGCATGTCTCAGGTTCACTGTGACGAACCACTCCCCAGAAGGTGCCTTCGTGATATCTCTTATATCTCTTATCTGTTCTGTCTTCTCTGGGTAGTGGCTGAATAGCAATTCTCAGTGCCGTATGATGCATACTCTGCGTGTCATCTACATGTTGTTGGTTCGCTCGCACCTGTCATCTCTGAATTTGCGTGCTATGCCTCTCCAGCATTATAATACATTAACATGTTATTTTGAAGGAGGAAAAGTGGTGTATCTGTGAGAGCGTAGCGGCGTCTCCGCTGCAGCACTCCACCGCACGCATCTACGGAAGGTGGGAAATTGGCTCCTTTCAGGTTTATCTACACAGGTGAAGAAAGCTCATTTTTAATGGTCGCCTGAGCGGCGGAATCTGATTCTGTGAGCTCTCCTTCAAGAAAACCCCCACAGAAATACGTGCCGCGGAAAGTTAAACATAAGCAGATATTTTTTCCTTCGGTTCCAGTCTTTGTTTTACCAGACACAGAATGTTTGTCGCCATAAAAACAAGCCACTTTTTTTTTTTTTTTTTCCCCATTTTTACACCCACGCAAGGTTTCTCACAGAAACCTTACATTTTCTTGTCCTAATGGGCAAACCCTGCATTCGCAGCTGGATTTGGCTTGAAATACTTTGCTTTGAATTGAAACCCAGTTCGCCGCTTTCAGAGGTGACGTTCAAAATGCGACTCTGAGCCAGTTCCACCTGTTTACATGTCAAAGGAACGTCTCTGTGCCAGAGCTCCCTTTGAAGGCAGATGTAGAGAGCCACAGCTTTGCAACTTTGTTCTAGTTTAAATTGGGCCTCATTTGGGCCCTCTTTAGGTCTCATTTAATATATTTGCCGAGCCTGGAACCTGGACTAATCAGCCTCACTCGCTCCCTTTTTTCGCTGTACTCCTTTATCTTCCCTAACCAGGTGGCATCGTGGGACAAAGCTGTAATTAAAATTATGCAAATAAGAAAACCCAGTCAGACAAATCCTCCTGTCGCTGTTAACCGGGACCCCTCCTTGCTTTCGTGTTTAATGAAGTATTTTTCTCTCAATAAACCGGGAAACTCTGTCCACAGAGATATGCCAATCAGCCAGGGAGTCAGTCAACCAGGCAGGATAAGTTATTTTACAGACAGACGCGGGGTATTATGGCTAAGCTGCTGTCAGAAAGTGATCCAACAGATAAACACGGCCAAACAATAATCGGTGGCGAATCAGCGATACCAAGTCAAACTGCTTGAATGCCCCCGCTGTGCTTTTAAAGCCGACAGTCAGCGGATAAAGGAATGTCCTCTGCATACCTGCTGATCTGAGGTGTGACGTGACTTGTAAATGTGAGGGCTTATGACTGATCGTTAAGGCATGTACATACAGTAGATGTTACCAAACTCTCACATTTAATGTGCGTGCAAGTATGTGAGTGAGAGGTAGGAAGGGAGAGAGGGAGAAGAACTTTGTTTGTATCTTACTGTACATCTAAAGGCGTTGAATTAGATTGCTTCACCAAGCAGATATTTAGAATCCTTTATCGATCGATTTCCGATCATGCCCTATTTTTGCATTCCGGACCCCGCCACCAGCAATGACAGCAACATATAGAGGAGCACATGCATTATGTGCCAGCTAAAGAACAATATCAAATATGGGATTTTTTATTTATTTATTTTTTATTTTTTTTTACAAAGTAATCATACGGATTACCACTTTAAATACAACACTCCTGTTTCACTGACTGTGGCCGGCGTGAAGGAATCTGTGGCTTGTTACGAATCTCTTTCTGACCCTAGGCTCGTTGTCACACCGCTGTGGCCCTGAGCGACTCCTCCCGCCAGGCAGAAACACGTGTGTGTGTGTGTGTGTGTGTGTGTGTGTGGGGAGAGAGACAGAGAGAGAGAGAGAGAGAGAGTTGATTATGTTTTAAAGAAATTCTCCAGAGTCATAAACACTTCCCGCGCTGACACCAGAGCCCTGATGAGGTCACCCAGCCTCCCCTGTGGCCTCGAGGAAACACATACACACACGCGGAGAAAGGAGGGAAGGAGGGCAGAGTGGAGGAGGGAAGAAACGGGAGGACGGCCAGGTTTGAGTCGGGGTCAATTCCACCCTGGTTGTTACGTTGAGGGCCTTAGAATTGTTGAGGAACTTGCATTTCTTCCTTTCACCTTCTGAACATGAAGGAGTGGAAATAGATTGACCCTCATTAAACGCTGGGGAGTTTTCTCCGGAAGCTGATAATGAATGCGCGGCGCGTGCTCCGTGTGGACCGCTCTTCAAACAACCTGGTGTTTGGAAGTGTCTAAAAGCGTCTCCCGGCCATGAAAACATCTTACGGCGTCTCCAGCCAAGGACACAAACAGATGTTGCATTCAGCAGCATAGTGACTTCAGTCAGAACCTCCTGGTCACAGCGGACCGTCCCGCTGCCAACGCTGCGTAGCCACCAAACTCACCGATGCAGACCCGCTCCCACTTCACATTGAGGGTGGTGTTCAAAAAAGGAAGAAAAAAAAAAGGCAGGGTGGGAAGGAGAATGGCCGGTGCGAAGAACGTTGGATTTGAGAGAGGAGTGGTACATGGGTTACATGGTGCTCATGGTCTAAACTTTTATTTTTAAAAACAGGGATAATGCCTTCGCTGACCTTGCTGTCTTTTTTCTGAGTTTTACTCAAATTCAAAATGTGTCTCATTATTACCTTTTGATATAACCCATGTTTCTGGGCATGGGGCGGAGGAAATGTTATTACTCATGTTTGCGTGAATTAACAGAGGCCTTGCTTATATGAATGGGGGGGATTTGTGTTGTTAAAGTGGAAATCCATGTGATTCTTTTGTGAAACAAATCGAATATTTGATACTGTATTTTGTCTTACACTTTATAAGAAATAGCCGGTCCATATATTTGTGCTATGCATGTGCTCCTCTATATGCAGTTTCCATTGTTTGGTGGCGGGGTCCCGGCAAGAATGCAAATATCGTGCATGTGAAAGACGTGAAGGGCAGATGAGGTGAATTGGATAAAGCAGCGTAGATAGTTGTGGTCGGTAAAATGTCAATAAGGATGAAGATTCACAAAATCCACCAGCCACGGATGATCTCATGGATTACCACTTTAATATAAACTTCATAATGGTACTGCGCTTGTGCGCTGTTGCTGTTGCTGCTACTGTTGCTGCTGCTGTTACTGCTGTTTTTGTTGCTGCTATTGTCTGCTGCTGCTATTGTTGCTGCTGGTGACGTCGTTGCTGCTGGTGTTGTCGTTGCTGCTGGTGTTGTTGTTGGTGCCACTAACCTTATACTGTACTTTAACTGGTGTTGTGGTTGCTGCTGCTAACCTTATACTTAACTTAACCCTCGCCTACCTTATACCTAAACGTAACCATCTCTAACCTTATATCTAAACTTAAACATCTCTAACCTTATACCTAAACTTAACCATCTCCAACCTTATATCTAAACTTAAACATCTCTAACCTTATACCTAAACGTAACCATCTCTAACCTTATATCTAAACTTAAACATCTCTAACCTTATACCTAAACGTAACCATCTCTAACCTTATATCTAAACTTAAACATCTCTAACCTTATACCTAAACTTAACCATCTCCAACCTTATACCAAAACTTAACCATCTCTAACCTTATACCAAAACTTAACCATCTCTAACCTTATACCTAAACGTAACCATCTCTCACCTTATACCTAAACTTAACCATCTCTAACCTTATACCTCGACTTAACCATCTCTAACCTGAGTGACTTTTCCGGTTCCAATGAGAGCTCCCTCTTCCTGTTCCTGTGCCGTCTTTGTGGGTGTTGCTGTCTACGTTGCTGCTGCCGTTGTTGCTGTTTTTGTGGCTGCTGCTGCTGCTGTTGTTGGTGCTGTTGCTGTTTTTGCTGCTGTTGCTGTTGCTGTTGCTGCCACTGTAGTTGGAGTCGCTTTTATTGTTGCTTTTGTTGTTGCTTTTGTTGTTGCTGTTGTTTCAGGGGCATTCTTTTGTAATGACCGGCTGACAACTCCGCTCTCTCTTTCTTTTTTGTATTTCTTTGTAAAGCGCATTGTGTTGCCCTGGTATGAAATGCGTTTTATAAATAATGTGTGACTTGGCTTGACTTGACTACATATAGACTATGTATAATTCACACAAACGCTAAAACGCCCCCTACATAGACTACTGTGCTACTCCCCCTGATGTGACAGAGGGTCTCTTGGGAAACTGTGGACCGAGCTTTTGAAGATGTTTCTGGGGAGACCCGGTGATGAGGCCTTTGGCTTTGGGTCTGGGGAAGCGGAAAGCAGGATTCAGCTTCTCCATGATCCCGTCCCGTGGCCAGGATAATGGTGGCACCTCACAGGAACCCATGGCTTTTGGCTTTTTAGACAGGATGAGAAAGCTCCAGATAGCTCCTTCAGACAGTTGAATTTAGCGCTTATCTGCGCTGGATAGCACAGTGCCAGCAAACCTATATGATAGCAAAGCCTGCTCCACAAGCCAAGGTCACCTTTAAGTGCTTTATACGAATGCAAGGTCTTATTTTGGCTGAATGCAACTGGGATTTTTTAATGGTCTGTGGACATGATGAAATTGATAATCAAATTGGTTCATATCCAAAGTAAAAAGAATCCATCTGTGATCTGTGATGTAGACGTGTGGAATTGATGGACGTGGAAACGATGACAGACTATTATCAAATTGCTTAACCCCAATCAATCAATCAATCAATGAATCAATCTCTCCCCTTTTTATGTATTTATTTTTTCCTCCTTTCTAATATTAATGTGGGTGATATATATACACACACACACACACACGCTACAGATCAGTTATTTACTTATTATTGGGATCGACAAGTATATATTTTAGTATGAGTATATATCCTGTATATAGGCTATATGAGTGTGTGGGTGCATGTGTGCATATGTGCGTGTGCGTGTGTACGTGTGCATATGTGTGTGTGTGTGTGCGCGCGTGTAGACAGAACGCTGTGTCATAGACTCAGTTGTAACCGGGCACGTTTACCTTTAGAACGTCACGTTCAATATTAACGTTTACTAACTGCATTTGAGAGCGAGAACATACACTTGTACTTGAGCGGGAAAGTCGACGGGCACTTTCATTTCTACGACAGTAATTGCGTGTCACAACCTCACGCACATCACAAACAAGACTCGCTTTTTAAGGTTATTTGGATTTATTTCGTACTAGTGTCCCCCCCCCCTCCCCCCGCCCAAGTTTCATTTCAACTCCACACCCCGTGACGTCACTACCCCGCCCCGCCCACTTTGTCCCCCCATTGTGATCCGGCTCACACACACTCACACACACTCTCTACTTTACCGGGAGAGCGAACCCAAGCCTTCCGCTCCGCCCTACACCGCTGGATTTATGTTGTTTTTCAGGAATTTCCAGCAAATAAAACACCGCTCCGAGTCGAGGGAGATTCCCACCGGGGGATAAAGGACACCTCTTTTTTTTTTTTTTACTCCGGGGGGTGAAGTTGTAAAAAATAAAAATAAAAATAAATTAAAAGAAAAGAAAAAAAAAAATAGTTTTCCTCTGGAAGTTCCCCCCCCCCCCCCCCTTTCTTCTGCTCATCCAGCCTGGCCGGACCGTCATGGCGGGGCGGGTCGGGGACGGACGCCGGGTGTCGTTTCCTCGTCCCGGCGCGGGGCTCGGGCCGCACCGGGGCATAGCGGTGGCTCTCTGGAGCTTCGTGGCGGCGTGCGCGGTGCTCGGTCCCGGTGGAAATTGCGGAGCCGACACGGAGTTCTCGATCCTGGAGGAGGCTCAAGTTTTAGCCGAACAGATGAAGAAGCTGTCCTCGCAGGAGCTGGGGGTGTTTACCATGCAGGTAAAACGCAGAGAATTTATATATATATATATATATATATATATATATATATATGTATATGTGTCTGTGTCTGTGTGTATATGTGTGAATATATCTGCGTGTGTGTGTATATATTAATCTCTTACTGTTTTGTTGGTTTTCATTCCTCGCACACCAATAACAAACAAAGTTAGTGGGAGCTTTATTTATAGAGTTCTTTTTTTTTTTAAACGCAGTCTTACGAGCTACCAGCCGGACAAATTGGTTTTTTTTTTAAAAGGGCTACGGGAAGAAAATAAAAATAAACCGACAAAAGATGAAAGTACAAAAAAAGACCTATCTATAAAATGCAGGGGGGGGGGGACACACGGTTATGAAGTTCTTTACAAACAAAAAAGTGGCATAAAAAGGAACATGGTGGAAATCACATCAAACCGAATGGGCATAAGACGAAGGTACAACTGTATAAAAAGCCCCATCGATATAAATGCAGAGAGAACACACACACACACACACACACACACACACACACACACACACACTAGAATTGAACACTGGTTTTGTATTTTTCATGTGTTAGTCTCACCGCAGTTCCTCCAAAATGTCACGTTCTACGCTCCGAACCGGGAAGTTTTCGCGATACGCGGTCCAGTGCTTCTCAAGCTGCGGACCGGGGACCCCCCCCCGTGGGCCCTTCGAGAGCTTCCAGGGTGTCCCCAGCGAAACGATTCGGTCCCAACTTTACCCTCCATTCCATTAACAAGACGCCATTGCCATTAGAGAATGGTCTTGATCAGTCTCACTCTCATCTCTCTTGACTACTATATTACTCGGAATGCCCGACATGGAAATTTCGATTAATTAATCAAATCTGACGATAAAAAAAATACCTCTCAGAATAAATCTTAATCTGACTCTTATCAAATGGGGTCTGTGGCCTAATGCTTATAAAATTGAAGGTCCTCCATATCAAAAAGGTTGAGAATCGCTGTTCTAGGTCATGCACATTTTTTACTCTTAAAATCACGAGTGCCTCCTGATTGTGTTTTTAATCATTTCAAACAGGCTATCTGTTGCATTCTTGAATTCTGTTTTGGAGGTGTGTGAATGTGGGGGAGGGTTCTTTGAACTTCACACGGCACTTTCAGTGCCCCACATTTCAATAACAAACCAAATTGTTCTCAGTTTAGTACGTCCTCATGCATCAGCCACTAAAATCCTTAGAAAGTGCAGCTCATTTGGCTTCTGGCCTTGGATCTACGCCCTAGAGCAGCACCAACCAACTATTAAATTGTATAAATTATTGTGTTGGCACATAACTATTGTTTTTGACGATAAGTGATAAGTGAAGTAGCTATGTGTACGTTTGTAGAACCTCTCTATTTCCTGTGAAAATTCCCCTTTATATATCACCTGTTTTCGCAGTGGATTTATACATACAAATCAACTCAAAAAACTTACTACACTATGTGTAAAAAGTTATTTTACAGTGGTTACAAACCATTGTGGTCCTTCTAAGCAGATCTGCTAAAGAGCCACCAAATGGCAGGCGGTGCAGGGCTGGCGTAATGTGAGGGTGGGGTAGGGGCTTTAGCACTTCAGAGGCACGGGGGCTCACAGAGGCTGAACACAGAGGCGAGGCGGCAGGGGGCCCCGGCCCCAAATGGTGTTTCATCTTCTCCTCTTCCACACTGCGTTTCCTTCATCCCAGCTCCGGGAGACGGCTTTTGAGGGCCGCCTCTGATCTCACCCGGATCTCGGTTTGTCAGCGGTCACCATCCCTCCGAGCGAGGCTCTGTGGCTCGCTCTCTTTCTTTTGACGTTGCAGCTCTCATTAATTTTTGTGCATTTCTCTCTCTCTCTCTCTCCCTGTCACTGTGATTCGCACGCTTCTCACCAACATACGTGAGAAAATAACTTCTGTTGCTGTCGTTTCCGTCCTTGTTCTTTCTAGTCCTCTGTAACCCTTTCCAAGGCTCAACTAAAATAGTTATGTCTTGGCATTTTGGTTCGAAATTTCAGATTATATGTGCTCTATTTGCGACAGACCCCATTCCGCATTAAAATTCCATCTTGGAGGGGACTCAGCCATCATTATTGGGTTGACCGTCAGGTTATTTTATAAAACTCTCATGGTTCGGTTTGGTTGAAACTAATTTAAAATAGAAGGTTCGGTTTGGTTTCGTTTAAGCTAATTTGGATTTGATTGAAGCACTAATAAATTGCCATGAATGGGACAAACCAGATTCCTCCAAAAGCAGGACGTCCATCCAGTCAAAACAGTCTGGTTTGCCCAAGAAAACACAGGCAGGAATCTGCCCGCCGCGCTGGCAGTGTCGACACCTGTGCTGGTGCTTGAAAGCGGCCAGAGAGTAATTTTGCAGGTGTGTAAATGGAACTGCAGACTCCTTCGCTCCGTATACAAGAAGGGCGGATGTTTTTCTTTTTACGCAATGATATTGGGCGGCTTTCCCCTCTCCCCAAATACAGAATGAACTCTTGGGGTAACAAAGCAGCCACCATATCATCTCCATTTTGGGTGTCATATTTTCCCCCCGTGCAGCCCAATTCTCATTATCTGGCAGATGTGTAATTTGAGGCCAACTCAGACTTTGCCTGTGCTTCGCAGGCTAAAATCTGTGCCAGCTCTCTCGATGAGTCGGTCAACTTTTAAGTATGGGTGTTTTTGATTCACTCCTTTGAAGTGAATGTATGTTTCTCACTGGGATGTTCATTTGAGTGCATTTTAGGTTTCATACTGTTCATGCAGTTCCTTTCTAATACACGTTATTCAAGTTAATGGACAATTCTAAGCAGTTCCTTCTCTGTTAATATTAAATGCACCATTTCACAAATGTGCATTTGATCCGGTAAACACAATATCCAAAATTGTTATTCTGCTTATAATTAGGACATCGCTGTGGTTTTAGAAGGCAACCAACCCTATAACCTATTATCAAGATGTAACAAATTTTTTCTTGGAATTGTTCCAGTTAAGCAAGAACCAGGTGGAACAATTGTCATGGAGTGCGGCCACTATTTCTAAGCATTTAACACATTTTCGGGCTCAACACAACACAGTTTTAGGAACATTAGGGCCATGATTTCTTGAAAATTTGGACACACCTTAAGGTTTCACTTAGCAGACTAGCAGTAAAACCCTGTGTAGTCAGAGAAAGATCACTTATCATCCGGGAAAACAAATCCAACCCCCAATTACACTGCCCCTGAAATTGGCAGATTATTTACAGAGGTAATGCATTCAGGTTTCTTTAATGGAATCCCTAGCCATCGTTCTGTTGTTTTGAGAAGTGGTTGAAGTCCCAGTAACCAGAGGAAGGGGGCTAGAGGGGAAAACTTTGGTTTGTTTTGCCGGCTTGTTCAGCTTCCCGCTCTTTTAATTGAGTATTGATAGTAAGTAATAATTGATAGATTGATGTGTGTCTGGTGGATTGGAAGATGGGGGTGTTGGGGGCTTGTACAGGAAGGATAAAATTGAGGCAGCCGTGGCCCCATCATTAGGCAGTGATTTTTCTGGGTTGGGTTCGGTCCAAGTGTAACACTATTTGAGAGGCTATCAGTGTGTCCCACTCTTCGCTCGGGTGTTTTCTTTCCCTTCGCCTAGACGTTTTTGGTTCGCCCCGTTCTTCACGTCTGTCACACTTTTTTACTCCTCTTCATAGTTTCACTTCTTTTCTGCAAGTATACTGCAACTCTGCCAAGGTATTTTCTTTGTATTACCTTGTCATCTTTTACATTCATCTGTTCTTCTCGCCTCCTCTCGGTTGCTCGTGCTCCCGCTCTGTTGTGGTGGGATTGCAGGGAGGCAGAGGGGAGCGTGGGCTTACAGATGTGTGCAGACGGACATCAGAATTCCTGCTAGGATCTCTGCAGCCCGGCTTCAAAGCCTCCGTGCCGCTTTGCATTCCCTCCATGGCCGTGCGCTCATACACTGCGATTACCAGGAGCTTTATGTGGAAAAGCCCTTTGTTTCCTCCCCTCTCTCTCTTAGTTTTCCTCTCGTTTTCCGCTTCTGTCATGGCCTCTTTAATTGCCTCTGCTGCTAACCGTATATGCATCCGCTGCTAGATGTGTGCACGCTATACACCTAGTTGTGAACTCCATTTTTTTTTAATGGAATATTCCTGTGACTTTAGGCGGCTCAATTTGGAGGTTGATGTTTTGTTGAATAGAGGTGAAATGGTGAGTCACGGGCGTTGGTAATGTTTCTTGCTGAACAGAATAAATAATGGCGCTATTTGAGGATGAAATGTTTGATGTCCTTTGCAAAGGTAAAATTATTGTTTCCTATGAAAGCAATTTTCTGCACATTGTCGTGATTGCTAAGAGGTATAGCCTCACTTTAGAGAGTGTGTGTGTGTGCGTGTGTGTGTGTGTGTGTGTGTGTGTGTGTGTGCTTCAGCAATGGTCATTCCACTTCAGCAATGGTCATTCCATAGACCACCGCGTCTATTGTCAGTGCTACCTTCCTCTAGCAGCCCCCGTGTTTCTCAAGGCACCACAAAACACTGCTGCTGCTCCTATTCATTAGAGGTTTGAACTTCTACTGACTGAGCCTGAACCCCCACCACACCACCAACCTCCTCCCAAGTGACGCTGAAGTTTTGCCCTCTTTGTCTTCCCGTTGCTATTGGCTGTGTGGGAAGTTTGAGTTATCTGTGCCACAGGTGCTTCGCATTATCCTGACTCTTATACATTGCACGTTTATTGCAGATCTTCTGCTCTCCTGTCTGACCGTAAATCTCCTCTGTGCCTCGCCGGTTTATGAGTCCTCTTTGGCTGAGCTGTGACCTCTTCTCCTGTGTTCTCTTTCCATCTAAAATGTTTTTTTTCCCCTCTTTCTTTCCAGGCTGTTATTGAGAATTTGCGCCCCCCCCCCATTTCCCTTCACGATTTCTCACACAAACAGTTTTTTCGGTTTTGTGTTCAAAGATATCAGTATGCAGTCATAAGTAATTAAAAATTCTGGATTTTCTTAAATTTTGACTTGTTTAAATGACTAGGTGGTATAATGACTGTTTCAACACACTAGGACCTGTTGTTTATTTTTTTTTTGAGTAAAAATGGTAATATTTTGAAGATATTTTTCCTGCCTAAAGCAGCAGGGTGCAGTAGCTACATTCACACCGTTCATAGACTGGGAGGGGGGCAGGGGTGCATATCAATCTTTAAATATGTCTGGCTTCTCCCAGAACCCCATGGAAACAGCTCTGCTTTCCAAAACATGTTCCCCCTATCTCCCATGTCCAGTGCATCAGCGAGGCCACTGCTCGGTCCACGATTTCATTAGATGTGGGGCTCCTTGTGTGTGTTTTGGCTCGGCTCCAGCTTAAGAGTCGCTTAGGGCTCCCCATGAATCAGCCCGCCTCTACACCCCAGTGTCTCACTCTCCAGTGTCCATCACAGACATGCACACACACACTTAAAATCTTTGCATTGTCAGCTGAAGCCAAATATACAATGTTGCTCTCAGGCTGAAACCTTCTGAGAAAGATACAGCATTTTATGACAATGCGCTCTTCAGTGTCTCTCTTAGAAAATGATGCCCATCAGTTACTCCGGAGCAGCAAATTTTTGCCCATTTGTGAGATGCTTTTACGTGCAAAATACATCCCATGAAGACAGCACAATTGCATTTGAATCACTACTCAAATGTAGCTACTCTGTTTGACTGGCCAAGGTATGTCTGAACGGTTTTCAGATTTATTTCATTTGGAGTCGGGCATAATCAGACCTTAAGGGAAGCGGTGAACTGTGGGCCGGATTTAACACCAGGGTTTAAAGAGTCCAAGTCAGATTCTTTATGTTTTTTATACAAATCCATCTGGCCCTAATCCAACAAGTATCTTGAAAGAGGAATGTATGTGTGTTTAAGGGGATTTTATTTCAGACAGCGGCGTATTAATTTCTATCAAATCTGGTTCCTGCTTTTTACCAGACTAAATACAGTCTGGCTGACTGTCTCTTGGTGGCTTTGGGACTGTGGTGAGTTCTGATGTTCTCTCCTTTTCTACCAGCTGTTGTGGCTTAAATCAGTGGGGGCAGATTCAGCTAAATCATTTATCTGACTGCCTTTTGATGCCTCTCACACATTTCCCCACTTAAGTAGGGCCCATTTTTGTGTATGGTCTCCACCAGAATGTTAGTGGTTTAACAGATGCCTCTGTGTGTTGCCCCCCTTTTTCTTTTTATTATTTATTTATTTTTTTATGTTTCTGGTTTTGCAAACACTCATTCTTCCTTTCACTCTTTTGTGTCTGGTTCTGACTTGCTCCTTAGATGCCGTCCTGTAATAAGGACCATATATATATATATATATATATATATATATATATATATATATATATATATATATATATATATATATATATATATATATATATAACATTTTCTCTTCTACACTATACTGCTAGATAGCAGTATAGTACACAATAATACAGCAAAACACAAGAGGTCTGGAAAATTACAACTTGCTAGCTTTATCTGTTTGGACTAAGTTAAACATCGAGGCAATTTGTAGTGTGTGTTTGCTTTATGTTGGGTTTTATTGTAAAAAATATTTTTGTTGCAATAGAGTATCTGAATCATCTTATTTGGGTTCTACTTTGGAACACATAGGACGGTCTCCAGCAACAGAATAAAAGCTTAAATAATGTTTTTATGGAGAGGAAGCATCGTATTTTACAGAAATTCTGAAGGTTTCACTGCTTCTGTTTTTAACTGTGAATATAAAACAACATACAATACTCAGACAAAATGTCTGTACTTTATTGTAAATATAAACAAAGAAAAATAAGATGTGTGTTTGGGAAAAATCTTTTATTATGAAGCTGTGTTATAGGAGCAACTGTGCAATTGTGTCGACTTAGGATCACCCACCAATCATAGACGATCTTACGGATTTTCACTTTAAAGGAAAACTTTGTGCCAACTTAATAACAAAAGCATTTTTAAAAGCGAAAATCCTCTAAATCCGTTGTTCAGTGATGCATTTGAAGTGTCTAACGGATGTATGGCTCAGGTGTTTTTTGGGCCCTACTCCCATGTCCTTCCATTGAAGATTATATGGTATTTCTGCTTCCTCTCAATGATCTAGTGCTAATCTTATCCGCTGAGCACAGGGTAAAGGGGAGCAGCTAATCCGTCCTGCTACCCAGTGAGGGTTTTGCTAACTCTCCCCTCCATCCATTAAACAGCAGAAGTAATTAACTGGCCGTCCTCATCGTCTCACTCTCACTTGCTTTCCTTACATACCTCTTGTTTTTTTCCCTCCTGTTTGTTCTCTTTTTGTTGTCTTCATTCATTAGGTCTCTCTCGCCCCCCCCCCCCCCCCCCCCCGCCGCCCCAGACCCCCCCCCCCCCCAATGCTTCCCCACAAAAAAAAACAGATAGAGAAGAGGATATTTCATAGCCGTCCAGGCTTTTGCATTTTTCTGTGTGTGCAAATCCTTGTTTCTCAGCCAAGCGACCCCCCTCCCATGCCACTATGGTAAGCTCGCCCCTCCACTCAGCACAGAGAACAAGCCTAAAATGAACTCTCCCTCAAAAGAGAAGTGAAAAGGGGGCAGGGAGAGTAGGGAGAGTAGGGACGAAAGTGGGTGGGCAAAAACTTATTTGGGGGGCGGACTAAAGGGTAGAAGGAGAACCAGTGAACACTCCATCCGGGGACAATAGGGTTTGTAATCTATCGCAACCCCCCCCCCCCCCCCCCCACACACACACACACACACACACACACACACACACACACACACACACACACACACACACACACACACACACACAGGCCTGCAGTGGAAGCTTTGCATTTTCGATGAGGAGAGCGACTCCAACTGTGAGGTGAAAGATCGCAGTGGGTTTCACCGCAAGTGAAAAGCAAAGGGATTACACTGTGTCGCCATTCTGGGATGGGGAAAAAAACAACTCCTCAGTTGTTGAGAAATATTTATATTTCTATATTTGTTTATGGTCTGGAGGTATTTCTAATTATTATTATTATTATTATTATTATATTCGATATTTAAGGGTTTTATGATTTGATCTTGGCGTTACCTTTTCAATGAAGATGATCTATACAACAGCAGACTTGGCCTGTTCTCAAGCATGTCTGTTCTTCTCAAGCTCATTCACACAGATCGCAATGGCTGTCAGAACAGTTTGTATCCTGCTCTCTGATGCTTGGAGATCAAATTCCTCTTCATTAGTCTTCACACCCTCCTGCCCCCTCACACTCTCGGGTCATGGGGTTGTAGAGGCCGTCTCAGTTACTAATTACTGCTGCCTCCCCAGTCACTCTGAAACTTCAGTCTGATCTAATGCACAAATAAAGTGAGACCTGCCCTCGGCACACCTTATTTTTATGTTTTTTAGTAATGTACAATTGAGCCCAAATCAATTTTACCTCAAGTTGCTGTTTAAAGTAATTAACGAGTGTTTTGTGATGATTGCAACCAAATGCTGAATTTGTTGCAGTGGTTTTTGCTGGACAAAAACACGAGGCAAATAAAACCCATGTTGTGTTTTTTGGAAAAACACTGCGAAACAATACCTATCAGATGGTAGTTATTATGGTTATTGTGATTACGGAAAGCCGTAAATGCCTCAAAGGAACAAACCCATGACCCACAAAAAGCTTAATGTGACACAACAAAATGTGGCTACAGCAGCCGCAGCGTTACATGATTGGGATCTAGATGTCACCGGTTGCTGTTACACCAGGCAGTTGCTGTTTTAATTTACATTTTTTTTTTTTTAAGTCAACTTCTGTGGTTAAATTTGTTTCAGAAATGATTGTTGCCTCTCAGCCTAGAACTATTGACTTTTTCCAACTCTAATGGATTTTCATCAAGCAACTCTTGGTCCGGACTATTGAGAATATTGCCAGTTGGAATGAAAGCAGCAGCCAAGCGTGAATGTTTACAGATGTTGGTGGTTGAAAGATTGATTGATTAAAACTCTGTCCTCGGGGACCGTCTCTGTGCTTCTAACGGAGTTTTGTTCCCCAAAGGATCCAAGGATTCCCACTGCAGGAGGTGATTAGAAGACAGTCGTAGAAAAGGCATTTCATAAAAAAAAGTTTGTTTTTTGTGCAAATAAAGGCTAGTGAAGGTGCTACGCATTACCCAATCAAAATACTTAATGGAACACGCATGTTGAATCCCTATGGCCAAATGCAGGCAAATTAGCTTTTTTGAGAAGTACAAATTTGTTTTCAGTGTTCGAGGAATCAAACAACATTAAGATCCATAGCAGACCTGTGATATTTTCTCAGATGCGTCTGCTTTCCTCAACCGAAAAATGAACATAGTCCTTCCTGCCGTTTACTTGCTCATTCACAGCCATTAGTGAATGCAATTGGTCCGGAAACAGAATCCGAGCACTTATCCTTTTTAATTTTCTCGGCCGGTTGTAACGTAAAACTTTTTCACCAGGAGACACGTGGGTAAAAATGTGTCTGATGCAGACTCAACAGAACCTGACCTTAGCACTCATATAATAAAATGTTTATGAGTGGAGGCAGGTTTATACACCTTAACCGTTGTCTCCCATCTTTCTCTTCTCTGATTCTACATCTCCTCCACGGCTTTTTGCCTCCCTAGCGTAGCTCCCATCTGTCTTGTCTCATTGTGTCCATGGGTGCTGGTATGTGAAATGGGCCCGCTGTGCCTTTTGTCCTGCCGTCGCTCCGCCGCCCTGCAGAGATAAGTCAGGAAGTGACCGGAGATGATGATTTGAACTCTGAACCCTCTGTGTCCGCCTCTGTAGCACAAGGTGGTTCCACGAGATGAAAGAAGGTATGTGTAGAGAAGATAGTGGGAGGGAAATATTGTCAGTGTATGTCTAGTAGGACACTGGGTGGAAGAACGGAACATGGAGAAGGAAAGACACACACGCACAAAGCCACGAGTATAGCCATAGAAACAGACAGAAGACATTAAAGCCACAAATGTTCATAAAATGAAAACATCCGCATTAAACCCTGTCTTACATACAACCCATCTCTCAAACACCCAGTCTATTTTTTACATTTTTTTCTACTACTACTATACATTCTCACAGGCTCGCAACCCCACAGGTTAACATAAATTCAGGCATCTATACACAGCTTGTTTTCAAATACACACAAGTACTCACGCACACACACACACACACACACACACACCTACACACAGGCAAACACTCTTATAGCAGCGCAGATCGAGCGACTGCAGCTGTGTTTAGCTATCAGTGTCTCCAAGGCCGAGGTGTCTGAGAGCCTGCCAAACGCCCGGCGCATTTAATCCACACGGACTCACCGAGTAATGGAAGACCGGCATCCAGGAGAGCCAAACGGGGCCCCGTGTGTTTAACATTACAACGGACAGCTCCTCACGTCTGTATGTCGACTTTAGCCCGGCTGTCTGTGGAACAAAACTCATTTGTCCCGCTCGTAAAGCAGAAAGTGTCTGTCCAAAAAAAAAAAAATAATAAAATAAAAATCGGCATCTGGATTGAGGTCATTTTTTATTTTTTATTTCTTTTACCAGCGTTGGTCAAATTCTTTTTAATCCATGATAGTCACGGTCAGATATTCTGGTACTTTCATTGGTACTTTTTATTAGCTAACCTTTACCTATGAACCAGTGTGATTTACACTGTAGACCGACTTTCATATCTAAGCGCTCAACAGTACAGCGTGTCCTAATGTCGAGTTCAGACTACATGATTCTGGCCTGATTTTCCACTCGCCGACAGGCTTTTGGAGATCGCCGGGGAAAGCCCCAGATCAGAGGCAAATCATAGCGCGCTCACGTGAGCGATGAGCGTGCGCTGCGAACTGCTCACAACGGGATCCGACTGCTCACCGAGCGTTCGCCGACACCGGCTCACAGACGCCAGAGGGACATCAAGCAGGTTTAATATCTGGTCGTTTTGGGCTTGACTTGGGAGTGATGTAACGAGCTATAGCCAATGACAGCAGACAAGGGGTCAAAGGGGAGGGGAGGAGTCGAGAAGCAGAGATGAAGAGACGGGAGACCACCAGAGCAGCAGCCAGAAACACACAACATTTTACATTTTAATAATAATAATTTCATATTTAAATTCTGCTTCTTTTTTTTTTTTTTTTTTTTTTTAACAGTGATCAATAATCGAATAAAAATAAATAAATAATCCTGACCCACGCATGGTATCTCGTTGTTTCTGGTGTCACTTCTCACTTGTGTTTTCGTGACAAAACGTAGTTTGGAGACCTGACAGACTCTGTCAGGAATTCCTCCCGGTGAAAGATCTTGTAATGTGTGACCCCTGTCGCGGATCAGTCATGTAGTGTGCAAACCACAAGACTGCAAGATTCCCCATCACAAGACAGAATGTTGTGTACAGTGAACAGTGCGTGAACAGAACAGCGATTTGATTTAAGTCATGTCGTGTGTCCATGGCATTAGCTCCATGGAAATCTTTGATACCGATGTTGTTCACAAAACCTTCTGTTCCAATTACACTGGACGCGATCCATATAGGCTTTTGCCGCAATAGCCGAGCCTAATACTAGTTGAAATAATCATCACAAGGCCTCTGCCTGAGTCCCATGCTCAAACATTGCTCCCGTTGTGTGTCCACTTTACTTTAAATAGTTGTCCTTGACTTTTATTGGCCCAGTCTGAAGATTTGTCCTTTGTCCCCATGTCATTTAGTGGCTCCATGATATCCTGCTCCTAGTTTGGTGGTTTCCTAGTTTTCTTTTTAATTTGGCTGCCCAATGTATTGAGATCACAGTGCAAAAGCTGGATGGTTGCAAATAACGGTTCAATACAAACTGACTGTTTGTGCTGTGATTTTGTTCTGAAATGGGAAATGCCTTATTCATGATGGAATTGAGATGACCCCAGAGTCCCCATATTCAATCGGATAGCCCTGTCATGTTGGTGGCCAACCTACTGTACTTTCCAGGGGGAGTTACCAAGATGGCGCCTAGGGGAACCGACGTCTCCTAAATGGACATTGTGCTCATCCAGTCTGGCGCCGTTGGCGAATAGAGTGTTGAGCTGGTGGTGTCGTCCGCTGGCCGGTCTTGTTGATAGCAGGTCTTTGTAGCAGTCTAGATTCTTCTTCGTCCAGGAAGCCCACATGGTGTTTTTTTTTTTTCCTGTTTTTTTGGGGTTTTTTTCTTCTACTTCCCAGAAGCTCTCTACACTGCCAATCTAGTGGCTGGCTGGTCCTATGCCAGCATAGCTCTTTGTTTGTCAATCAGCCGTGCTAGCCAGCCAGGGCTGCTGCTGGTGCTGCAGGGATCTCATAGCTAGTGAAAGTGAGACATCCCCCCCACACACACACACAGCTTTTCACTAAAATGTTGTTATAATTAAATTCTGCCACATGGGAATAAAAAAAATAAAAAAAGAAGGTGGCTCCAGCTAAAGATTCCATTGAGGCGGTGCATCGCTGCAATACTGTTTTAAGTTCCTCCATATTGACATGTAAGGGCTGGGCTGTCGCATTAACAAGCTAGCACAATAAGCGTGCCTTAACATGCTACCTATGTCCTCAGATTGGAGGGAAGCCGAAATGATAAGGCTCTTCCGCCATGGACAGAAGAACGCAGTCTACAGCTGTTAGGGAAAACGTTAGAAGTAAATCAGCTTTCTCCGTGTGCATTAATTGGCTAACATCATATATATATATATATATATATATATATATGTATGTATGTATGTATGTATGTGTGTATGTGTGTGCATGCATGCAGAATAGACTTGGCCTATTTCCAGGACTCCTGTCTCTAGCGGGGTGTGAACAACAGATGTGTGGAAAAGTGAGGTCAACTAGGATGTGAAAGAGTTTGACACAGTTCTCTGCTAAGTCTAATATTGAGCCTAACTATGTGTGTGTTCACCCACATATTGTATGTTGGTCTCCTTTCTGGACACCTGTGTTTGGTGTGTGTGTGTGTGTGTGTATATGAATATGCAGGTGGGTGGGTTTCTGTGTGTGTGGTTCCTGCGCCCACGTAAGAGTAATGCGAGTGTTTATGTTTCTAATGAGGTCCCAGTCCAGGAGTTTGGGCAGAGCGCTGTATGGCGGTGAACCCATATGGCTGAAGGTTTCCTTCAGGAGCAGAGCTGTGATGTGTCTCCCGCACAGATCACAATGGAAACCCTGGCTTGCTGCCTTGGGGGGGGGGAAGCTATATATATATTTTAAGTCTCAGCTCTCTCTCTCGCTCTCTCTCCACATTTCCCTTTCTTCTCCCTCCTATCTCTCCCCATTGCTCTCTCATTCACACCAGCAAATCTGCTCATAATTTGCACACCAGAAGCTTTGGGATGGCTATGGGGAGCCTCGTTTGCTTCGCCCACCTGCCAAACCCGGCTTCTCCCTCAAAGTGTGTGTGTGTGTGGGTGCGCGCGCGCGTGGTGCCTTTTGGGCAAATAGCCTAACTCTGGCCCATTTACTGTTTAATTGACATTGTCCCGAACAAATAAACGAATGATTAAAAGCATATATATATCTCACACAACTACGATCAACTCATAAATCTGAATAGGATATGATGTTTGGAAAACACTTCGTATTCCACTGATGTACTCATGGGCCTTCCACCTCTTGCATGATGAGTTTGGAGACAGGCAGATTGTGTGTTTATGTCCATTTTTGAGAGATTTACATTATGCACATTCTGCATCGTTATTAAAACTGAAAGCACAATTTGCCCTTCCTGAGCTTCCACTTTCCTAGAGACCACCACTTCTGCCGATTCCATCGATTACTCCGACAGTCAAGGCATTACTGCCGTAAATACTTAGTGTTGCAGTAAATACTGATATGTCTGTGTTTCACAGCACATACTCTGCGTCAAGTACTCTGTTCAAGGGCCCCTGGGTGGCACTTGTTTTGGGAGCGGGAGGCGACTGCAAACATACCCCAGCCTTGAAATTCAGTCCTGCAATGCATATCAACGTTACCCTTCCCAGGCACAGGTGTCTCTGGGATCAGGGATTTTTAGGGGACAGTGCCGTCAGCCATTTTTGTGCCTTCCTCTGGTGCGCACAGCCTCCCTCCAGCAGTGTTCAGCGCCACTAGGTTTGGCCCAAAGTTGTTGTTTTTTTTCCCCTTCTAAACTGTCATTGTTGATGACAATATAGCTTTGAGTTCATTGAGATATCATCTATATAGACCCCTTTTCACTCTTTGTCTCCCCCCCCCTCAAAAACAGGAAAGTTAATTTACTTTTCCGACTTCCTTCCCTCACCCTTTCTCGCTTGTTCCGATGCTTTCTGCCGTTTTCCCCTCAATTTTTCTTTAAACTTTCTTCATTCTTTTTCTTCCTCCAGTCTCAGTTTGTCTTATCCTCAGCTTAGCCGTCTTCAAAGCACAGCGAAGGTTTTCTTTCCGCCACAAAAAAAAATATTAGGAAGTACATTTTCAATCAAGGCACAGTGTAAAAGTTGTGTATTTGTCGAGTGATGTGCACAGGGTTTTGTGTGTACCATGGCATTGTGGGCTTCCTGCCACAGGCCAGGGCCGCAACTCATAAACTTTTTTATCTCACTGTGTGTGTGTGTGTGTGTGTGTGTGTGTGTGTGTGTGTGTGTGTGTGTGTGTCCGTCTCCCCCCTTTTGGGCGATTAGCCCAACTCTGGGCCTAAATGAGCCTAACTCATTTACTGTTCAATTGACATTGTCCCTAACAAAAAAAACTAATGATTAAAAGCATATACACTCACCGGCCACCTAATTCTTCGTGGCATAGATTCAACAAGGTGTTGGAAACATTCCTCAAAGATTTTGGTCCATATTGACATGATAGCATCACACAGCTGCTGCAGATTTGTCGGCTGCATGTCCATGATGCGAATCTCTGGTTCCACCACATCCCAAAGGTGCTCTATTGGATTGAGATCTGGTGACTGTGGAGGCCATTGGAGTACAGTGAACTCATTATCATGTTCAAGAAACCAGTTTGAGATGGTTTGAGCTTTGTGACAGGATGGGATGGACATGGTCAGCAACAATACTCAGGTATGCTGTGGCGTTTAAACCATGCTCAATTGATACTAAGGGGCCCAAAATGTGCCAAGAAAATATCCCCCACACCATTACACCACCACCATCAGCCTGAACCGTTGATCCATGCTTTCATGTTGTTTAACGCCAAATTCTGACCCTACCATCTTAATGTCGCAGCTGAAACCGAGACTCATCAGACTGGCAACGTTTTTCCAGTCTCCTATTGTCCATTTTTGGTGAGCCTGTGCGAATTGTAGCCTCAGTTTCCTGTTCTTAGCTGACAGGAGCGGCACTCTGTGTGGTCTTCTGCTGCTGTAGCCCATCTGCTTCAAGGTTCGACGTGTTGTGCGTTCAGAGATGGTTTTCTGCATACCTTGGTTGTAACGAGTGGTTATTTAAGTTACTGTTGCCTTTCTATCATCTCGAACCAGTCTGCCCATTCTCCTCTGACCTCTGACTGGTCAGAGGAGAACTCAGGCATTTTCATCCACTCAACTGCTGCTCACTGGATATTTTCTCTTTTTCGTTCTTTATACACCCTAGAGATGGTTGTGCGTGAAAATGCGCGCGCGCACAGAGAATTACCGACAAAGGGCTTCAATGTGCATGTCTCCAAATTGATCTTTGGGTGTAGTCAAATTTATTTATTTATTTTTTATTTTTCGTAACTGTCATCTCTGTCAGAGTGTGTGTTTGTATAAGAGTGTGTGTGTGTGTGTGTGTGTGTGTGTGTGTGTGTGTGTGTGTGTGTGTGTGTGTGTGTGTGTGTGTGTGTGTGTGTGTGTGTGTGTGTGTGTGTGTGTGTGTGTGTGTGTGTGTGTGTTAGACAGTGTGTATTTTCTAAATTTACCCAAGCGTTGGGCTGGTGTTTTCCTTCCTTGCCACAGTGCCCTGTTCCTCTCCCTTCGCACACTGACTAGCCAACGCAAATCCTGCGGGCACTTCATCATCCAGACTAATGCCAGCTATAGCCTGCTACTTTATGATTTGCAAGCGCAAACATCGCCGTTCACAGGAATCTCTGTTTATGTATGGAGCATTCTTTCGCTTTTGTCTACTTTGATTTTTTTATTGGGGCTTAGGATAGATCTTTCTCAATGTGTTTGAAGGGAGGTGGTTTTATCTAATCTTGAAAGTAGTATGCATACAACTGATGATGTTTATATGTGGCGATGTATATCAGAGGTTTTCCTCACAGCTCGGTGAGCCTATAATGCCGGATTGCGGAGAACGCTTTTTATGCCACGCCAACTAGGAAGTTGCACGTGGCTGTCTAGGTAACGTGCGAAAGCATCTCCCATTCACCACGTGAACAGTGACGGGCACCAAGCAACGCGCGAGTGAGGAAATGTATGCGTTGAATTAAATAAACAAAAGGAATTTTACTTGTTTTAGGATTCTTAGTGTGAGAAACGCAGGATGTGGCATGTTCACTGGTTGATGTGTAAGGCTCGCGGTCGAAGTGTCACAATTCGCAACAGTTATTCAAAAAACATTAAAAACAAAAGACAGAGAATTTAGTAATGTAAGTCATAACCTGGAGCCACAACTTAATCACCGGACCACGCCACCACGTCCAAATCCTCCATCTGCGTCCTCGCTGTTGTGCGCAAACGTCCACACACTTCCTCTACGTGTGCCCTGCTGCTCTGTCGGTCACTTCCCGTGGTACCAAGGACGGACGGACGGACGGACGGACGGACGGACGGATGGACGGACGGACGGACGGACGGAGGGATGGATGGGGGGGGGTGGTAGAAACTGAAAACATTGCATATGGTGTATGGCAAATATCGCAATATTCCCGAAGCAGCTGACAACATATGGGAGTGTTGTTAGAGAAACATTTTGCACGAAATATTCCAAGTGAAATAAGAACGGTTTTGTCAGACTGGGATACATTGGTTACATCCCATGTATCCAACAAGAAATTCGACACACGCCTATTCATATGGAGCCTAACATCTGGTTGCTTGTCCTGCGCTCGTGCATTAGACAAACTGTTCATATGAGGATCGCGAAAACCAGCTTATCCATTCTATTTGATGATCGATCGTCAGGTTGTTGAGACAAAAAAAAAAACTTGGCTCTAGCCAGGGATCTTTGAATTATGTAAATGTGAGTTTGAATGTGCACAAATGTGACGTAGTTTGTTCCCAACAACAAACTTCTCTTGCAGCATAAATTTGAGCTTCCCCTTCAAAAGTCAGACGAGGCCATCTGAGAAGACTTCACCAAGAGACTGCGGCCTCACACTGCGCCAGGAACTGCTACGCTCGCTTTCAGTTGTTTATTTGAAGCGTGGCCAGAAAATTAAATGGCGAATGGGCTATACCCAATAAACAGAAAGGGAAGTTTTCACTCACTACCTGTATCTTTTTTTTCTGAGCCACTTGGATTCCCGTTGAATTTAAGTTTTCAAGGAACTTTTTTTTTCCTCTTGGAGCTGCGGCTGTGCCAGCAAGGGTCACCAGGCTGAGCATTGGCAGGCTTGGCAAAATGAAGCTTGTATCATACGGTGCCTTTGCCCTGGCTCGTGTCTCTCTTAATGGCTTCATGTAAGTGCCCGGAGAGGACATGAAGCATAACAAATCCACGTCTATGATGGGTCCTTATGGCCTCGACCAGACATGATCTCACGTCATGCACGGAAACCTGAGGATGAGAATGAGGTCGACCACCCAGAACACCTCATCCCAGATTCTATCTTTAGTCTATCTCTCTCTATAGATTCTATCTCTCCCTCTTCATCTTCTTTATCTTCCCTCTCTGTCTTCCCCCTTTTCTAAGTATGTGGTTCCTCCTCTTTCTTGGCATAGTTGGCACTTGGCCCATTGCAGAATTTGGAAAATGACAAACAAGTTGTATATTTATTATCAACATGCCACACCTGAATGGCGACGCTCTCCAGCTCTGCTGCTTTGCATTAAATCTAAACTGCTGTTTTTCTTTATCTGAGTTTGAAATATTACTCTGTATCCCTACTCATTCTGCATTTATTGCCAACTAAAACTTTTGTTCCCTTCTACTTCCCATTGCTGGGTTTATTTCCACTCCCAACTCCCAATTTTTAACAGTTGAATGTGCTGTTCACTCATTTTATGAAGAGACTATTTTCTGAACTAATTCCCACATATTGAGTTAAAAGCCATTTTTCGTCTTTCCATTTCTCCCTTTCTCTTGTTTTCTCTTTGACCTGTCTGTCTACGTCCAGTGATGGTGCTCCCTATGAAGTTCGAGACATTTGAATAGTTTCCATGGCGGAGGCAAAAACTAGCGGCTTATTCACCACTATTGTGGTGAATACATTTTATCGTTTAGTTCTTAGTACCCGACTATAGCTAAGGAATGTTTTTCCACTCCTGTTGTGTTTGTGTAAAGCCATGGTTGAAAGATTTTCCTAGTGATACCAGCTGAAACATTACCCCTTATTAATGGGATCTTGCTGGGTTGTTAAATGCCAAACATTCTTGTTGATCAAGCGTGCGTCGCATTAGGGCTTCTTAGAATTGTATTATTCTTCTTGCTTCCCTCAGAAACCCGGGCCAACGCTACTTGCATTGTCCTCAAAGATTTTACTCATTAGAGATGGGCGTGATGAGCTCGGCACACACTCTTCCTATGGGTTTGGTCCACGTTCTGCATGTGCATACCAGTCTAGCTGCACCGCTGTCAGTCATAATTAGCTGTAAACCCACGTGGAGACATGATTAGTCACAGCTCGGGATCGTTTTGAAGTGTAGGAAAATAAAAAATCAGCCTGAGTTAAAAGCGCAGAATTTTCTCATTATCTCACATTCTTCAGTTGAGGTAATTTACGCCAGTGTGTGAGGTTTTGTTTTTTACCCTCCGTAAGATTTCATCAGTGCAACGGACGTGCTCAGGTATGTGGCTTTGATCTGCCTCTGGAACGCTTTCACCTCGGCGCCACTTTAACAGCGAGTTGTTACTCCCATGATGCACCGCCGCTCTGGCAAGTTCGCCACCGTGTGTGTGTGTGTTTTTTTTTTGTTTTTGTTTTTCATGCCGTTTTATGAAAACCTTTGACACAGCATTTAAAAGGTTTTTGCTTTCACCTCGAGCTTAAAGATATAAACTGCCTAATCATATTTCCATGCAGCAGTGGTGCTTTGAATTCTCTGGTTTAAAGGCTCCACTATTTTCAATTAGTCATGCATTATTAGTGAAGGGCCGCACGGGCCTTTTTAATGACTCAACTGGTTTTACATCAAAGGGTTTTTCTGTATAGGCCATGCTAACCTAATGACCTGCCAGCTGCCACCCTACACCCCACAGACAACACACACACACACACACACACACACACACAAACACACACACATACACACACACACACACACACACACACACACACACACACACACACACACACACACACACACACACACACACACACACACACACACACAGGAAAATGCTGCGTTTAGGAAGAGCCTGGTCTTTCATCAGGCTGCAACTTTAAGCACGTTAGTTTTAGCTTATGTTTCTATTTCTATCCATCCCTCTGCCCTTTTCTCATATTTGAAGTCACTTTACGTCCCTGGAACTTGTTCTGGCCTCCGGTGGTCACGTTGTGCCCCTACTGGAACAAAAACTGCTGTTGCATGTCTTTGGGTTGGTTGAAAGTGGGAGCTGTTTGGACGTCGCTCGTTTAATAACTCTGTTCGGCTAAAGGCTCTAAACGCCGCACTTTGACAGGCGCCATGATATGCTCGACACAGAAAGAGAAGGAGAGACAGACGGATGGTTTGCAAGCCAGACAGACGGATAAACAGTGCGGTCGTTGGAAGAACACTCCTGGTCAATTGTGCAATATATCAGTCTTGTGTATTTCTTTCTGTCGACTTTTGTCTTTCATTCTTCTTTTCTTTTCCCTGAAATCTTTTCTCCAGTCTCTCTCTCTCTCTCTTTCTCTCTTCCTTCCACGCTCTCATCCTAATATAATCCTGCCATTTTGGGACCATCAAAGAACCACCTCTGAATCCAAAAATGAAACGGAGGAAGGAAGAAAGAGAAAAAATGACGAGGCAAGACAGCTCTCTAACTTTGACTTGATTAAATTGGCCTATTTTTGGATGTGCACTGAGTCATGAAAGTGTGTGTGTGTGTGTGTGTGTGTGTGTGTGTGTGTGTGTGTGTGTGTGTGTGTGTGTGTGTGTGTGTGTGTGTGTGTGTGTGTGTGTGTGTGTGTGTGTGTGTGTGTGTGTGTGTGTGTGTGCGTGCAGTAGACACCTGCATGTGTTGTATTTAGCCCCCCTTCTCCTCTGACCCTTTCCAGTGCACATGCAAACCATCCAGCGTTGGCACCTCCGTCCGCCCGTCGAACTGCATATCTCAAGTTGCATTCGGCAATCTGAGATATGAATGCCTCCATTTTCACATTTTTTGAGACCAATTAGATTGGCGCTGATGTGACTTGACAAACTTTTGGACCTTGTTAGCGGCATTTACTTGACACTCCTCTTTCCCCAGATGGTCAGAATTCAAAAGCCAGTTTTCTCTCGCTCTCTGTCGATTTTTAAGTACAACAACAAAAGGATTCTGCTTTTCCCAGTTTCTACCCTGGCAAAACAAACTTTTCAGTGATTGATTTTGCATGTGTTGGTAACAAGGACGCCAGATCACTGTTTCAGATAAACAAACGATGCTTTCATTTGAAAAATCACCTGCTTTGATCCTTGAACCTTGACTCTTTTTGTTGTTGTTGGTTTGTTTTTCCCCTTACACCCAGCGCCAAAATGGTGGGTACAAGGGGATCCTCTAACTACTCACCTCCACCCATCCCTAACCGCCCCCCTCCTCCAACCATCCACACCCCACCACCCCAACCCACTCCACCCTCCTCATTGCTGCTTTCGCACATGTGGAAAGCATTATATCCTGTCTGGTGGAGAGAGCAAACGTCCCGGGGCGGGCGGTGGGAGCGGCTGAGAGCCTATCGAGGAGGTGGGGGGTATGCTGGGGCTGTCGGGATCTGCCTGGTTCGCTCCCTGGCGCACACGCTCTTGCTCCCTCTCTCCCTCTCCCCACTGTTTAGACAAAAAGGGGTTTTGTTATTTCAGAACCGCAGTACGCTCTATTCCACACAGGCCCCTTGCCACTCCACCCCACCCCCATCGCCATTCTACTTGGGGGCGGGGGGGTGACAGAGTGGACAGTATACCAGAGGACCTGATCAGACCTCCCCAAAAGTATAGAACACACACACACACACACACACACACACACTCTCTCTCTCTCCCCAATCTTGGTAGCTCACACATTGGGACTGTCTGGAGGGGGGTTGGGTGTTGGTGGGGTACTATCAATTACCAATGTGTCACACTCTTCCTCCCCAGGGAATCAATCTAATATACACCTGGTCGCAGTTGGTACTGATCAGGTCCGCTGTGGCCCTACTTGCTTTTCGCACAAATTTTAAGGAGGTCTTTGTGTGTTCTTGGCCTATGTGCAAGCAACTGCTGGGTGTAGGGTTGTATTTTGGGGGTCATTTAATAAAGAGCCCCTGGCCCAAAAAGAGAAATTAAGTTGTGTTTGTTAAAATAATTCCCCCCCTTTATTATTTATTATTATTATTATTTTTTCTTTTAGTAAGAACCATTGAACGTGCCCTGTTTTTAGGGCTCCGTCCCCACTTGTGAGTTGAGACGGTCGAAAATTTCACTGCACCGCCAGAAAAAAACAAAAACCTTTAACCCATCGTTGGGTTGGTTGCATTTTTACGTTGTTCCATATTGAAAAGCAATCATATGCGGTGAGTGTGAGACTGGCCTTTTTTTTTTTTTTTTTTTTCTTTTGGTCCGAGGGGCCTTGAAAAAGGCTTGATATGGCTGTCTTCAGTCAATGCCATAAAACTGGTTCCCCTGGAAACCGGCTGAGACTGCCAGCCCTCTTTTTCTGTTCCTCCACTTGGATCAGGGCCCCTGAATTGCCTTTATTACTAGGTTTAGCCTTGCTATCCATCCCATTTTTCTTTTTTCCCCACCACATTTCTGGTGAATGCTTTGGTCCGGTATTGCTTTCTTTAAAGTGACCATTGATCACGCTGGTGTGTAAGTGTGGTGGAGAAGTGGTGAAGAAAATCTTTTTGTTTTCTGTACAGCAGCCTTAACAAAGTGACGTGGGTACAGAAAGGGGGTCTTTCATTATGTCGAGCATTCCAAAAGCCACTCGTTTGCCAATTCAATTTTTTGTTGTTTTTCAGGAAGCATAGTGCGATGAGCATTTGTTCTCAAGGTGGAGGTGTTTTTACTTCTGTTTGAAGCACCTTAATGTATTTTTGGATTTGCGCTCCGCAGTAAACAGAAGGTTGAACGGTTTGTGCTGATGTGCTCTTCAGACAAATTACTATCAGAGTTGTGTGTTGATGTTGCCTTAAATACAAAAACAAAACATACAGTACATAAACAAAATGTGTGTGTTTTGGAATCCAGCTTAATAATATTGAATTTAAAGATTTACATTTAAATATAGAATTTTAAGAAATACAGCAAAGTTAATGAGAAAAGAACACAGTGTTCAAAGCCTCGCACACATACGGTAACATGCAGCATGTGTGCAGGGGGTGGAGGGCCCTTGCTTCAGTTTATCCGTTGGTGAGCTGCAATCAAATGAAAATGACCCCCAGTGCCTCCTTAAACGGAGCAGCAAGTGGTCGGCGTGTTTGCAGACAGCTGCTCATCTAATGAGCCGACCTGCGCTGCAACGGCCTGAGACTAGTTCAATTAGCCGAGGTTTTGGCTTCTACGCGAAACAGAAACAGAAACAGTCTTTAATCGTCACACGACACTCCACAACACATGCTTGCACACACACACACATGCACATGCTTGATGGTGGCCGGTGAAATGGCTCCTCTGCTTTTGACCCATCCTGGCTTGTCCTTCCTCCGGGGGCACAGCCAGGAGCAGTGGGCAGCATACGTGGACGCGCCCGGGGACCTGGTGATAAGTGTCCATCGCTGGTCAGACGATGATGGGTGCATGTTTTTGGTGGGGGTCTTTACTGACGTGAGGTGGAGGAAACCCCATGTGAACACGGGGAGAACATGCAAACTCCACACAGAAAGGCTCCTGTTTTTGGAAGATAACCCGCCGGAGCACGGTGCCAACAGCGCCCCAGGCGGGAATCGAACCCAGGACCTTCTTGCTGTGAGGCAGCAGTGCAATGCACTGCGCCACCGTGACTGCTAATGTGATGTTCGGAGATCAGGACTTGCCCTACCTGGTGCTGTACTACCACCCTCCACTTCTTATTTTGTTCTGTTTTTAGTATTCTGTTTTGCTTTGGTTTACTCAAGATGGCCACTGCTCTTTGTTCGTACAGAGGGGAGTCAACCGTTAGCCTACTATGTTATATTAAAAAAAATTATGGGACCTATTATGCTTTTCCTTATTTTCTGTTATCTATTTCTATATATGTCTAATATATGTCATTTTAACATATATTTAATGTTAAAATGACGGATGTTCATATTAGACGTGGCCAAAATGTCAAACAATGAGGTAAACTAATGACAAAGTAATCGCTGTGAGCAGAACACTCAGGCTTCCGACCGTTCTGAACGCTCGGGTTTCAAAGGTTTTTTCTCCTCTCTGCACGAGCTGACGTCAGCTCGTCACGGGTTTCTTTATATGGTCATCAGCTCCATCCCCTCCGCTGTGCGTTTCTCCAAACAAAACCAATTAAAATAGTGTTTTTATTGTAGATTTATTTATTTAATTACTTTAATTTATTTTGTTTTCCGGCGTTTACATGAAACAAAAAATCCCCACGCCCGAGTCCCGGAGCGTCGCGGTGCTGTGCCCGTGTTCTTCCACAAGTTTTAGAACGGCAACAAAAGTCGGAACAAACTTTTAAATGAGGCCTTCTCAATCGAATATGAGTGAAGATTCAGCAACTGGATTGCTTATTTCTCCCCTCAAATTTGTTCAGAAACAGATTTTAGTGAACTGATGAGGTGAAATCAGTGAAAGTTTGCAGAGTAAACGGAGCCCAGAGGAAAGCTCAAACCCCACTGGCTCAGAACTAGGGGCAGGCTGCTTATTTATATTTAAAGCTACGCACACTGAAACAGCCAGTTTTGGAACGCTATGTTATAGAGGCATGCCACAATGGCTAGTATGCATAATATGAGTGGTATTTTCAGCAAAAAAAAAATCTTAAACATGTTTGGGGGACCTCAGAGACCTATATTAACTTTTTGAAAAGGACCATAATAGGTCCCCTATAAGGGCTTCTGGGAAAGTTCCCCTTGCATTATCCCCTACAAACTCAAATTACCACTTGTGAAACATGGTCGCATTTGTTCTAGCACAGAGAACTCCTGAATATCCAATGTATTTTGGCATTTACTTTAGGAACAAACACATTTTAAACCATAACAAACAAACATCTGGGCCTCTGCAATTTTTAAGCCAAGAGCAATAAAACATGGCATCCTGGCCTTAACATCAAATAGTAAATACATTGCAAGCTGTATGACCGAATTGTTCAACTGTCCCCCAAAGTAATGGAAGGTCATAGTTCTAACTTGATTATTCCATGTATAACGGGTGACTTTTTTCATTGAGCAGTAAACATATTTTTTTGTGTTTTGTGGAGATGCAAAAAACAAAACAAACAACAATAAAACCAGATACTGTGTTCTCTCTCCAGCTCTCTTTCTCTGTTTCTCTCTCTCTCTCTCTCGTGCTCTCTCCCAGGTGCATGCTTTCTAAGTGCTTTGTAGTCCCCAGAAAAAAAAAATATATTGGCGATGGGAGGGAGAGGTTAGGGATGGAGACATGACAGGGTCTGAATAAAACACACACACACACACACACACACATCAGAGGTGGAAGTCGGATGCCTCATGCCCGGCTCCAACCCCTTTGTAGTGCACTGAGCGAGGGGGGGGTGGGGTGGATAGCGGAGGATGGGGTGCGGGGTTAGAGAGAAGCGAGGAAAAAGGTTTGTGGGGAATAAAATAATATAGTGCAGGCAGGAGGGACGAAGGGAGCAGCGTACCTGCAGCACGGCGGAAGCATCAGTTTGATGTCCTGTGTGCCTTCGGCCTTTTCTTTATTTTATTTTTTATATCAATTGGTTGTATGGAAACAAGTCTCAAATCCCCAGGAGCTAGCAAATATGTACGCACCCCCACACGCACACACACAGCTTCCCTACCATAGTCGATTGAGCAGCCCTTGCTGACATACATGCACACAATTATATTCCACATTCTGTTGTACACAAACGGTCACAATCACAGTAGTACAGACATCACATGCACTAAATTAGCTATAGGCCTGAACACACACGCACAGACTAAGGCTTGCTAACGTGTGGTACCCACACAGAGGGATACTCTCAAATACTCACAGATAAGCCTGCACTGATCAGCAGGCCCTAAGGTGTGTGTGTGTGTGTGTGTGTGTGTGTGTGTGTGTGTGTGTGTGTGTGTGTGTGTGTGTGTGTGTGTGTGTGTGTGTGTGTGTGTGTGTGTGTGTGTGTGTGTGTGTGTTGCTCTCCAGTCAGATCCCAAAATTACTGTGGCTCCCAGCTCCACTCTGGCCTTTGAAGATGGCTGAATTGTTAATAGGCTTACTCCCTCTTCTCTCCAGCCGCTGCAGTCTGCCACACTCTCTTTCCCTCTCTCTGTTCCATCCCTCAGTCTTTCTCCTCCGCCACTTCCACTCATTCCCATTGTAATTTCTCTCCGGTCTCCCTCCTTCCATCTTTGTTTCTCTTTATCCGCCCAGACATCCGTCCGTACCCACACAGCCATGGAGGGATTTGGCCGTCTCATTCTTGCCGCTAGTGTTGTTGGTCATCAATCTGGATTTATTTTCATTGTTCCATTGAGAAGTTGGGAGTCGGTTTAAAACGGGACAAGAGGCTCTTGGGGTGGTTTTCTACATTCCCCTGAGAGCCGGACTCAAGAGCCCAAGAAGGAGGCTCAGTTAATTGGTTGCCATGTCTATTTCCACTCCAGTCTCTCTGTGGATTGATGATTCTATACGTGTTCGTGATTCAAAATAGGCTACTGAGAAAAACATTGTAATTGATTGAAAAAGTTATTTTTTGTGGCAGTGCTTACTCATTTGATTGTAAATGTCATTATTCGATGGATGCTTTATACATGGGGCAAAGAGAGGGGTGGACAAGTCATTCCCAAGATCAGCAAGCGCTGGCAAATACTTGCTTTTCTTGTACATCTGTTCCGCTGCCACAAATAGTAAGGCTCAGCGCTCTTCATATTCTTCGATATGAGGTTAATTCAGACTTCTTGCCGTTGGGAGATTTTGACCATTAACATTGGCAGCGTAATGGCTTCACAGCCCCATCTTACACAGGATGCAAAGGAAACAGATTTTGTATCTGTCTTAATAGCCATACACCGAGGGCATGTGGCTGAGAGGTCAGCCATTCCTGTGAGCCACTCATCTGTGGTCAGGATTAACCCAGAGGTGGACGGATTTAATAACTGGCCTAATGGCACTAAAGCCCAGCTCTGTGATCAGGGGACACAAGGGGTCCGGCCGCATTCCTTCAAGGTCTGCGTTCAAACAGCCGCCCCTAAGCATTAGATGGCTGTTTTGTGGAAAACAAGTATAGCTATTAGGGAGGTCCCTAAGCACTGCGAGGGGAATGTGCTGGGTTTTACTGTTTCGTGAGATCTATTCCTCATGGAACCACAATTCTACAGTTAGTCATTCAGTTTATAAAAAATGCCTTTTATAACGATGTGAACTTGTTAAGCAATAGTAACTTACCGATAAGAAAATCATTGACTGCGTTTCAAGGTCATCTGCATTTATGTGCAGGAACTGGTTAGTTTGACTATACACAGTTTGTAAAGGTAAGCAGTTGTGGAAGGTTGAGAGGGGGGTCAGATGTGTCGGCACCGCTCTGTATGGTGTGTGTCTGCATATGTGAGATTATGGGTCATGAGAGGCCACTCGGCACGGTGGCCCAGGCCGCCTCAGGCGTCTCAGGTTTCTCGGCCAGGCATTCCTCCCCGACTGGCCCCGGAGCTGTGAAAACCTCAGAGTAGCTCCAACAACAAACACTCAACAAGCACTGGGCGGGGGATGGGGGGCGGCTAAGCTATGGCTAATCAGGTGTGGGACTTCCCTCTCTCATTAGATCAAACTTGGGTTTTCTCATTATGTGATATGCACGTGCTTGTTATTGGTTTCTTTTATTTATTTATTTATTTTAAATCTAATTCTGTTTCATAAGCAGTTTTTCCAAATGTATCTCTCTTCTGTTTTTTTTTTTTTTTAATCACTGCTAAGGCACTGGTATTTCAAGTTGCGTACTTTCTGTGTTTATTTGACACACGCATTTCGATCATTTTTTTAAACTGAAATTTATTCCGATTCTCAAGCTGCCTGTTATGACAAGTCACACTGTTTCTCTGTTCACATTTGAATTCCTTTCACTGATTTCTAATTCCCACAATCTGAGTCACCAAAGTTGTTAAATTCGGTTAAACTTCCCCAACAACTCAGGTTTTTCAGTTCAGTGTTTCCGAGGCCATCTTGGCGTGACGTGTGGTCCCTCCTTGGATGTATGAGCTCTCACATGAATTAATGTTTTGTCTTTTGTTTTGGATAGCTTCACTGAATGCAGGAGGGTGTTGCCATGACAACCCGCCAACAGACTATAGCGGGTGAACTCCGCGTTAGCTGGAAGTGGTGGGTTTAGGGCTCTCTTAACCCTTTGGAATGCGTCCGACAATAGGCGTGGACATGCAGGGGGAAGTGAGTGCAGTCTGGAACCATGGTCTTTTTAAGTAGTGTGGAGGCATGCATTGAAAAAACTGAGAGAAAGCAAACATTAGTTTAGCTTTGTTTGTACTACTTGGTGTGTATTCAAGTGTGTTGTATATTCAGTAGCGTGTTTTTCTGGGGATTTCTATGGGATTTATTGATCACATACTTATACATACGAGAATACATATAGGCGTTGAAATGTCATTTAATGTCAATGTCACTCAATGAGATTATGCACAATAAGTATGAACTGATGCAATAGCTAACTAATTAACTAACTAAACTAACTAAACTTACTGATTCCAAAAGAACATAATTCAGGAGGAAAATACAATAAAATAAGATTAAAAATGTAATATACTGAGTGGGATTACAAAATAGAAATATGAGTAGAATAGACTATGTATATACAGATATGTGCAGTAAAGTGGCATGTGTTGAGATATACAGTACAGTATACAACAGTCTGGCACAGCAATACAGTAACAGCACAGAATGTAGTACAGTATGCAACATACGGTAAGGCAGTGGGACCTATGTGAGGGTCTCAGTGAGGACCCCTGGTGAGGTCAGCATTGACAGTCCTTATGGCTTGCGGGAAGAAACTCTGCCTCAGTCTCTCTGTCCTCGCTGTGTGACTGTGGAGGCGCTTGCCCGATCGCAGCAGCTGGAAAAGTCCGTTGTTGGGGTGGTGAGAATCCTTCATGATCCTGCGGGCTCTGCTACTACACCTCCTGGTGTATAAGTCCTGCAGGGCGGGGGGAGGGTAGTTCCAGAGGTACGTTCGGCTGAACGCACCACCCTCTGCAGCGTAGTGTACCTCTGCACCACTTCTGTCATGATGCAACCCTGTTGCAAAATGTTGGGTTTCTAATGAAGCTCATAATGTCGATCACAAACCCTTATGGGAAATTTTCATCTCACTTTATAAATCTGGCTAATGGGAATGTTTTACTACTACTTGTGCTTTGTGGGGACCAACCACCAGAAAGCCAGTGTCTTATTTCGTTCCATAACTCTAAAATGGACCAGAATCCGAAATCACTCTGAACATTTTGTCGACAAACTTGAACACGGCACATGCTCTCTTTCGCTAACTACAGGTGAGATTTGAAAAAAGGTTCATGTAAAGTAAGCTCAGCTCAATGGGCAGGACTAAAACCTTTCAAGTTAGTCAATATAGAGATTGCGTTCATCTTTCATGCACAATTTGTTTTTTATTTGGCCTAATCGACAAGACTAAATGTTTGTCTTAGTCCTCAGTTATATCACCCTTCCATTTCTTCATAGTGATTTTTTCTTTTTAATCAGATATTATGTTTAAGTTGAATTTAATAAGGGTTTCGTCAACCACTTGACTCTTCGGTATAGAGTTACACTAAATCATTAGCTGGCTTTGGCAAGTGTAATATACAGAGAATATTGTGCAATCCCAACTGCCTTGTGGCTCAATACATTTGTCTTTGGCAGTTGGGAAATATTGCACTTGCATGGAAGGAATCATAGTTGTATATGAGACCTGTCACTTGAGAGACCCTGCAGATAGTTACCTTCTTTAATTTCGGTGTCGAGTCAGGTTTGTGTGGGCAGAGACATGTGGTCATTACAGCTGTATCATCCAATTTGCACAACTACTGTATTGTGACTCTAGATAAATGGTCTACTTTTAGTAGAAGTGTACACCTTGCCAACAACTGTGACTATTACATGCCCAAATTCTTTGAAAAGAAATACATTCAAAGCAGCGCATTTTTATTGTCTCAGGTCGTCCTGCGGCTGGATTCTTCACCTCGGGGTGAAGTTGAAGTGATTTTTTTTTCACCGTCATAAAAATTATATTAGACTTATTGATATATTCTCTGTTCGAAAACTGAAATATTGTGAATATGACGCACCAACCCCTAAGCAAGGAAACTGGCCCACCAAGAACAGTACAGCTGCAACCGTAGTCCTAAAGGGTACACATCTGGAATACATGTTGAATCCCACTGTGTCCAAACCTTGGCCTCTGGAAGCATGCGTTTCTGTTCAAGGAATTGTTTATTCCGTATGGTCATTAAAAATCAAAAGTAGTATTTAAAATGATCTTTTCCCAACAACCCTTGGACCCACCTGAAAGTCGTAATAAACAATTATAACTGTGGTAATGAATAATGAAGTTACATAATTCAGATATTTTCCTTATTGATTAATGAAACTTCTTCTTCTCTCTGTTTTTCTCTACAGAGGATTTTCAGCTCGTTTGTGTACACAGAGAAGACATCAAACGGGGAAACAGAGGTGCAGCAGGTGAGTAACAAGAGCTGGTGTGTGTGTGTGTATGTGTCTGTGTGGTGGTCTTTGGTTAGTGGATGGGTGGGTGAGTGGATGTAGCAGTGTGTTTGTGCATTTGTCAGTTGATCAACTATACACACACACACACACACACACACACACACACACACACACACGCACAGCATCCATCAGAGAGGAAAAAGGGTTTATTAAAATTCTGCAGCTGCTGTCCCATTGGCTTTGAAGTTCTGTTTGTTTTTTTTCCATCCTTTTGCTGCAAAGACAGACAGACACACACACACACACACACACACACCTACACACACTAAGTTTCTTCTGCTTCACAGTAGCAGAACATGGCTCCAGAGTTAGATAGGGGAGAAATCGTACTACATTCGGTCCAGGGAATAAATTGTCGGGGGGTAATATTGCACTTCTTTTCGCTGCACTAACTAATTAAAGTTCTGGCATCTACTGTGGCCTAGTTGTCACAGTTTCTGTTGGCTAGGGTGTGTGTGTGTGTGTGTGTGTCTGTGTGTGTGTGTCTGTGTGTGTGTGTGTGTGTGTGTGTGTGTGAGATCTTGGAAGGGTGAGAGTAAACACCAAAATGGTAAACAGCCACCAGCAAGAGCAGACAGGTTGGTGTTTGTTGAATTTCCGATTTTTGTTTGTTTGTCTGTGTCTGCGATACATCTCTTGCCTCGCAGATATTTGCAATTCCAGAGTCGGCTCAATTGGCCTGGCAGCGATTTGCTGCCTCTTCTGCGTTATGAAGCACTGTGGCATGTGGCCTTACTTCCACAACAAAGCCAAATCTAAACGACACCTTGTGACGTACGCAAAACCTATCACGAGGATGAGAACAACTTATTGCCCTGTCTCTCCGCAGTAATACATCTGTCTCTGTGAGATGTCTGCACATAGAAAGTATTTTCATCCACCCATTGTTCGGTAACGCAGAGGAACGTGTGGATCCCACGGTCAAACTTGTGGCACTTATGAGAGAGAGAGAGAGAGAGAGAGAGTCTGACTGACTGACTGACTGACTGACTGTCTGACTGACTGACTGAGAGTTCCCTTTTGAAATTGCCATCTTGGAACAAGCATTAAAAACCTCAAGTGCATTTTCTTGTGTCATAACTCTGCATCATTGCTGCTCCTTATTATCGCTCCGGCTCCTCTCCTGACGCAGAGTTTGTTTTCCTTACAGCCATTGTTTTCCTTACAGATATTAGCTCTTCTCCTTGGGCGCTTGCTGTCTTTTTGAGCTGCTGCAGGGTTTGAGAACTCCCTAATTGCGGCTTTATCTCCTGCAGAATCAGGGAGCAGAGATGATGAGGGGCTTGTTGTATGAAGAGCCCACTCAGACACTGATTAGATAAGAATTTGTTGGACACAAGAGGGAAACAACCTTGCAAACATGCAGCCTGTATTGATACTGTCCCTGGAACGGCAGCACATTCCTGCGTGTGCGGAAATTTCCAGAAACATCAACAGGAATGTTCCCTCTCTTTTTTGACCTGTAATATGAAGTAGGGGTAGAAGATGGCTAGAAGATATTTGGGCTCAGAGAATGATAATTTGATATACTATATTGGATATATGCATTGGATATTCAAGGCTTTGTTTTGTTTGTTGGGATTCTTATATAATTGAAAATGACCATAATGGAAAATTCAGAAATTTTCACAGCAATATTTCTTCTCTTTGCACTCAAGCTAGGTGTGAGGCTTGCCTGCAAGCGGTTTTACTGGAGTCAATCATCACATTTATACCCCTTTCCCACTGCACCGAAAATCCGGTAACATCCGGCATTTGTCATCAGCGGGAAAGGAGAAACCCGGGTTTTTAGTCCCAGGTAAAATGACCCAGCAATAGGCAGGTTTTTATCGGCTCTGATGTGAACAGGACACCTGGGTCGACCCGCTAATTTTGGCCCCTTCACCGGCGCAATGCAACATGCGTTGATTGAATCTGGCACACTGATCACGTCTGCACCATTCTTTTTTTTTTTATCGTTCCACAAAACCGATTTCTGTCTCTCAACGGTCCGCATAGCCTTTTCCTTACACTGCAGTCCGGGGCCCAGCCTTTAACCAAGGCACCGCTGTGAATGTGGTCTGTGGATGTTGGCCTAAACCTTCTCAGGAGTCAAATGAGACTCCAGGAAGCACCGGCTCCATCCATCCCAGTCCTGCGGCTCAAGCCAACCCCCAACTGCTTTCCCCAAGCCATGGGAGCGGTTTGGGTGGCTGAGCAGTTTGCCCTGTCTTTTGGAGAGTGTGGTTAATTTGTGGAGGGAAGGTTAGAATAGGTGGCTTTGGCTGCACCGTGGCAGTCTGTAACTTAAGCTGTGACTTGCTTCTCTGAAGACATTCTGGTAACATTTGGCCTCACTTGCTGTCTCATTTGGCTTCACTTACTCTTTTTTTTTTTTCCCCCTAGGACTCTGGCTATGAATCTACACTTCTTAGTTGAACAGTGGCCCATTTTTCTCTATTTTAATTCAAAATCTGCTTAAGCTTGTTGCCATGTGGCTCAGTCTTGTGTTTGTGTTTGTGTGCGCACACCCATGTGGGACGGTGTTTAACTTAGGGTTTCTGTTGAATTTGCACATTAAAATGTTATTCATTGCCTTTTTGAAGGCTTGTGTGTGCGTGCATGTGTATTTCTTGTGGTAGTAATAATTCCGGGCTATGCCTTGGGACCCTATTAAACCCTAATAGGAAAAGCTGCTGGCCGATTAGTCGTACAGGCCGTCAATTGGTGGTGGTACATTTCTCAGTTTCTGGCCTCAAACGCACCACCTTTGCAGGCAACGGTAATTGTGGGATGCAAACAAAGGGGGTCCAGTTACTGGGAAAACAGTACTTTCTTCTGTGCTGTTAAGACCACAGCTAACCGGCTGACTCTCACAGTGTCTTACATTATTTTCAGCTGTGTGAGGATTTCTCTCTTTATGAACGGTTTCTCAGTTGCCCTTCCAGTTTATCAGGTGTTCCCACACCTCATTAGAAATGAAGACCAAGGTAGTGCTTTGCAATGTAAAGTCCACTGTTGCATGGTTCACTTCCCACAGACAGCTTCGTAGTAACAGTTTGTGTTGAGCCCTTGTGCCTCTCGTAAGAAAAGGCTCGGTCCAACCAGTTCTGCAATATGATTAAGTGTGCCACAATTGGCCTGGCTATCCCTCCCATCTTGATATACTACATTATAAAGTTACAAATTAACAACATTTCCATTTAATTTAGAAGATGAACTTAGAAGTATGCATCTTTTTAAGATCATTATTTTTTAAACTTCTTCAAATCATCTGTTTATGTAGTGCAGTATAAACTACCTGGAGTGATGCAATGTCAGTAGGATTTTATTTAACCCATTGCATCTTCATTTTTGCAGTAAACCAACAACTTGGAAGCTAAAATAAGCATCTCAATTGTGTTGAACATCCCTCATCCATCCTAGTCTTTTCTGGCTTCTTGTTCCTGGCTACAGAGAGCATGGAACAGGACATCAGGAACCTGTTGTAAGGGTTGCCACTGTTCTGGTTATTAGTTCCTCCCCTCTCCAAGGGGCTGGAACATGTTAAATGAGACCTGATATGTATGTGCTCAACCAGAACGTCATCCCTTTGAGAGAGAGGGAGAGAAAGCAAGAGGGATGGAGGTATAGATATATAAAAAAAAAAAAAGATAATATATATATGGAGAGTAGGGTGTAATATATTCCTGTCCAGGTGCCTGAGGTTAGGGCCCCAGGTGCTTGCTGATTGAATTAGCCCCAGTGTCTTTGTTGAGAAACAACATTTTCTCTTGACAGCTTGTTTGCATTTTAAAGTGGATATGCACCCTGAAACAGAATTCACTCCACCGGCTAGAACTTGGATTTCCAATAACTCCTCCTGTGTTCGAGAGCCACTAAAACAGTCAGTTAAGGATGTTCAAAAATCACACCTGTTTGTTATTGAGCAGATTCCAAATAAAGGCCAAAGTCTGTTATTGTGATTACATTAAATATAACTGATTGTTTAATGGATGGTTAATGCGTTGCCTTGCTAATATGCCAACTAGACTTTGATTCTGATATTTTTCGATTATATTTTTCCTGTACATGAGAGCAATACAAATTATTACTCATTTTGCAGAACGGGGATTGCTCCAACATAGGACTGGAGGCAAGAATTGTTCTGGGTCCTGTACTTTAGTGGCTAAGGGTTTGAAATAACATTGCTCTGGTTTCGCACACAAGTTCCAATATTAGGCATACTTCAGACAAAAAATTGTTACAAAATCAATATTATAGCTGGAATGATTAATGCTCAGTGCCAATTCTATCTGTAAATTGATAAGAATCATAAATGATGAAATTATGTATTGTCTATGAAGGTTATTGGAAGGACGTTTGCGTATTTTTATTTTTTTTTTTATATTCCCTTCAAAGCGTTCTATTTTTTCTATTTAAATAAAAACTAGAATTTTGCATTTCAAGGTTAGACTTTTCGTGGTAATGTACATGCCGGACGCTGTAAGTCTCATACATCCATCACTGTGTTGCATTTTTCTGATAGTGAGGCTGACCAGGAACGACTCCTGGCCAGCCGTGATCTTGTTTAGCCCAAATTAAAGTTGGCAGGTGTACTATACAAATATGCACAATGGAAAATGTGTACACTGGGGATTATTTGCCACAACGAATGTTCATATATTAAGTATGGGGGTGTGTGAGATTGATGTAGAGCATTAATTGGCATAAATTACCCACATAAATTGCATGCATTGTTGCTTTGTATATAGCTATAGTACGTACATGGGGTTTGTTTCAGTGTGTTGGTGTTTAGGAGTAATTAGGATATATTTAAGACATTTCACTGCATATATGTATGTGACGAATAAACCTCTTGATATGTACATTTGTCATTTTAAGAAGGTGACATAAAAACTTTTCAATAATTCAGAGTAGGTTGCCATTATGTATTTATATTGTTAGAGCAACAAGATAGACAAGTCAGGAATAACAATGGTCATTTGTTATATCTCTCCATCATACAGCAGCACTGTATGATGGAGAGAATCTGGCGATCTGCGACCCCAAGCAGGGTCGTACTGGTTGTAAATGTGTCTCTGTGTGTCGCGCAGCTGGCGAAGAAGATCCGCGAGAAGTTCAACCGTTACCTTGACGTGGTGAACCGCAACAAGCAGGTGGTGGAGGCGTCCTACACGGCCCACCTCACCTCGCCGCTCACCGCCATCCAGGACTGCTGCTCCATCCCGTCCTCCATGATGGAGTGAGTACCACCGGCCTTCTCTCTGCTTCTACCTGTCTCTGTTATTCTCTCTCTTTCTAACCCATATTGTTTTCTTTTCCAAGTCTTGTGCTTGTTCCTCCTTCTCTCTTTTCTTTCTCTCCACCTCTTTCCCACGCACATGCGAATATCCGTGGGGGGTGGATTCTATCTCTTTTAACCTGCCTCCTGCTGTTACCATCTGCACACGGCGTTCTATACGTTTGTTCAGCCTCGGACACACACACACACACACACACACACACACACACAGACAGGAATCCCAGCATCCTCTCCTAAGAGGCTTTGATCATTTCTCAGATTTATTTATAGCTCTGCGTTGTTTGTAGTCCTAAGCAGCTGTTACGTTCTCTTCCCCTCTCAATCAATTTCAGGCAATTAAATCATTGTTTTCTGGGGGGGGGGGATCGTAGAGAAAAGAAAAACGAAAATCTGAGATTTGTAGCTGCAGTTTGGATCGACGCAAATACAACTGGTTCGAGAAGGGAACGATAGCAACACTTTCTCATCCGAAATTGTATAAAAAGATGTTGATGTCAGAACCCATTACCACAAATTTACTTCATTTTTTTGTTCCGTCGCAATTCAGGGAATATCACTTGAGCGATAAAAAAAATGTGACCGAATCCTCACCCTGATTTGAGAGAGACTACCCACATAGGGGTTCTTAAATTCTAAACTCAGCTATGGGCTTTTTTCTACAGTGTGTCCCTCTGTTTCACTTGGCCCCAACGGTCTCAAGTTGCTGTTTTTTTTTTTTTCCCCCGTTGTGATAGAATTTCAAACCTCCAACGCCTAGTGAGAAGCTCAAGCTTGTTGCCGATCTAGTTTGGGAACGGCAGTTAAAGGAATAGCCCAGACATACACAAAATGGGGAAAGAATTTGAGAGAGAGAAACGTTCATCCTAATCTACACAGCGGCAGCTGTAAGCCCCCCACCCCTTATCTGTCCTGCTTATGCTGCTTTGATGAAGCAAGTTCTGTGACTTGAGTGATCTTTTCTCCATCTCTCTCACTTGGAGAGTGAGAGAGATGGCTACAGAGGGACAAAAACAAGGAGAGACTGAAAGAGAAACAGAGACAGACAAAGGTAGAGGGATGGAAGCATGGACAGAGACAGGGGGGTAGAGATGGAAGGGAGTCAGACAGGTAGAGAGGGGAGAGACCTAGATGAAGTCACTCAACACTTCATGTGGTGAGAGAGACACACACATGAACACACGGTAGTGAAACACGCTAAATGCATGAGAGGACACACTCTGTAATTGCCAAGACACACACACACACACCGAGTTACCACCTTGTGTGCAAACAAAAACTCAGATCTGAAACTGTTGGTATCCCCTGGTCATACAAACACACACACACACACACACACACACCCCGAGTAACCACCTTGTGTGCAAACAAAAACTCAGATCTGAACCTGTTGGTATCCCCTGGTCATACACACACACACACACACACACACACACACACACACAGCTGGAGCAGCCTGAGATGGTGTTACCTGGAGTAATATAAGGCGGTAAGCGATTCCGTTAGTGTTGAGTGTTGGAAGGGTCGTTTGCTGCTTGGAGCTCGGTCTGATATATCCCTCCACTTCAAAACATCTCCCTCTGATATGAAAGAGCGACAAACCTACCTGTTGCTTTCGACAAGTTGTGAGCAGAATTTACGATTTCGCTGCTCTATTTTCCTGCTCAGACCGTTGCTCCCTCATTTATGATATTTCTCTTCGCCTACTGCTGTGCTCACAAGCACACCTTTGACGGAAGCTACCCATTGATCTGCCTGTTTAAATGAAGGTTAAAGAAAATAAAGAAAACAGTCAGAAAAACACCCGTGCGTATGCTCCAGTGTCGTCTGAGAAACACTCCTAGGGAATGGCACTAAAAGTTTGACTACTCTCAAGTCCTCGAGTAGGCCATAAAAGTTTGCTGTGAAGCTTCCTACTCTGACTTTCAACAAGAAGTTGGACTTCTCTTTGAGAGTGAACGTTTTTTTTTTTATGACTTTAATTGTTCAAGTCTGAGACGCAAAATGTAAATATTGTAGTATGTGTCCTTCTCTCTGATTGGTCAATGATCTTACCACGGCTGCTATCTTTGACACCTACATTTCCAACCAGCTATTCTCATGAATGCGTCACATGACGTTTCACTGCATATATGTATGATCGTATGTATATGTATGTGACAAATAAAGCTCTTGAATCTTGAATGCATTTTGGATATTGGATCGGTCTGACACTACGGGGCGGTAGGGGCTTCATCAGCTGCTCCTTTTGGCGTGGTCTCGTTCAGGTCAGCCAGCATAGGGGTTAGGAAGGGCTTGGGTGGGGGTCGTGGGCAGGTTAGGTGGTTCACAGGGTATCCATGTCAGCTAGCTGTTAGCGTTTCAGGCTATCAGTTGTGCCAGAAGGCCACGGTGAGCACAACTAACACCGCGCTGGTATGCTTCAGTCACAACTCACTCTCCTTGACAGGCGTACCTGAAAATAGCTGGTGTGTGTAAACAGCGTGTTTGGTCGCTAGTGTGTCTGTCGCGTGTTTACGTGCAGGTATTTAGAAGTTGATCTTCAGATGGCCGCTTCAGTCCTTTCATTGATACCCGGTCGCCAAACTGAGAAGTGTGTCTGGGAGCAGCCCAGGCGGCCAGTAACGTTTCTCGTCTCAAGCGAGGTGTCTGTGGGGCTGAACGATGAATCAAATTCTAACCGCCATCGCTATGTAATAGAATGCAATTTTCAAATCCCAAGGCTGCAATAAAAAAATAATTACGTTTAAGGGGAAGAAAAAAAAAAAAAAAAAAGTCCCACAACCTAAAGCAATGATACTCGACACACATCTTTAATGACTAATTGCGGCTCTGTAAAGTGTTAGTTAAAATAAAATAAACATGAAAGAGTATTTCAATAACTTGTCTGCAGTATTCTATGACGGCTTTCAGGGAGAGCGCATCTAAAGAGATCTCTTTCGTGGTTGTGATCTGTTAACTGAGTGATCAATGGCTGATCACCTGGTTTACGCTGGCAATTTTATTATTAATTATTTGTATTTAATTTTATTTTTACTGTATATAAGTAATATCCTGGAGCCGCAACTTATCAACAAACTCACAGGCGAGAGCACCGCAGTCTTGAAATCCTCCATCGGCTTCCACGCTACAAGCACCACAACAGCCTCCATGCAATCAATAAGTAGAAAAACAAGTTTTATATCAATCCAGGGTTTTTGTTTAAGCCATCTAACTTCATTTAAGTGCGACATTCCAGAGAACACGGCATCTACCACTGCAGGCGCAGCAGACATGTTGCTTTCTCTACGTAATTTCCGGTCTGCCGTCTCCCGTCTACCCGTATACACTTGTACATCATTTATGTACAATATTACATTTGTGCTTGCAATGGTAATAAAAACACTGTTATAATAATATGGTAGTAATAATTATAAATTGAAATTATTGCATGCACCATGCTTTTTATTTCTTAGTAAGATATTACTTGTAGACTTATTTTAAAATGCATAGTGGTTTGGTGTTGTTTCATGAAATGTATGTTCAGAGAATGTGGCTCCTGAGCTGTGAACAGTTTAGTACCACCGCCACAATGATTTATTGCTTGTGTTTAGTGAATTACAGCATTTCTCCACATACTGTCTTTTGAGTCATTTAATATTTAATATGAATTGTTAAACATATAATTGCAAATTATAATGTAATTGTTTGTTCATTGTATGCCACTATAATAGTGGCAGTAGTATAACAAAACTTATGATAGTGTCATCACGCCTGTCTACCGGACATTAAAAATTTTAACATGAAAATGATGGTAGACAGTTAATTTTCTTCAACCCGACTCCCACTTTATTTTTCATTCTATTTCTCATTTCTCCCATTGTTTAAATTTTCCTTTACATTTGAATGGAAACATGAATGTGGAATCTTAAATGTTTTTACAAAAACATTGCAATCTACTAAAATAACAATTAAGAGATTATGTAGTGAATGTAACTATTCCCTCTCTCCTGTATCACTGTGTGAATCAAGCCTATCAATTAAGGGTGTGTGTGTGTGTGTGTGTGTGTGTGTGTGTGTGTGTGTGTGCGCGTGCGCACAGACAGACGACCGACCGGTTCTTTTTTGCCTGAAGCTACAAATAAAAAACTCTATTGGACGCTATTGTGACCAGAGCTGTTTTTTTAAAAGCCCTAGAAATAGTATTGCTTTGGGTTGTCCCTTTCACAGCAGGGAGGTTTCTCCAAGGCCACTGTACTCTTCGGGCATCCCGAGTAGCTTAGGATCGCCTCTATGGTTGCTCTACGTGCCCAACGTCACATTTCACGGCTTGATTTAATGTTCCATTTTTTTTTTATTGTCAGCTCAGTGGTGTGCGTCTATACGGTCTTCAACTTGGCAGGTGTAGCCTCACCCATCCTCTCCTTCAAATACACAAGAAACATGCATTTATATTCATTTTGGTGTTCACAAAATCTGATAATTTTGTTTTTGTCCTGATTCATAAAACTTGTTGTATGCAATGGAAGGTGTCAGAGTACAAAAACAAATTGACCAATTTCCCATTTTTTCTCAAAATAGATTAATGACTGTTTGATGTCACTATCTGTGTGGTGAATTGCTTATAGGATTATCGCCTAATTACTGCGAGGAGAGATTAGTGAGCAGAGATTAGCATAGCCCTCGCCCAGAGGGCGAGGGCTATGCTAATCTTGCACAGATTTGCTACTTTACATTATAAATCTGAATATTTAATAGATGCATTATTTAAAGTTCCACACGGTGGGATAGCAAGAGATATGGGAGTTTTGCCCAATGATTGGTTTCACATCTGGTATGTAAATTTAATGCATTTCTGTGTGTTTGTTTATGTGCCAGGGTTTGTGTTGGGGCATATCTACAGAATCCATTCCTGTTTTTATTTTATCAAAGCTCTCATTAGTTGGGGGGCCTCTCCACCTTTTTCTCTGCATCTCCCTTCTGCAGCCTTTCCTCCTTTTCTTTCTTACGCCATGCCATCTCTCTTACACCATCTTTTTAATAAGTATTTTTTATGCGAAGTACAAAGTGGTTGTGAACATGTATTTTATTTATTTATTTTTCACTCCCCTGCCCAAACCTCCTCATATGCAAAGTGGGTTGAAGGGGAATAGTAATGACTTTGGCCTGATGAGACCTTAAGTGTGTTAAGTTCAAAAGCAGCCTCTACTTCAGAGAAGTGTCAATCAAACCAGGCGTGTGTGTGTGTGTGTGTGTGTGTGCGCGTGTGCGTGCGTGCGTGCGTGCGTGCGTGCTCGATCAGGGGAGTTGGGTGGAGGCAGCAACTGGAGGACTGCAGGAATGGGGAGAGAGGAGGCGGATCAAAGCCCGCAGTCTGGGGGCAGCTACCCTGCATACCTTACCCTCGCTGTCAGCTCCTCATTCCAGAGTACAGGCTCTAGGAGAACAAAAACCCCCACAATGCTCTAACTGTGTGCGCTAAAATTAAACTCCTTACACTCTAAGCAAACAATCAATTTGAAAAAATAAAAACCTCCATCTGCCTAAGATTTATTTTTGAATGACCAACATTTAAAGGCCTTGACCGCAAAATATGCTGTGCTAGTTGGCACCTCTTAAAACACATTGTGTGTACGCCAAGGACAATACTGCCTGTCATGTAAACACATCCTTTTAACCGCATTTGAGTCAAGTGGCCTAAGTAACCCTTAAGTATGTGTGCAATAGTGTGTTATTTAGTTTACTTAAATTATGCATTCATACATTCTTTGTAATAGTACCCTATATGATGGCCTCTTTTGCTGCATAGCTTGTGGACAGTATGTGAATGTGTGTGCATCCCTCCACCCACCCTTTTGTGTGTTTGATGAGAGTACGTATGGTAAGTCTGGATGCTACCTTTACAAAACTGATGCATGCAGTGGGTGTGTCCTTCAGGTTCGATGGCAACTTCAACACCAATGTCTCTAAGACCATCTGCTGCGACAGACTGTCTCCCACTGTCAACAGCCGAGCGTTCAACCCAGGACGAGACCTCAACTCAGGTTTGTGTTATTCACACACACACACACACACACACACACACACACACACACACACACACACACACACACAGCAATAACCATACAGAGGTGACACTGAAACAGAAGGACCACAAGGGGTCTGTTTATTGGTTAATCCCCCCCCCCATTTCCAGTGGTATTGTTTGCGCTACTGTTGCAAAGACAACCGCATCGCTTTACGTTTTCCTCACAACGCTCCGTGTAAATGATCAACACCACTTTGTAAATTTGAGAGAATAAAGAAGCGTGTTCACGGAAGACGTCAATTTAAATTGTCACAATTTTAGTTTAATTGTATTTCTTTTGGTTGTGCAATCATAGACACATACATAGATGCTGCACTGACTGTTTCGTCTCACTGCTGTGGGACGTCAACGTCGCTGCCATATTGGAACGGGCAAGACTGTAAACAAATACAAGTAAACGGAGAGCTGGGTTTTTTTTCTGGATTAAAAGCACTACAATGTTTACATTTCTCAACCGATTTCAATGAGTGTTTTTTATAGTCAGGGTTTATGATCTACCTGGAGTAGATTGCTCCACCGTCCGCCATTTCCACTAATGGGCGCACATTGGTTGATGCACTTCCTGTGACGCAATGTTGTAAATTGATCATTTTCCCGGGAATTCGTACCCAGTGGCAGTCCATATTGCATCGAGATATGGAGGCTTATACGCTGATGGTGTCAATATTCTATAGCCATTACACTGTGCAATCAACTTCATAACGATAAGTAAAAGCAAAAAAGTTGTCCATTGCTCCTTTAACTCACACAAACACGCATGCAGAATAGTTATTTTACTGCAGTCTATGCACCAAATGACTCACTTAAGCACAATTGCCATGGCAACTATTATTTTTGGGGGGGTGGGGGGAGATGTTGAAACATCTTTCGTCATGCTATTAAATGTTGAAAAGGGAATGGCTGTTGGAACTGAGATGGAAATAATGAGCAATGCCTGTGCAAGGTGTTCAAAGATGCCTTTGTACTCTCTCTTGTGGTTTCCCCTTTTCATTGCTCTCTTCATACCTCCACAGTTTTTTACATTTCTTATCAGGTCTCCTTTCTGTTCATGATTAAAAAAAATATATAATAAAAAAGCAGGTGGAGATGAAACAGTCTGCTTTTGATTTCCTAGTCTGCAGTCCGTGTGTATGTTATCATTGTGGGAGTCTTGTTGGTTCCTCCCATCCATCCCGAATACGCCTCGGTTGGCTGTCGCATCCGCTGTCACGGCTGAAGGGCTGGGGTACGTTATTGACTTAAAGGGGACCTATTATGACAAGCTCGCTTTCAGTGCCTGTGCACATACATTTGGGTCTCTGACGGGCCTACTAACACACAAACTGTGAAATAAGACATCCCAGTCAGTTTTTTGATGCCTTCCTACGTCACTGGGCCCACATTGGAATTAGAACCGCCCCAATCTGAGTAACTCCACGCACAGCTTGAGTGCCACCGTTAGTGGGTCCGGAGGCTCAGAGGTAAGCTCTCAGATGGCACCAGCAGTGGCTGCCTCGTTACAGTGTGCTCTTGCACTTTGTATCTTTTTGTCCGTGTCTTCCGTTTTAAGTGAACTCAACAGGATCACTTCTACTATCAAAGAACTGCTGAACATTCGACTTACCCCACCATCTCATCTGAAACCGGACCTTCCCATATTCTACGGACGTTTCGAACATTTTAGTGAGCGGAGTGACAGCTCACTGCGAAAGATTCAGGAAAAGCAAACGGGAAATTGCGCTGTAGCTCTGGCCTGGCGGCGACAGAGAGGTTTTAGGACCCCTTTTCCCGATATTCACGTGGCTGCTCCCCGGGGAAAAAGATAGACGAGCTGCTGCTACTCAACGGAACCAACCAGGATTTCTTTCGCGCTGCGGTACTGTGGTTCAGAGAAACCTGACTCAGTGAAACCACACCGGACTGTTCAATACGGCTGCCTGGGTTTCATCTCCATAAAGCGGACTGCCTTGCTGAACAGTCGGGGAAATCCTGATGCGGTGGAATCTGCTTGTATGTGAGTGAAGGATGGTGTACTGATGTTACAGAGCTTATGAAATCCTGTAGAACTGGAAACATTATTCATAAACTGTAAACCATTGTATTCCCCATGAGAGCTCTCCACAATTCTGGTCGGTGTTTACATTTGTGCGTGGGGGAGGCGCAATGGCACCTGGCTGACCAGATAATCAGCATGGAGCAAAAACAACCAGACTCTGATCTTATAGTTTTAGGGGACTTTAATAGAGCAAACATCAGCCCTGAACTGCCCAACTACAGACAATTCATCAAGTGCCTCACTGGGTCTCTCTTCGATTACTGCTTGGTCCATCTTATCGCCACCTACAGGCAGAAACTAACATCTGCCAAGCCTGTAGTCAATACGTTGGAAAAATGGACCAGTGAGGTAGAAGACACACTACTTGCCTACTTGGAGTACACGGACTGGAGTGTATTTGAACAGACAACCACTGATCAGATGAGCTGTCTGACACTGTTACAGCCTACGTCAGCTTCTGCGAGGACATGTGCATTCCAACAAGGACCTATACACAGATACAATTACGGTAAACCCTGGTTCACCACCAAACTCAGACAGCTTCAGCGATCCAAGGGGGAGCCTTACGGAGAAGGGTACAGAGCCCTGTATAAGCAGGCAAGGAACACAGCGACAAAGGAAATCAGAGCAGCCAAGTGGGGCTACTCTGAAAGGCTGAAAAACAGGGTTTCGGCCAACGACCCTGCGTCAGTGTGGAAAAGCCTGAGGGACATTACCAACTACAGGAAGTCCTCCCCCACCTTGGAAAATAGGCTGCTGACTGAAGGCTCTGTTATAGTTGCCGCAAGTGAGCCGTGTGGCTCATGGCGTGCGCACCACCAGAGAGCACGAGCATATGTGACAGCGTCTGGTGAAAGGCGGACCAAGTCAACACACTCCAAGTCACGCAAATTGACATGAAAGTTTTGTGTGTGTGTTTTTCGTTTATTTTTTTCATATTACAAAAGTTTAAATGTTGAAGATCCCACTCATTATAACAGGTAACAATTTTAGGATCACCAAATACTTCTGGGTGGGTGGTCTGGGGCACATTGTGTGGGCGTGGTGACACATTTGCATCTTTGGTTTCACTGGCTGCTGTTCCAGAGTTTCGGGGTGAAGCCCCTCCCATAAACAAAACGCATGCTTGTTTCTGTTCATCTATGATGAACAAAAGTTTCACAGAACAACATACGTGTTCTGCCGCAACACTTCTTGCTTTGTAAAAAGATCTTTGATAACAAGAACTGACACTGACGGGACTAAAATGTTAGTGGTGGGATATCGTTTATTCAAAATGCATGATATTTTCCCCCAATTGTGTGTATGTCCCTCAAGTAAAAAAAAACAACTGAGTTTTGGAGTTACTCACTCTGGCAGTTTCTCCTAGTTTCTTCGGGGAATGCCGGCCCAGAGATACAGAAGACGGGGGATTGTAAACACCAGTTTATTGTAGAGAGTGGGCCGGTTGGAATTAGCCCAAGAGACACATGTCATGACAGGGCTCCCATCCTGAGTTTGTGTGGGGATGGCGGTTTTACCTGCTGCTCGTTAGACCAGCCAACGAGCGACAGGTATGCAGCCACCCTGACCCAATCAAACCAGACCATCCCCCGCACCACACTCACCCATATTTGAATTCCGAACAACAGCGCGAACGGTAAACTTAGTTCCTTTGATGCACACATGCAGATCAAGATAATCCTTTGATATTCTGTGTGATGTCAAGTCAGAATCTAAAGCTGCTCTAATAAAAGAAAGTTTAAATAAACCTGGACCATACTGGGTCTTCGCATTGTTAAAAAAAAAAAAATAATAAATAAAAATTGCGCCATAATGCATCAAAAGGCCACGAAGAAGTGGAAGAGCTGGCGACACTTCAGTAACACTTTTTTTTAAGAAATGAGCACCAATAAACACCAAAACAGGAAATTTCACTTCGCCATGAAAACATATAATCTCCATTTTGTTATGGATAATGAGAAGAGGCTGGCAGAAGCTCTCAATTATATCTTAGAACTGGCCGCTGGTGGGTGGCGGGGTGCTCCCAGAAAACACCAATTCCCAGAATGCAAATGGGAGGATCCCACCATTTGCATTCTGGGAAATGTTGTCTGGTGTTGGGTTCGAAATGTGAAAGTACCACTTTCTAAAAACTATCATTGTTATAAAACAATAAATGCAGGAAATGGGAATGTTAAGAAGTTACAGAATAAAAGAGGTGTCATACTAGAAAAGTGAGCATGAATTTAGAATGAAAAAAACCAAAAACGTATTCACGATTAACTTGAATTATGCAGTGTCCAATATTTTATTTTATACCAACGATTGAATAAATATTAACAGAAAATAAATAGTATACTTAGGGAGACTATCATATATTTTCACGTGTTATCCTTTTATACTTTACACATTTTCACACACTGACAATGACAGTCTAGTGGGTGAGTGGTGGGGGGTGGAGTTAACAGCTATTGTTCACACCCATTACCTGCCTCTGAAGTGTAAAAAGACGTCAGGATCTTTCAGTGGTGTTTTCTCTGCGAGATGAGATTAGGTATACCAACATTCTAACAAGCATGTCTGCTTCAAATATCTTCAGATTAATATTCAATATCATCAATATATGGAGATTCAATGTATGACACTCCATTTGAAAGCTCACAACCTGCACTTTCATAATCTGTAAAAGACTGAAAAATTACCTTGGCCTACTTCAGACCCAAAACATCAGTCGCTGTCACATATGTGACCCACAGCGTACTTTAGCGTAATTTGGCGGCTTTCAAAATTGTTGAAATTTTGCAAATCAAGCAAATGTTTTTAAAGCCATGACTTGTTAATGTTTCTGAGATAATCACCCCAGGTTTTACCCACACCGGGTTCTTTCAGCCGGATCCCTGAATGCAGATGTGGTTGGCGGACAAACATTACATTTCATTTAATGTTGTTGTTCATTTAATGATGTTCAGACGCTTTTATCCAAAGCGACTGTTCAAACACCGACGGACGCAGCCATAAGGAGCAATTAGGGGTTAAGTGTCTTGCTCAAGGACACTACAGCGCGCTAGTGTCCTTGAGCGCCTGGGATCCTGGGAGCCTGGGATCGAACCAGCAACCTTTAGATCACTAGACCACCAGCTCTACCGCCTGAGCTACCATCATCACAATGCACAGCAGATTGGATGGAGCAGATGACCATATAAATCATTTTCGTGACGAGCAGACATCAGCTCGTGCAGAGAGTAGAGAAAAACCTTTGAAAACAGAGCGTTCCGAGCGTTCTGAAGCCTGAATGTTTTGCTCACAGCGATTACTTTGTCATTCGTTTACCTCATTATTTGACACTGTGGCAACATCTAATAAGCACATCCCACATTGTAACATTATATACATGGCAGAAAATAAGGAAAAGCATAATAGGTCCCCTTTAACCTAGCCATGTGACTTGTCACTACATGTCCTCGGGGAAATCCCAAAAAATTATGCATACATTTCTTATATTTAGTATATGTAGTACATTTTGTATGCTTCAATTACTTATATTGGCAAAGGCACTTTATTCACTTTACTGGTGTTCGTATTATTATACCCTATTATCTTTAGGGGACTGTTGGCAAAACCTACTTTTGAAAAATCATTGTTGTTGATTGTTGAATGTCAGTACAGTGAGCAACTGGGAAACCAAAGTCAAATTCTTTACATGTGTAAAAGCATCTTTGGCCATTAAAACCCTATGCTAATTCTGATTCTGGGAAGTGCTGTTGTTGGCTTACAGACCAGAACAAATCTTTTCAGAGAAAGCGTAATTAATACCAACTGTCCATGAAGAAAGTACAGATGTAGGAATTGTAAGTATTTGAAAAATAATTCTGCTGTGTTTTAAAAAACAAAACAAAACAAAACAAAAAAAAAAGTATCCGGTAGATGAGATGAGTATGGGCTGTGACACATGTGTTTCTCCAAACAAAACCAATAAAAAATTGTGTTTCAAGTGTTCAATATGGTTCAAACCCCGAAGGGGTAGAACCCTATTGTTTCCCTGCCAGTTTATGATGATTCTTTGTTCACTCATGCCGTGTCTCAAATTGCCGTGAGGGTTAGGGTTAACCCTAACCCTAACCCTAACGCTACAAACATGAAACTTGGCCCAATAACTGGAAATGTGAAAATGTGAAAGCTACTTTCTGGATTTTGACTCTATCAATACCAAATTTGGTATATAGTATTGAGGCACTGATATATACATTTATATCATAAATGAGCTAGATCGGCCCAAAAACCTGGCCACCATCAACCAAAAAAAACTTGCAAAAGTCAGGGCTTAGCAGAAAATTGGCCTCATAACTCATTAACCATTTATCCAATCATCATATATCTTGGTAAATATCTTCAGTCCGTGTTTGGGAATAGGTCTGCCAAAGCATTTTCAGCCCGACCCGTAGGGGGCAACAAATGACACAAATGTGTATCTGAAAAGCTGGTGAACAGAATTTCACCAAATTTGGTGCACATGCTCACGGGGCAAGTATTAACCAACATCTAAAGTGCTCAGTGCTTGGTCGGTGCATGTGGCTGTGCACAATGTATTTTTTTTGGTTGATGGCGGCCATTTTTTTTAGACCAATCTTGCTCATTTATAATAGAAATGTGTATCTCAGTCCCGCAATGCTATATTCCAAATTTGGTGTTGATTCAGTCAAAATCCAAAAAGTAGATGTCACATTACTCTTTTTCAGTTCATGCAAATTAGCAAAAAATCCATCATGGCCGACTCTTATGGTTGAAGAGGCTTTTTGGATTTTGACTGTATCGACACCAAATTTAGTATACACCATTGCAGGATTGAGAGACACAATTCTATCATAAATGAGCAAGATCGGTCGAAAAACATGACCGACATCAATCAAAATATCTTTGCACAGGGCAGGGCTTAGCCGGAAATACGCCATAAATGATGCTGTCTAAGAGTAACCCTGATTCAACTACACACCAAATTTTGTTTAAATCCGATAAGGGGGAGGCAAATGGCAGAACTTTGAGTGTGCAATTATTGAAATGCCGTGTACATTTTGATACAAGTGTGTGATTGGTCTCACTCCTTCTTTGAACAAAATTAAACTAGCTGAAGTGACTTTGTTTAGCTTTGTGAAGCCCGAAACCTGCTCGTTGCTGCTTGCGGCTTTCATTTTGGCTGATTGAGCCGCTTCCTTCTTTGAGAGCAAAAAGATTTGAATCCGTGAATTGCTGCTCGCAGCTATATTTTATTTTATTTTCTGACATTTACATGGAACAAAAAACACCCCGGTGTCCCGGTGTCGGCAACAAAATGTTGGAACATACTTTTAAATTAGGCCTTGTACATGTAATTTGAGTGAAGATTCACCAACTGTATTGCTTATTTCTCACCTCAAATTTGCTCAGAAACAAATTTTGGTGAAAAATTAGAAAGTTATGTACTTTGTACAACGGAACCTGGAGTAAAGCTCAAACCCCATTGGCTCACGGAACTAGGGGCCTCAGGAGGGTGGCTCCACCCCACAAAAACAGCCCGTTTTGGAACACGATGGTTTATGGCGCATGTTAGAATGGCTATAATGCATAATCTCAGTGATATTTTCAGCAAAAAACTTCATAAACATGTTTTGGGGATCTCAGAGACCTATATTAACTTGTTGAAAATTAGCATAATAGGTCACCTTCAAGATCTGCAGAAAACCCTAGCAGGTGAACCTTTTGATGTCTCTCCGGTTTCCTGCAACGCATTTGTCGAGGCATCGTGTTGCATAAGGACACAGGAAAAAAAGCACTGAATAGAGGCGTCGGGGGACAAATAATTGCCCGTCTCTCCGTCTGCTTTTCAAACTGCGTTATATATGCAGGGGCAGAAGCTCAGGAGGTAGAGCGGGTCGTCTAGTAAGCGGAGGGTTGCCGGTCATAGGCTCCTCCTGGTAGCGTGCGGATGTGTCCTTGAGCAAGACACTTAACCCCCTAACTGCTATATACGTCGGATACGAGGATGGGTAAATGCAGAGAAATTTAAAATTTCCCCATTATGGGACTGATAAGTGTATATAATTTTTTTTTTTGGGGTAATAAATAAATTTAAAAAAAAAAAAATATATATATATATATATATAAAAAGAATATATATATATATATATATATATATATATATATATATTCTTTGTCCTTTAATTGAGGGGAATTGCCTGATAAAAGCTGACCATTGCCAGCTACACCCCCAACTCTCTTCTGCTCCCCAACCAGGCATAGGCTTATGTTCTCTTTTGATCAAATACACACCTATCGCCGATGACCTGGTTTGGCAATATTTTGCCTTTCCAGTTGAGTATGTAATACACAGAAAAATAATTAGTATAGCCGGTCAAATAGCACTTTGAAAATTGCCTTGAGCGGAAATAGTGTCACACAGACTTCACAAAAAGAAATTTCTTGGCAAAAAATAAATAAAAAGCTCCCTTCCAATTAGTCCCTTACTAAGTAACTAACTGCTATTACAACTGCAATTGGAGGATTCATTGCCACAGACTTTTTCTGTGCTTTAGGAAGCGTGGTTTGACCACTTAGTGTTTCAGAACCCACGCTACGAGGTGCCAAGCAGATCCAGTCTTCCCAAAAGAGAAACCCCGCCTTTCCCTTTGGAGGTTTCCATTCTCCCCCAAACTCCCTCACATTCAGCCATTGTTGACCCCTGAGCCCCTGGCACATTCATCCTCTCCCAGTTGTCCTGTCCCAGTCTAAACAGTCCCCGTGCGTGCGTGCGTGTGTGTGTCTTTCTTGGTTAATAATTGAAAGAAGTGAATAGGAGTGTAGAGAGTTGATTCGGACGTGGAAATTACGTTGAGCCTTTTGTCAGGGAGGAGTAGCTGGTCACATCCCATGTCCGCACATTATTAGTCAACGATTCTGTTCCTTGTGTCCTTGTTTTTTCTCTCCTCTCATATTGTCCTCCGCTTGGTCACTTTTAGAAAGAGGGGGAAACGGAATTGTTTACATCATTGGACTGACAGCAGGGGTAAAAAGTATTGGGTATATTGCTCAGATGGACTCCTAGGGTGTTTGACTTACCTTACTGTTGTTCTGTCCGACACGAAACAATCACACCTTTATCGTGACCCCTTTCTCCCGGCTACACTTTGCCATCCATTTCTCCATTTCACAGCTGCCATGTGTCCTCATTTACTAACTTCGTTCTCATTTTGATCCCCACTCCTTCCTCTCCTCAGTGCACCACGCACCCTGGTTGGATCCAGGGAGGCATATTGCTTCAGGTGATATGCTTCCTGTGTGTGTCCTTTGTGTAACTTTTGTGTGTACAAGGGAGGATGTCTCCATTATATGCTCATCTACGACCTAACCTTGTGAATGTGTTGCAGAACCACTCTGTTCTCCAACAATGAAGTGTTCTCGATATAGCCTCAAACAGGCGCCCTCCGTGCCTCTTCCCTGTCGATGTTCTTTCTAGAATGTTCTGGACAGCGGTGGCTTCGTGGAGCGCCTCGATCCGAGGCGTGTATACAGAATCCCCCTCAGCTCTCCGCTCAGCCGAGTGGTATCTGTTTATATGAGCCATGGAGCTGGGTGAGCTGGCCGACGAGGATGAAATATGATGTGCCAGCGTGGCGCGCTAGGGTGCGATAATAACCAGCCATCGCCGCCCAGAAAGTGGTCCTTTTACCTTGTAAACAATCTTGATGATGTTTAGCATGTGAGGAACCATTAGATACTTGATAAATCTTTCAGATTTCTATCGGTTCTTCTTTGTTGCTGTTCTTTCATGGGGGTTTGTGTATGTATAGGTTTTCATTTACTATATGGTTTTTATTCGATTCTGTAACTAACGAAACAACGGTCGAAATGGATGTCTTTCACATAAATATGTGGAAATGCTTTTTATATTTTTTAATTGTTTGAGGTATTCTTCTCAAAGTGGTACCCTATGGAACAGACGAGTAAGCCCATGTAATTACAAGCCAAGATTTTTGGAGATGACTTCAAAACCGTTGGCAGGAAGGCGTTGGTTTGATCTCCCATGTGATCTTATGATAGTCAGCCTCACTCCGTATCAAAGTCTAGCCACGAACAACATGCCTATGTGCTCTGCTTGTGCTTAAATTGGGCCTCTCCCATGCTTGGAAACGGGAAATGTGCGTCATAGTTCAATTTGTATCATACCACAACACAACATGACCTCTTGTGCTCTCATTTACCATTTAGATGATGTTCGACAGCGTTGCGCACACATCCTTTATATTCAATTAGGTGGAAAGCTTTCATCTCACAGTTGTCACTGTTTGGTGTTATCTCTCCATTGATCACTCCCTCTGTCATAGACATTTGGCTTGGTTGAGGAATCCACGCTTATATTTGTGTCTCCCCCCCGACACCACCACCGCAAGTGCTTAATCTTTCATACAAAAGCCATTTTTGTTTGCCATTCGGCAAACAGGAAGCCGCTGGCTTTGCGATGGGATCTCTGTGAAGATACTATTGACTTTGCAACCCAGTGAAAATTACGCTGTTGGCTTTGGACAAATACTTTGGCTCAGTGTCGCCGGGCCAGACACTTTTTAAAGGGCTAGAATGTTTTCACAAATTCCTGAAAATAAATGAATAACCTCCAGCAGGTGTAGTATTTAAGTAATTGCAAACTGCCCGAGGTGTAAGAAGGCCATTGTCCCAATAGTTTCAAAGGGTCTCTTTTTGGTGCTCCTTCCTTTTCAAACCGTTTGAATAGGCTGGTTAGCATATCTGTGAATGGTAGGTGTGAAGTGGTGGCTGGTGTTCTGTTTCTCATATAAAAGGCTTCAAGGTAGGTGTGTGTACAGCAGCCAGCGACACTCCCAACACTTCCCCCAACTCAAAATACCAGGCTGCCCTTCCCTCAATGGACAAAGTTATTTTGGAAGCAGTCTCACCCAAAAGCCAGAAACACAGCAACTTAGAAGAAATGGTGTCACATACCAATGTAACAAATAATGTATCTCTGAATACATTTCTCCTGAATTTCCCTCCCTGATGATTTTATTGCCTAACCCGCCGCTCAAGAATCCGTTTCCACAAGGGATTTAGAATGGTTTTTTTAAAGCAATGACACACACACACACACACACAATGCTAATTATTGGTTCTTTGATCTTAACACCAATGGTTTCTCCTCAGAATGAGACATTATAGTCACTCACTTTCCATTGTAGAAACAACATTTAATTCCTAGTCAACCATTTCAGGCCAGTTTCAGACAAACCTTCCTCCTGCCGCCATAATTGCATGCTCGGAGCTACTTACAGCAAATCAGACTTTTCTGTGTTTTTAGTTCTCATATTCCCTTTATTTTGGAAGTAGCTATCCTGCAGCCAACCGGGTTCCACTTTGATAACTTTGACGTCGTTTGTTTATCTGATGGAATATGTGCTACTTTACACTATCATTTGTGACCCTTCTTTTATCATATTGTCAATCATTTTTCACAAAGAATTTTAATTTTGCGACAAACTTCCTTGGGATCTAACTTAAATCCTCACACTCCACACACAGTGTGTATATTTGGATTATATAAATTTCTGTGTCTGCTGGGCCTGATGTGTCATGTGAACTCTCTCTCTCGGTCTCTACCCACAATAAGTCCTAATGGGACTGCTGTAACAAACCCTGGAATTTTGGATCTTTGTGGTTATATATATTTTAATTTAAGAGAAATTTAGAAAGTTAAATAACTTGTCTCTTTCACCTTTGTACCAACCCTCCCCCTTCCTTTCACTCCTGGTCTTTTCCGGACATATTTTTCATATCTGCACTCTTCCCCCTCACCTTTCATTTCCTTTCCATCCTCCACCTCTTCATCCCTTAATTCCACCCCCACAGTACTGGCAGACAATCTGAAATCCAACCCGGGAATAAAGTGGCAGTACTTCAGCTCCGAGGAGGGAATCTTCACCGTCTTTCCCGCCCACAAGTTCCAGTGTAAGGGGAGCTACGAGCACCGCAGCAGGTACCGGACAAACTTTGCGCCTTTCGTTAGTATTTTCAGGTTTTGTCTCGTGTTCTGTCAGCCTGCCTGTCACCCCCCACCCCCACCAAAGTGGGACCACCTTAAGAACCAGTGAGCCCTGGATTGGTTCGTTGGTTCCTAGCCAAACTGCCAAACAGTTTGTTGTTCTGCACTTGTGGAACATGGCATCTAAATCCCCCCCAATACATGGCATCATCTCCCCCTAGTCTTCCTATTCTCCGCTGTGCATTCCTCCCCCTCTCCCTCTGTTCAACCTCTTGTCCTCTCTTTCTGACCCCTCTCCTCACATTCGCATTCCTCCCCCACACCGGTTTCCTCCCCCTCTTTCTGCTGGTGCCTCTCTGCCAATTGTTTCAGGGTGGCCCAGGGGGCATGTAGAAAGGCCTTGCACCCCCGCCACCCCCCAACTCTCCCCGCCTGTCCACAAATGGCCATGGCAGGAATGTGGCCCCGCGCTGCTAAAGCTTGCAGGAATCTCTCACCTCCAACCGTTGTGGCTTTTTGCGGCCACTGCTGAAAGACAACCTTTTTTTTTTTTCATCTCTCTCTCTCTCTCTCTCTCTCTCTCTCTCTCTCTCTGGTGTGTCTTGTCCGGCTGTCTTATCATCTTGTCTCCTGCATGTTTTTCCCGCTGCGCTGGCCACTCAGGCTGGCATCATGCAACGGGAGGAATAATGCAGGCTGGCTTTTTACTAATGTGAGCGGGGCTCTGTGGCCGCAGCGCTGCCCTTCCCCGTCCTGTTTTAGGCAGTTGTTATTTTTCAGGAGACCACACAGCCACGCAGGCTCGGACATGTGCACGCAGTCGGTCTATCCCAACACTAATTGGACATTAACTTGGACACTAAACTACACTACACTGCACTACAGCAAAGAAGTACTCTTCTTCAACTTGCCCTCTGTTAGCTTATAATTTTTTAAAGGGTCTCTCATGTTTCTCTTTGTCCATCCTACCCGGATTAGACAAGAAGGTCGATACCAATTTCATCCCTGTCTGTCCAGTCCTGAGATAGCAACAAGCTGCACACAAACTGTGGTAGCTCAATTCAAGACTGCAGAGGGAATCAACTAGTTCTGCTCCTGTGAAGTGAGAGAAATACACCTTATTATCTGTTAGTGATACATCTTACGTCTTTAGGACGAGTGAATATAAAAACATGACGCATAACCGTAATCACCGGGTGTCATGACATTTCACTTGAACCACTTATCTGTCGGCTGGCCCTTAGTTTGGATGCATTAGGGTTGCCGCGGTTATCCGTGTACCGGTGAGACATGGTGTTCGGTCATACACCGATTACATTACTTGCCCACCGCCCCCACCATCGTTTTTTATTTTAATTTTAATTTTTTAATATATATATAAATGAAGCCCATTTAGTTCGTTTTTACGTATCAGCGCCAACGTTCATCAAATGAAAAAGATTCTGATTTGTAAAATACTAACCGTGTTACCAATACTAGTCTGACACTGGTGAAATTGAAAGTGTCTCCTTGTGTGCGCACAGCAGTGTCGCAGCACAGTCTGCTTATCACGGGAGGAGAGGAGAGAAGGCTATAGGAGACCTTAGATCAGGTATAGATCAGGACCTGTCTCCCTCTATCCATTATTAACACCCGTGCATAACGGGGACACCACGCGCATGGAGTGTCCCCGTTATGGGACCCGTTATGGTACCGGTGTTGCACGGGTATGCAACAGCGATGTTGTCATGAGTATATTAACTGGTGGGAAGGTTCCTCACCGTGGCATCCCTAGTACACACTATTTCCAAGCAATAGTAAATTGAAGGTGAAAGCACTGTGTCCGATGTTCTTTGGGATACGAAAGTTGTAACTTTATGTATGCTGATGTCGATACACGTGAACTCTGGCAAACAGGAAAATACTGTGCAGATTTAGTGTCTATGAAATAAGATTCCACAGATGCTTTTTTAGTACTTCATGTCGGGTTCTGCTTCTTCAAATTTTGGTTTTGGGTTTTGTATTTGCGACTGTCTTCATCATCTCATTCTGTCCTCCGGTGTTTTTTCCCGAAGGCCCGTGTATGTGTCCGCGGTGCGTCCCCAGTCTAAACACATCGTGGTGATGGTGGATCACGGGGCGTCGGTCACGGACACCCAGCTGCAGATCGCCAGGGACTCGGCGCTGGTCATCCTCAATGCCGTGGATGAGCACGACAAGGTCAGACAAAGGCTTGGATACGACAGATACCCCTTCTCACTCTGTCAGGAGTGAGAAGGGGCACTTAAGAACATCCTCAAACCTCAGTTCTCTGGAATATTGTAAATGATACGAAGGGCGTTTCCATTATGAGAACCTCAACTTCTTTCTCCCTCGATGTCCATCCCTTCCAGATCTCCATATTGTCAGTGGCCGAGGCGGTGCGCTCCTGCTCCCTGGACCAGTGCTACAAGAGCCTGCTGTCCCCGGCCACCAGCGAGACCAAGAGGAAGATGAGCACCTTCGTCTCCAACATCAAGGCCTCAGACAGCGCCACACAGCACGCGGCTGGCTTCCAGAAAGCCTTTCAGCTGCTCCGCAACACCAGCAGCCTCAGCAAGCACGCGGCCAGTAAGACCCGCCAAAGAAAACATTGTAGTTTGATTGGAGTGCCAGCGTGTGCAACATTGTGTCACAAAATACTTACATGAAGGAAAGGTCTTCACTCTTGGTTTGGAATGCTGAGGAATTCCCAGGCGGTGCAGACAGCTTAAAGGGCAGCTGCAGTTGAAGGAAAACATATGAACGGAATTTGCAGTATTCACAAAATGATAGAGCAAAACTTTTATTATTTTTAACATAGACAAGGCAAGTTTATTTTTATAGCACATCTCATACACAAGGGCAATTCAAATCAATATTGTATAACAGTAAAGAACAATAATACCATAGAAACATGAGGCTAAAATCAGATAAAATATATAATAAACACACAAAAAACCTACAGAGATAATGGTTCTGAGCCTGGATTTAAAAGTAATAAGTGCTGGGTTGAGCCTGAGATTTTATGGAAGTTTACTCCAACATGTCTAGCAGAGTAACTAAATGTGACAAAAAAAGGATCTAACAGCTACATTTCAGCTGTCCTTGGTCTTATGTTCAGTGTGAAACACGGAAGAAAACAACTATTATTTTAAAGCTACAGGCTTAAGAGAGCAACCTGGGGAGTTTTGCAGAGTGGTGACCCAATTAAATGTACTCAGCTCTGTACTCAGCTCTGACACACAAAGTGTTTGATTTTGCCTTAAGATAGTAGTCCGACGTGCCTCATAACTTTGTCAAAATTGTGAGGCGTTTCATATTTTTAAATGAATATGCATTCGTGCTAAAAAGACAGGAAAACCCTTCTGTGAAGTAGCTTTAAAATCTCTGTCTCTCTCTGTCTCTCTCTCTCTCTCTCTCTCCCCCCCCCCCTCTCTCAATGCCTGACTGGCTGACCAGCCACGGACATGGTGATCATCTACCTGTCCTCCGGCATCACGACACGCGAGGCGTCAGAGCAGGAGAAGCGGGCAACACTAAGCGTGGTGCGGGAGGAGAACCGGCACCTCAACAACTCTGTTATGATCCTCACCTACGCCCTCATGAATGGTATGCCAAGTTAGCCGTTTAGCTTCCATATTTTTTAGAGGGTGTTTTGGGAGGAAAATCTTTATTTCATGGGTAGAATAAATTCTGTTTCTGTTGTGGGACATGATTGACTACTCAAAACTACTATCTACGTATGCATGTACTGTTTAGTGGGCATTTAAACAGGGTTCTTACCAGGTCCTTTAGGTGCTTGAGTGCTTGAATTTCTTCATCAGAAATGTAAGTACTGGAATACCTTGAAAATACCCTGTTTTGTGCTGAAGTGCTTGAAAAGTCCTTGCAGTCATTGAAAACCTGTGAATTATGCCAGGGAAATAGACACATACGTATAATAGTAGATGACAATTAAATTAATTATGGATCTGTAATAAGGGATAATAGACATACTAATATAAATGATAGACAAAGAGATTAAGATTATATTATGTTTTAATTACTAAAGATCACATTGAAAATTGATTATATTTGTTTTGCGTGAAGTTCTTCAAAATGGAAAAAAATAGTGCTTAAAAAGTACCTGGAAATCCTTGAATTAAATTTTGTAATGCCAGAATGAACCCTGTTCCAAAATCAAAGTAATTTATCAATACGATGACAATATGATTCGGGGGGAAAACACAAATTCAAGGATTGATTTCTCCAATCATCTCCAGTCGACCTGTTAAGCCGTGCAAGATGCTTTTTCCTGTTACTGTTAAACCTTCTGTTATCCAATGCTTACCCCCATCACTTCTTGGTAAAATACAGACCTATTTTTATTTGTACTGCAAGACGTGTGTGTGTGTGTGTGTGTGTGTGTGTGTGTGTGTGTGTGTGTGTGTGTGTGTGTGTGTGTGTGTGTGTGTGTGTGTGTGTGTGTGTGTGTGTGTGTGTGTGTGTGTGTGTGTGTGTGTGTGTGATGTGCTTGAAGAAGGACCAAACATTAGAGAGGTGCTTAAAAACCTCAAAGGGGTTTTGTGTATGGATCTTCCTTTTTCTCCTTTGTTGTCTCCCTACATCCATCTGTCTCCTCACCCTCCCACACACTTATGAATACACACACTGTGCATGCATTTATCCACTATTAATGTATAATTTTTGCATTTGAGAATGGAAATGAAGGCCATCTGAAAGTGGTAGACGGAGACTTCAAAGGCTGCAGTGATTTTGAGACATTGGCAGAGGACCCTGCTGGTTTAAAGAGCTCTGCGATGAAAAGCAAACAGAAATCTATGTCATTCTCTAAGTTTATTTGCATTGCATATCCGCAAAACATTTGTTTTGTTGCTTATGCTTTTGTACGACCCCATATCTGTAACCCCTTTCCCATTTGCACTGAAAGCCATAAATCTACTGGCAATGTTCCGTATGGCCGTCATAGGAAAGGGATCAGGTGTCGATGTTCTGTAAAAGTTGTTCCATAAAGCTCCCCACTCTCGACCTAGTATCATTTCTGAAAAAATGCCGGCACGGCTGAGAATGGAAGTGTATGGCAATGGAAGCAGTAGCATTGCCGTAAAGTTGGGGTGGAGCCCAATCCAGATAAAACACAAATAGTGGGTTTTTACAAATATTTATTTCGTACAAATATTTAAAAAATTATTTGTTTTCGGGAAGAAATAAAAACATTCGAAAAATGGCGAGTGCGAACCGTTGCGCTCGGCTTCAAAGACAAGAAACCGAAACATGTCCAGTCACTAATGACACAGGTCTTTATATTCTTAAATTGTATTATTTTTCTTCATAAAAATGCCACTCAAGCCCTAGAAGTATTTTTAACACTTAGGGGTGCAGTGCGCTGACATCGGGCCTAAGCGCTTTGCTTGCCCGCCATGTGCACCGCAATGCTGAGCCGGAGGGAGCGAGCGGCCAGGAGCGGTAGAAGAATGGGTGGAGAAGGTACCGTCTCCGGAGGCAGAGAATGTGCACCACACTGAACATGGACCAGAGAAGGCAAAGGAGAGAGTTGTCTGAGGAGATCAGAAGGTCAGAACCAGCTGCCAAAACAGCTCTGACACGTGGAGGCATAGACTCCACAAGACTTCTGAAGGCGTCCGGGGATATCTGGCTCGTTAACAGCAGATCTTTTAAGTCCTGTAAGTTGCGAGGTGGGGGCCCCCTTGGATCGGGCTTGTTGTTCCGGCACATCCCACAGATGCCCGATCGGATTGAGATCATGGGAATTTGGAGGCCAAGTCAACACCTTTAATTCTTTGGCATGTTCCTGAACGATTTTTGCAGTGTGACAGGGTGCATTATCCTGCTGAATGAAGGCACTGCCATCGGGGAATATTGTTGCCATAAAGGGGTCTGCGACAATGTTTCGGTCGGTGGTACGTGTCAAAGTAACATCCACATGAATGCCAGGACCCAAGGTTCCCAAACAGAACATTGCCCAGATCATCAGACTGCCTCCACCGGCTTCCCTTCTTCCCATGGTGCATTCTGGTGCCATCTCTTCCCCAGGTAAACGACGCACACACAACCGGCCATCCACATGATGTAGAAGAAAATGTGATTCATCAGACCAGGCACCTTCCTTCCATTGCTCCATGGTCAAGTTCTAACGCTCACGTGCCCATTGTAGGCGCTTTCGGCGGTGGACAGGGGTCAGCATCAGTACCCTGACCACTCTGCCACTGCGCAGTATGCTGCAATGCACTGTGTGTTCTGACACCTTTCTATCATAGCCAGCATTTATTTTTACAGCAATTTGTGCTACAGTAGCTGTTCTGTGGGATCCGACATTGATGGGCGAGACCCTGCTCCCCACGTGCATCATTGAGCCAATGGGCACCCATGACCCTGTACCCGGTTCACCAGTTTTCCTTCCTTGGACTACTTTTGGTAGGTAATAACCACTGCATACCGGGAACACCCCACAAGACCTGTCCTTTTGAAGTTTACACTTTGGCCCTTGTCGAAGTCGCTGAGATCCTTCCGCTTTTCCTGCTTCCAACACATCAACTTCAAGAACGGACTGTTCACTTGCTGCCTACTATATCCCACCCCTTGACAGGTGCCATTGTAATGAAATGATCAATGTTAATCAATTCACGTGTCAGTGGTTTTAATGTCGTGGCTGATCGTGTATACAGTACGTTTAAAGCAAGGTTATCCGAGTGGAATTGTAATGAGTGATTTAAAAACATAGAACAATCAAGTCTTAATTTGTCCTGGAGAGTACTTAAGTTAGACGTAGCCAAAGGCAGATTTGCCTAGCTCTGTAGAGACACTTGGTACTCTTTAGTTGTAGCTCCTCCTGCGATCTAGTTTTGTACCCAGGGCTCTGGAATATTAAAAAGGTGGTGAGGTAGTGACAAACCCATTTGTTAAAAATTATTTTTCTGTATAGTTAATGCAATTCCAAGTTTTTTTCCAAGGTTAAATAATTGAAAATCAAGAAAAAAACATTCATTTGCAAATGACCTGCAGGTATTCATTATATTCTTTCATCACTTGACTCAAAAGTGAACCAACCCTGTAACTGAAGGCCAGATCCTCTTTCAAAGAACAAGTGTAAATCCTGACAAGGCCCCAATGAAGACTGTGATCCACTGAGAACAGCCTTGGCATTAAGACATGATTCCTCCCTAATCCAGTCAGTGATTGGACATTGGCAGACATTCCCCTATTCCCTATACTGTATATCCCAATAGGTTGTCATGTTGCCAAATGCTGCAGGTAACAGCTGCAAATGTGTCCGCCCACAGTTATCTCTCATCTCCTCTAATTGACCTCTGTGTTCGGAAAGGCAAACTCTCACTCGGTCCAATGTCCGGAAAGGGCATTTGGCTGGTTAATGAAATTTGCAGTATGGCGGGTTTTATGGATGTTATAATCTGCGGCCTTGAGAGCCGCCTGGACAGATGGTGTGGATCGTATGTGTACGTGCCATACTCTGAATAACAGAGTACATGACCCAGACGCACACAGTTCCTGGCCAGCATGTGTGAAAGATGTTAGCGGTGTGGGTCTTATGCTCATATCGTTTGAACGGTCCCAATCTATCTAATTTTACATTGTTGTCACAAAAAACAACAAATACTTTGTGTTTGCCAAAAGAACTGTCAATTGCCTTCAATAATAACTAATTGACGAGTTCCTGTCTTTAAATTAGGGATGTGATGGTATGTGAAATTCAAATATGAAATAGTACTATAATAACTCACATGAGAGTAAATCACCTACCAAAAGTAGGTGAGAGTTTTCTTTATTTTTAACCCCCGACCGATCAAATGAGTGAGTGAGTTTGACGTGTTGCAAGAAACATACTACTGAACATACACGTCGGCTCACTGCTTTAGTCCTATCCACTTGTCTTAATCCATTGTTGTATTTCACCGGGAAGCTGAAGTGTTCCCAAACAGGGAAACAGTTCCCAAACTTTTCGTTTGCATTGGCCATGACGTTCGCTAGCCAGAGGCTTGCCTGGGCTAGCTGAGCTATGCTAAACGTGCTGTGGTCTAGTGAGCTCAATGTGCGAGGCAGAGACTAAAAAGTTTACAGTCCGCAACTTTAATGTTCGCCTTGGAACTCTGATTTGAATTGGGTTCTGCGCGCAAAACAAGCCTACTTGGCATTTGGTACACATCTGCACCCTACTGAAAGACCTGTACTATAATATTCAAATTTGTTGTGATAAATGTAAATAAATGATATATCACATATATATATAATATATAATTATGTTTATATGATACATTACATTACAATACACTGTGGTTTTATTTTTTATAGCTGAAAACCTGATTCCACGATATACCGAAAATCGTGATATTGAGTAGTATGATTATCATACCGTGAACATTAAATACAGTCACATCCCTACTTTAAGTCCCTCTGAAGATTAAACAACCACTGAAATACATGTAAATATGTCTGTTTGACTCAAATATACATTCAATGTATTCATTAAATTAATTGATTTGTATCTCTACCCCCTTCCCTTCTTTCTCACTCTCTCCCTCAAATTCCCTCCCTCTCACCCCCCCCCCCCTTTTCTCAGAGGGCGTGACGGGGCTGAAGGAGCTGGCCTTCCTACGTGACCTGGCCGAGCAGAACTCGGGAAAGTACGGCGTGGACCGTGCGCCCGCGAGGGAGCGGGAGCGCTCGCCCTCAGGCTCCGCCTCCTCGGCGGGCGGGACATCGGCGCTGCCTGTGGTGAAGGGCAGCATGATGGTGCTGAACCAGCTGAGCAACCTGGAGACCACTGTGGGCCGCTTCTACATCAACCTGCCCAACCGCATGATAGACCTGGCCCGCTTCAGCCTGCCCTACGCAGACCCCATGGGAGACGGTGGGTGCTGCCGTGGAGGGCACAATAAAACCCCACAATGAAGTAACCAATCACACACGAGAGGCAGTGACCTGCAGTAGTTGTGCTTTCTGGTCGAATGACTATTGGAAGAACTTAATTATAATTATCTTAACCAATTGGGGAATGATTGATTGAGTTGAGCTGAAATTGAATGTAATAAAATCAGTTGGGCTGAACTGATTAAACTCTTTTATGCATTTGTTTCTTTCTCTAGGTTTTATCATGACTGTTAGCCGACCTTGTTACTTTGGCAACCTGCTGCTGGGTGTTGTAGGAGTGGACGTGAACCTGGCCTACATCCTGGAGGACGTCACCTACTACCAAGACTCGCTGGCCTCATACACCTTCCTTATCGATAACAAAGGTCCGCCCAGACACGCAGTCCTATTCATTTATTCAAAAAAGGATTAAACAACCTTTTCCTGAGTGGGGGAAGCGCAGATCTCAGAGTTTTGGGAAGAGCAGATCAAACGAGCAAGCAGAGGTTGGCTGGTCAAAGCAAATTGCTTTGAGCGTCATGATAAAAATGGCAACTGTGGCCTTCCAACCAACTGGCCAACTGACTGACCCACCCCAGGAAGCACCTGTAGTCTAGTGAGATGCTATCACATGCGGGCTCACCGAAAAATAGTTTCCGCAAGCACAGATCAAGCCCAGACAAACATTCCTGTGTGAGCATAGTTGACCCCTTTTGGAAAGTGGATTTTGAGGTTTAGTGTACTTTATAGCTCTGTGTGAGCCATTTGAGGAGAGCTTTGTTTGTGTCGCCACCATACCAGTCAATAAGACTATTTATTCAGGCCGCAGATCCTCAAAAGGTTGTTATTGTTATAAATATGCGAACCAATTATGGGTTATTACCACGCCGGGCTTATTGCAGCCATTCAGTAAACAAACAGCTACGAATGACTCCCATTAAACTAATTAGCTGGCATTCAAACATTCTGCTGCCAATTAGACATTAAGTAAACAGAGGCTGGGTTGGAGGCCAGTAAATTAAGAAAAGAAAGATACTATAAAGATACTATATTTTCATTGGGTATGCTACAGTTATCTCCGACTTTTTTTCGATTACGCAAACCCATAAGGACCATGACCATGTCTTTAGATTAATATCAATATAATTTCCGTGCAACAATTATCTCAAAGTATGTTTCACTGATTTGGAGTCAGAGTGGAGCCTCTGGTTAGAGCTAAGCAGTTTCAGTGTTCTTCCGTTCAACATTACTTCCTGTTTAAAAAATTAGAAAATTATAGTGTAAACAGGAAGCTTGGTGGAAAGTAAGAAAGTAACAAACTAAGTTACTTTCAGCAAGTTGTTACGAAGTGGTTGCTAAGTTAGTTGGTTGTTTAGTCTGCAAGTCGTTGGTTGTTTAGTTAGTTGGTCTGCAAGTTATTTGTTATTAAGTTAGTCTGCAAGTTGTTGGTTGGTAAGTTAGTCTGTAAGTTGTTTGTGAGTTGGTTATTTAGTTAGTCTGCAAGTGGTTGGTTGGTAAGTTAGTCTGTAAGTTGTTTGTCAGTTGGTTATTTAGTTAGTCTGCAAGTGGTTGGTTGGTTAGTTAGTCTGCAAGTAGTTGGTCACTTGGTGGTTTAGTAGGGCTAAATGATGAATCTAATTTCAAACCAACATTGTAATTTAACAGAACGCAATTTTCAATGGTGTTCTTTTTTTATGTCACACAATCTAATAGGGCTGTCTAGGGTCGGCTCCCTAGCGCGCCATCCCAGGGGAGGGGTGCGGATAGGGAGCGATCGGGGCACAATTTACACACCTGTCTCCCTCTCTGACGGTACCGATGATGCGTGTGCTAGCGATGCTTGCGCCAACGATGATGTGCCTCTGACCGGCACGCCAGAACAGTGTGCTTTTATTTTACGTCTCCTGATTGAACAAAACAAGTGTGTAATGGGGACACTTTCTATGTGTCCCCCTGCCGCCTGCGGTGATTGTGTCAACCCTCTGCACTGCCCCTTGGTGAGACCCGGCGCTCAGGCCCGGGGCCACGGTGCGCTGTGCGGGGCGTGTGCTGCTGGCAGAGCCTGGAACACCTGTAGAGTCCAGACTGAGCCTCTTCCAGAATAATGTGTCTGTTTTTGTTTTATTTCAACCTTTTTTTGTATGTAATAGAGAAAAAAAAGAGCGTGAAGCTGTCCCTGAGCACAGGGGGCAGCGATCTGTGTATGTGGACGTATGTGCGCAACATTTTTATAAAACAATTATACATTTCTGCTGAAACACTGCATATTTTCTGAATGTAAATTTTCAGATTCAAACAAACACAAGGCTTGAAGTTAAACTAATGATGACTAATTTGTTGACTGTATCCAATGTTGTGTTGGTCATACTATAGAATGATTTATTGCTTGTGTTTAGTGAATACTACAGAAGATAAAGAACTTAAAAAAATCACATTCTAAATCGCAATCCCAATATTAGTCTAAAAAATCAATGTGATTATTTTCTTAAATCGTTGAGCCTTATAATTTCGCTAGCCAGCAAGTGGTTTGTTGGTTGGTTGGTTAGGTAGTCTGCAGGTCATTGGTTGGTTGGTTGGTTAGTCTGCAAACCATTGGTTAGTTAGTCTGCAAGTCGTTGGTTGGTTGGTTAGTTAGTTACATTGTTGATTGGTTGTTTGTTTGGTTAGTCAGTTAGTCTGAAAGTCGTTGGTTGGTAAGTTTGTCTGTAAGTGGTTAGTTGGTTAGTCTGTAAGTCATTGGTTGGTTAGTTAATCTGCAAGTCATTGGTTGGTTGGTAAAGAAAAACACTTGTTTCTCAATAAGTATCTTTTATTTGAATATTAACATTTAGTTGATTAGTCTGCAAGTTGTTGGTTGGTTAGTTAGTCCGCACGTGGTTGATTGGTTGGTTAATTTGTCTACAAGTCGTTGGTTAGTAAGTCTGCAAGTCGTTGGTTGGTTCGTTGGTTAGTTAATTCGTCTGCAAGTTGTCAGTTGGTTGGTTAGTTAGTCTGCAAGTCGTTGGTTAGTTAATTTGTCTGCAAGTTGTCGCTTGGTTAGTTAGTCTGCAAGTTGTTGGTTAGTCAGTCTGTAATAGGGGTGTCACAATTCTCCGAATCCATGATTGGATTTGACTTTGACTCGATTTTAAGGTTTCCATTCGATTTTTGATCTGAAAATTTTTTTTCAGCCCTGTTGGCTATGCCATTGTTAGGTTATTGGGTTTTGATTTGTAAAGAAAAACACATGTTTCTCAATAAGTAACTTTTATTTGAATAATAACAATTATAACATTATAACAAAAATATGCACACCTGAACAGTGAATACCTTTATCAAAACTAGACCCTAGAATAATAAACAATTGAACATTTACCACGCTATTAACAATTTACAAATTTACACACATGGTTTTATGTGCTGACTAATGTCATTTACATTTTCTACAAATTAAGAATTCTTCTTGAAGAAGATAAGTATGTTCACATTCCCTGGAGAGAGGGATGCTCTTTCAGCTGTCGCAATGTCCCCTGCCGTTGAGAACTAGGGATGCCACGGTGAGGAATATTTCCCACCGGTTAATAAACTCATGACAGCGCCGGTGTTACCGGTAACACTGGACAAGCTTTTGCCAAATCCTCCGCTACCCTTGTCCTGTGAACAGTGAAATCTGACTCCACTCTGCTGCGCGAAAAGCTAGAATTATAACCGGTTCCGCTGCGGGAAACAAACAACGGGCAGCACCACCATGCGGAATCCGCCTGTGATGTCACCAATTTTGTCACCCGCTCTCTGTCCAACCCCCCAGTTATGTTGGCCAATCAGAGCCGAGAGGGGGGCGGAACTTCCCTGGCAGGAAGTGGAAGTAGTGTGCTGCCTGTCCCACAGCAGCAGCATGTCAAAATGTCTGACGATATTACCCTGGGTGGATCGCGGAAACCTGTTTGTGATTTTGAAGTTCGAAATCGAACACTCATTCCGATTCTGAATCGTGACAACCCCAGTCTGAAGGTCGTTGGTTAGTCAGTCTGCAAGCCGTTAGTAAGTTAGTCTGGAAGTTGATAGTTAGTTTGTTAGTTACTTAGTCTGCAATTTGGTAGTTAGTTAGTTAGTGAGTTTGTTAGTTGGTTGGTTACAAGCTAGCTAGTAAGTACTCATCTATTGAATGTGAGCGCGTTCCAACTGAAGCATGAACATCAGCCGGTGCGGCTCCAGCCTGGTTCCTCCACTGTTCATCCAGTGACGTGTTGTTGTGGTCACTGTTTTTAAACCTAGGAAAAGGGATTCTCCTCCAGGACATGCAGCACCTGCCTGTAACAGCTGTTTACCCTAATATGTTGACAGACATACTCGAGAACACACACACACACACACACACACACACACACACACACACACACACACACACACACACACACACACACACACACACACTCCCACAGGCCCACTGTGCCAGGTGGACACACACGGGCACACGCAGCCCACATGCACGGTGTTTGCCAAAGCTGTGGATGAGAGCCAAGACATTTTGTTTGTTTACACCTTGTAGCAGACACATGGCCTTTGCTGACCCCCCCCCCCCCCCCCCACCCCCCCCAGTCTCTTAGGGGCTTTCTGGATGGTAGCTCAAGCGGTAGAGCTGGTGGTCTAGTGATCTAAAGGTTGCTGGTTCGATTCCTGGCTGCTAGCATGCTGTAGTGTCCTTGAGCAAGACACTTAACCCCTAATTGCTCCTGATGGCTGCGTCCGTCGGTGTTTGAACAATTGTAAGTCGCTTTGGATAAAAGCGTCTGCTAAATGAAATGTAATGTAATGTAATGTAATTTCTCACCCCCGGAGCTTTTACCACTGATGTTTAGAGCCTGAAACGCATAGAAAGCACACATGCACACTGAAGGATACACGCAAAGTTACGCTGTCAAACTTGCACACAAATACAGGCAAAGCCAAAAAGACAAAACAAACAAACAAACATACACTCTAAATACAAATAGATGCACAAATTCATCAAACAAATACATACGCTGAGATGCCGTGCAGAAGTCTTGAGGCTCATCAGAGAGAGAGGGGGGGGGTAGCCCTTGCAGCTCTACGGTTCCAGAATAGTAAACCTGCCTTTTTTGGGACACTTCTAATGCTCATGAGTCTGGTTTATTGAAAGTGATAAATGTAATGCACGCATGATATTTCTTTAGGCACGAATATCCAGATTTCTCCTCTGAAACCGTGTTAGCAAACTCTCCTGTGTGTTTCCACATAGAAAAGAAAATTGCCGTTTCCTACCATAGGGGAAATATTACTTTTTATAACTCCCTCACTCGGCCAGCTTTCACACTGAACAGCGATTCAGTAACTGGTTCAGACATCCTTTCCCCTGTTCTGGTGTTTATTTTCTGGGTTTCCCCTCCAGGGTACACCCTGATGCACCCCTCCCTGACACGGCCATACCTGATGACTGAGCCGCCGCTGCACACGGACATCATCCACTACGAGAACATCCCGGGGTTCCCTGTCGTCAGACAGAGCATCCTCAGGTGAGTGTGGAGAATGATTATTAAAGGGTCAGACAAAATGGTGTGGTTCTGAAGACTGAACTTATCAGCAGATACAGAGTACCAATCCAATCCCTTTATGGAAGAGGATGAACTTATACCATCAGTTTGGGCTTTTAAGAGCATAATGATTGACATATGGTCCCTTTTTTATGTCATAGAGGAATCTTGATTCATGATCCTGTGTCAAGAAGCAGAAATCTTGAGATATGCTCTCTCGGTGCTGGCTTCTTGTACTGGCAATATTTTGTTTCACAGATACCTTATACACCCTATTTTAGCCTTGATATCAGCCTGTCCCCTAAATGAACTATCGCCACTATAAATACTACTAAGTATTTAGGTTGGTTGTGGGCATTTTGTTAAAGAGTTAGAATCCACAATCATATGTTTCTGTTGAAATTTCAAGGGGATATTGGGCCAAATTTGGGCCAATGTTAGCAATTATGCATCAGGTAAAAGGTGCGTTTCCAACAGTTGAGTTCAGGTAAATTTACTTTCTAGCTGAATTTTGAGTGCTCCAGTGCTCAGTGTCAAGACATAGCTCTTCTGCATTATATAGATATGTAATATTACACTATTATAAACTTGTACTATAACAGAGGTGTAAAATGAACAAAAAAAGGACCATCATCCAAAATGTCATGATGATGACGGTTCTTCTCTTGGAAATAGATTATTGCGTTGTGAATATTTTAGTTTACAGATAACCTGTTTTAGCCTAAATACCAGTCTCGGTCCATCCCTAAAGCGAACTTTCAGGAACTCCTACGTTTCTTTAACACAGCCTGGTTCCCTCTCCGCAGCCTCCCTCTGGGCAGCCAGGTCATCGCCGTGCCGGTCAACTCCTCGCTGTCCTGGCACACCAACCGGCTCCGGGACCCCAGCAAGGACGCCTACAACGTCAGCTATGCCTGGAAGCTGGTACGTAGAGGACACTCAACTTGTTTATATAGCCAATTCTCTTATTCACCTCCTTGTTCTGCCAGAAAATGAACTCTGGCTTAAGAAAAATATTGCTGTCTTTTTCTTTCAATTTTCCACTGTAAAATGATCAACAAAATGCACCAGGGCTTTGTGCTCCCCGTCTTTTCACCCTCCTCACTGTAAATCTGTCACTTTTAGTCTGTCAGTCTGAGGCCCAGCTTGGCTTCAGGCCTGCTTTTCTCTCGTATACCCCAAAAAACAAAAGAGAAGAAAAGTCTTTCTCCAGGATAGTCTTTTGCTCCCAGACCCCAGAATGTCATGTTTTAGGAACAAATTGCAGCCTGACAGTTAAAACATATTGAAACAATTTGCCTTTTTAATGCTGTTTGACATTTCTATTTTTTGCCCTCCAAGTCAATAAAGCACACTTGTTTTGGGTATTCAACATATATATATATATATATATATATATATATATATCTTTTACCTTACTTCAAGCACTTATGACATTTTGTTGTATTTAGAACAAGTTATGTGAGAGTTCAAATGCATTGCCTTCACTGTGACTTTGGCAGCTTTCTTCACTAGTTCATTTATTTTCTAGAGTTTCTCAAACCATTAGGCTGACCTCAGCGGCGTAAGAGGCAAGAGGGGCTCATTGGCTTTCCCACACGATCCTGTCTGTTTAGCTTGATTATCATCAAATTAAGTGATTTTCGGTCACTAATGTAATGTCCAAATGTCCAGATTCTCAACTTTTTTCAACATCGAGGACCCTCAATTTGATACATATAGTTTCTGGGAGCCCAATCTGAGAAGATTACTCACCTGTTTATTATACTATAGTCAGGGAGAGATAATAGGTTCAAAACAGTAATTATTGTGCATTCTCTAACAGTGCTAGCATCTTGTAAATTATATAACAGTGATGCACAACACTGAATCGTTGTAATGCAGAGCCCCTGGAACCTCTTGAAGTACCCCTGGGGGTCTCAACACCCCACATTGAGAGCCACTGCCTTAGAACATTGTTCTGTGGAATACCAACATCACTTCTCTGCTCTATGTCCCTCCCCGATCTGAAGAAAAACCAACGTGTGTCTGTCCTCCTGGTCTCCGTAGGTGCAGGACACGTCCTTCATCCTGTGCATCGTGTATGTGCAGCCGGAGATCCCCGTGAAGCAGCTTAAGAACCTCAACACGGCCCCCAGCTCCAAGCTGCTATACCACCGCCTGGACCTGCTGGGGCAGCCCAGCTCCTGCCTGCACTTCAAGCAGCTCGCCACCGTCGGTAAGAGAGGAAGGAAACGCAGCGTCTCTTTCAGCTCCATCGCATTGACTCTATCAAGACGTTGAGGGTTGAGGTGGAGGAACAAGACTATGACCCTTCAGGCTTCAGACTGTGTAGGCACACGGCCAAGTGTTAGAGTGTTAATGTGAAACTCTGATTTAATGCCATTGGTGCTGGAATCCCTCAAAGTCCTTGTATACCAGAATATTCCTGACCAATAAACAGACTTCTGCTTCTGATTTGAGCTTACCAACTTAATTTTTATTGTATTTTTCTTTTTTAAGAAAAGTAATAACATGTTGACAGACCCCCTAAACAGGGGTAAGATTGCCAGATACTCACATTATTGTAGTTTAGTAGATTTTGTCTTACATTTGTACCTTTGCACAAAGTATTTTTCATAGTATCTTAATGCATAATACTACTTCGGGCACACTGTCTAGGCCACAATAACAAGACCAATTGGACTAGTTCATGCTCAAAATCCGACAATGAATCAATCAACAATGGACATTTCGTTAATTGCCTATTGTGTTGGATTTTTTCTTTTAAATAGAAAATACCCTTTAGTCATTTTTTAGGATAGCTTTGTTTCCTCAAGCAATTAATCCGTCAATACGTCTACGGAAATGTCTTCAAATATTCATCTATTCTCTCCAAGGCCCAACATTAGCTCATCCCCATCCTCCGTTGTGTCCTTTCTCCGTCAGAGTCTCCCACCGTGATGCTGGCGGCCGGCAGCTTCTCCTCCCCCTACGAGCACCTGAGTCAGCCCGAGACCAAGCGCATGGTGGAGCACTACACCGCCTACCTGAGCGACAACACCCGGCTAATAGCCAACCCGGGCCTTAAGGTGTACACACACACACACACACACACACACACACACACCTAATGAGTCTTTGATTTGTATGCTGTAAGGGTTGCGTTATTTGTTGGGACTGGGAGGGGAGGGATGGCTTTACCAGCTTTTGTGAGAAACAATCTGAAGCTTTTTTTCCCCACCTTGTTAAAGCTCTACATCTTCGACAATGTGAACCCCCCCCCCCCCCCCCGCTTAATGGGGGAGGTGGGGGAGGTGGGGGAGGTGCGGTATTGACGTTCCACTGTGAAACCCCTACCTCACAACGCCGCTTCCCAGACCGCTCATAAAGACCCCCGCCTGTCCCTTCACGTGACCCCATCACCTCCTTTGAAACCCACTAAGCCCCCTCTGAAAGTGGAGGGTGGAGGAGGGATGGGTTTAAAAAATATATATATATATATATTTCTCTCTCAAATCCGTTTGGGTTTGTTCCCTGTTACTTTCCACAAACCCCGCCTCACTTAAAAACAGTTTTTGCCCCAGTGTTGCCACGATCGTGTCATATAAGTCGTTGACGAGACGTGATGTACAACTGCTTTAATTTCTCCGCGAGGTTTGCCGGAGCCCCACAGGATTGTCCTCGTAGATCCACAGCTGCAGCATTAGTCATCTTTTTACTTTTTTTTTTTTTTTTTTACAATTTTATTTACTTTTATGTCAGACCTCCATAGCTTGGAAATGTTTCAAATTGTTTCGCTTGTTCGCTGCAATTTCAGCCCAAACTCATGACCTCATGTTTCGAGTCTCCTTGGCCCTTTTATAACTTGATTCCTCATACTCTCTCTCTCTCTCCCCCTCCCTCCAGTCTTCCGTCAGGAACGAGGTTATGGCAACCAGTCACGTCACGGATGAATGGATGACACTAATGGAAATGAGTAGCCTCAACTGCTACATTGTGCGGCGTTACATAGCAACGCCCAACGGAGTTCTGCGGATCTACCCGGGCTCCCTGATGGACAAAGCCTTCGACCCGACTCGTAGACAATGGTGAGGTTCACTCCGGAGGGTGTGTGTGTATGAGTGTGTTTTGAGGGAGCAATGGGTTTATGGTGTGTGTGTGTGTGTGTGTGTGTGTGTGTGTGTGTGTGTGTGTGTGTGTGTGTGTGTGTGTGTGTGTGTGTGTGTGTGTGTGTGTGTGTGTGTGTGTGTGTGTGTGTGTGTGTGTGTGTGTGTGTAACCTTGATACCTGAAAATAGTTCCCAGCTCCTTCAGAGTGATGGAAGTAATTCCCAACACAGTAGTTAGATGTTGTTGACTTTTTTGAGTTTGTGAATCTCATATTGATATAGTCGTGTGACACAAGATATGTCCACATTACCAGTGATCGTATAATATTAAATTATGAAATATTTCTTGCCTCTGGTATCTCTGAAAGGACCAGAAGTCATCCCCAAAATAATGTCAAATTTACGACATCAGATTTGGTCGCCCTTATTTTGTAACACTAAATTCCTGACTTTCAAAATATTGTTTCCATTCATCACAGCCATCATCACCACATTTTTTGTGACTTTGAATACGTTCAAAGTCGCCCATATAATATTGAAAGATTGCCGCCTCTGTCTCCAGTTTATTATTTTCATCTCTCCCACTGTACTGTATGTGGACTTTTAAAGCAGCACTATGTAACTTTTGGGATTTGGTGCCCCCACAGTTTCAAAGTGCGATTGCATTTTTACACCATTGTCGTAAAATTTGGTCCGGTATCCCAAAATAATTGATCTTACCCGAGAAATTTTTACCTTATCGGTTACATTTCAATAACAGTATGTATGTTAGTCCACGGCTCTGGGGTAGCCGCGGAGAGAGAGAGAGAGGGCGTTGGAACTCGGGGAGGTACGGGGCCCGCTGCTACCGGTGTAGGCACCAGATGTACTCGGCCTGGCAGATCGACTCACATACGCAAACAAACCCCGTGGCACAATGAAAGTGAGGGCCAGTGCGCAACAGCTTAGGTGCGGGTGCTGAGCGCACCACTGGTGCGGTGGAGTGGAAATTTGACCAGCAAGTTTATAATTTTTTTTAAATTGTTATATATATATATATATATATATATATATATATATATATATATATATATATATATATATATATATATATATAATATATATATATCCAGGCCAAAGAATTATAATTACCGGAGACAAAATTCAGGGAGGTCTTCCTGCGGTTTAACACTTTAGGCTTTGTGTGATCTTGCGGTTTTGTTTGCGTAGGTACCAGCATGCTGTGGCCAACCCCGGGCTCATCACCTTCACCGGGCCGTACCTGGACGTGGGCGGGGCCGGCTACGTGGTCACCATCAGTCACACCATCCACGCCTCCAGGTAAACAGCAATGATCAGTATTGATCATTGACTTATTCATCATGTTTCCAATGGTTTGTCACAATTCACTAACTCAGATCATTTAAAGATACTGTGTTGACATTTCTACGGCATTGAAGCCAAAAGGCATCTCACAAGGGTTGATGAACACCATTTCAGAATACATCGGCATGACTGGAAGTCTGGAATTTTGTGCTATAAACATCGAGATCGTGTCTAATAGCTATAGTTTGTGAGAAGTGAACGATGCAGTATTCGGCTGGACCCCAGGTTCTGCGATAGAGATATGAAGATAAAAATGCGACATCATTTGTGTGCAAGTTTTAGCACAGCGCAAATTAACACAGGCCGCATAAAACCTGCTTCTGTATTTTCTTCCTGATGAAATCCCTCCGTCTTTTCTCCCCTCCCTCTCTCCCTCCCTCCCTCCCTCGCTCCCCAGCTCTCAGATGGCCTCTGGGTATGCGGTAGCGGTGATGGGCATCGACTTTACTCTGCGTTACTTCTACAAGGTTCTGCTCGACCTGCTGCCCATCTGCAACCAGGACAAGGGCAACAAGATCAGGTAGCAGGAGGCTCCCCGCTCTCTCCTCCTCTCCTCTCTTGTGCTGACTTCTTTCTCTTTGCTTCGCTCCTCTTTTTCTCTCATCTTCCTCTCCGTCTTTCGCCACTTTCCCTCCCCTTCTGTCTCTTTTCTTCTCCTCCTTTCGCTCTCTCGTCTCCTCCTCTCCCCTTCTCTTCTCTTCTGTTCTTTCCTCTCTCTTATCTTATTTCCTCCTTTCTTCCTTTTTTTGTTGTCTTCTCTTTCGCTTCGCTTCTCTCTTTCCTTCTTTCTGTTCTCTCCTCTCCTCTTTCTCTTCTCTTTCTTTCCTCCTCCCCTGTTCACATTTCCCTCCCTTCTCTATTCTCCCCCTCTCTTCTCTCCTCTTCTCTCTTTTTTTTTTATCTTTTTCTCTCCACTTCTCCCTCTTTCCTCCTCTCCCTCCATTGGGAAGGGAAGGGGAGAAATTGATGAGGTGACAGTGACATTGAAGGATGAGAGGAGGAGCGTACGGAGGGAAAGAAGGAAGGAGGGAAAAGGAGCTGCTTGTATTGGCCGGGGCACCGGGCCTCCTCTCGCCTCTGCACCCTGCTCTGCTTTTTCTAACAAAAACATTTTAATCTGCTCCTCTCTCTTCCTCCCTCCATTTCTCAAACTCACCCCCCCTCTCTCCCCCTCTGTCGTTCTCTCTTTGTGCCACATTCGGGGGGCTGTATTAAACAGGATTATCTCAGAGGGAGAGTCGGGGAGAAAGGAGCTGTATTTGGCAGAGCACTAGGTCTGTGTAAAGAATAGTATGGTATTTGGCACAGGGTTTGAGGGTGAGAAGCAGAGCAGAACTGGGCAGGATTTGGCAGCTTGTGTGTGTGTGTGTGTGTGGGTGTGTGTGGGTGTGGGGAAGTCGTGTGGAGCAGTGTTTGGGCTGGGACGGGAGAGCGGTTGTAAAGGTGTATACGTGGACAATTGGTCAAATTTGACACCTTCAGCTAAACAAAGGGTTAAAAGGGCTAAAGATCACAAGGAGTCCGACCTTGCATTCTTGTAATGTGTTGATCAGGTTGTGTAGTGGACAGAGTTTTTTTTAAAGCAAGCCCCTTCCTCATTGTTCGCAATTCATGATTTCTCAATGTGGAGTCTAATATTTGTGTGTGTGTGTGTGTGTGTGTGTGTGTGTGTGTGTGTGTGTGCGTGCGTGTGCGTGTAGGTGCTTCATCATGGAGGACAGAGGATACCTTGTGGCCCATCCCACACTCATTGACCCCAAAGGTCACGCTCCTGCAGAGCAGCAACACATCACACACAAGGTACACAAGCATGCATTCAAACACAAAGCAAAAACACCACAAATAACACGATAACACTTGAAATTTTTTGAACATGTATGTTCAGAGCTATTTGAATTGGTTTCTTTCATTCTATAACACCAGCGCCATTTCAGTTGATGCTGTTCAAATGTGTATTCATTCCTGCAGTGCCCCCTGCAGGTCAGTCCATGTAAATGGTCATTAGTGACAAGGCACATCACACCGTTCGGGTTCCAATTTGACAGCAGTTGAACACATGAACAGTATCAATTTCAGTGGGAGCTCACAGTTGAGTGAAATAAACCACATTTACACCCAAAGTTAAAGGAAACTGTCATTTACTTCCCTGCGACCCGTTAACTGAGAGCAGCGTGGTCCTCATCAACGTACGCCGCAACGCTAAACTTAAACAAATGAATTAAGCTCCTTCTCTCTCTACCACTCTTGCTCCTCTCCTCTTCGTGCCGGCAGGAGCCGCTGGTGGCCAACGACATCCTGAACCATCCCAACTTCGTCAAGAAGAACCTGTGCAACAGCTTCAGCGACCGCACGGTGCAGCGCTTCTACAAGTTCAATACCAGCATCGTGGTGAGTTTTACACACACACACACACACACACACACACACACACACACACACACACACACACACACACACGCACGCACACACTTGAGCCCCATACAATTCATACCCAAATAAAGTCCAATACAATACTTGAAGTACTTGAAGACCCAGCTCTTCAGAGAGTACCTCCTCTCCTAACTTACAATTACTTAGCACTACCTGGCAGTATTTATTGTTACACTAATGTCTCTGACGCAATGTAGCTTGTATGTTATTCTCCCTTGTGAGTCGCTTTGGATAAAAGAGTCTGCTAAATGACTAAATGTAAATGTTATTAATATGTTGTGTATGATTTTGAAAAAAAATATGTTATTAGCTGAAATATTTTAACAATAATTATAGATTCATGAGATTGTAGTGTGATACATGGATGACTGGATATGTGGATGCAAAATAAAACAGTTGAGCCAAGATGATCACCCTCAGCCCTTTTCCCTGCTGGACTTTTGGTGCCACCCTGCGGGTATTATTGGTATTACAACCAGAACACATTAGTATTGTGAGTATTTTCTGTTGCATGTGACAACTCTCTCTCTCTCCCCCCAAACACACACAAAGGGTGACTTAACTAACCTGGTCCATGGCAGCCACTGTTCCAAATACCGTCTGACTCGTATTCCTGGCACCAACGCCTTCGCTGGCATCGTCAACGAGACGTGCGACTCCTTGGCCTTCTGCGCCTGCAGCACAGTGGACCGACTCTGCCTCAACTGCCACAGGTCTCTCTTACACACACACACACACACACACACACACCCACACACACACACACACACAAAGAGATCCACACAGACGATAAGTTTTACCTAGAAACTAATGACAATTATGTGTCCAGTGAATAGATCGATACTCTGTTCATCCCCGGGAGGAAATTTCAGCTCACATCAAAACTAATAGGCAGTGAAATGAATACTAAAATAATATAATGAAATAACAAAAAATTGAAGAAAAATATGAAAATGAGGAATAAAAGTTGCAGTATATGGAGAAAAGGTGAAATATACAATAAAGACTCAGTTAACTGTACATAATAAAAATACAGAAATATGACAGGATGATGGAAAATAGACCTGAAATTGTCATACTAGTACAAACCTTTTAGAAATGACAAATTACTGTTGTAAAGAAATGTTTGTTTAAGTTGAATAAATATACTTTGCATACCTTTAAGTTCAATAAACGCAAAAACTGCAAAATCATCCCAAATTATTAATCAAAATAAATAAATGACATGCACAAGATAAGATTCATTGTTATTATTATTATTATCACTTCATAACCAACATTGTATGTGCGCTATCTGACACTGAATATTTCTGTGTTGTTTTTGTCCTTCAGGATGGAGCAGAATGAATGCGAGTGTCCGTGTGAGTGCCCCCTGGAGGTCAACGAGTGTACGGGCAACCTCACCTATGCCGAGAACAGGTCGGTGTCTGTCGATTACGGGACACACACACACACACACACACACACACACACACACACACACACACACACACGTAGAGCCCTGGGCAGTGTTGTGCTGTGCTCCTTTCCCAGCAGTCTGCTGTTGTTCCAATGTGAGAAAAGAGGAAATAAAAACATTTAGGTGTGATCCATCGAACACAAGTCAGTCTCTTTCTTTGTCTATTCTGTCTATTCACTCTATTCATTCTCTTTTTTTACATTGTCTTTGTACGTATAATCTTTGTTTATACTCTCCCTCTCTCTCTCTCTCTCTCTCTCCGTCTCTCTGCCTGTTCATATGTCTTTCTCTTTGTCTTTCCATTTGCGTTTCTGTCCTTTGTCGACAGCGTGACAGTCATTCAGATGCCACTTTCTTTTATTACGGGAAACCCGCGCAATTATCTGTTTTCTTTTTTTTTTTTTTAAATCTGTCAGGCTTTCATCTGTATGTTTGTCAAGGGTCGCATTGTTGGTTCCCTTTGAGTTTAGATAAAGCCCACACACGGATGAATGATGTTTTTTATTTTTAAGTGCGTTTAAGGCTCACTATTTGGGGTGGTTGTGATGATGGAGATATTCTGATCGTGTGTATGTGTGTGTGTGTGCGCGTGTCTGCATGCGCACGCCTACCTGCTTCTGGTCACAGGAACCCCAGCTGCGAGGTGCACCAGGAGCCCCTGAGCATGAATGTGATCGATCCTGGACTCCACGAAACCCTCCCCCAGTGCATCAACACTCGCTGCAGCCAGAGATACACCAGCAGGTAACACACACACAGCCACACACAGCAACACACACGCACACATCACACATTATGTTCAAACGGCCAACACTCCAACCACGCAGCGTACGAAGGCTCATGGACATTCTCAGCTTTGGGGTCACTTGATATGCACACGGGTTCGCAGGAAGCTTCACAGGTTTTCTAAGAGTCCCGGCCTAAAGACATAAACATGGTAGCATTGAGTTATGATGCGCAAGAAGTGGATTGTAACTCGTCTGTACATGGTGAAATCTGCCCCAAACTTCACAGGTTTGCTAAGAGTCCAGGCCTCAAGACCTTTATGTGCCAATATTGAGTCATGGTCATAGTGGTGTCTGCTGGCAATAGAAACAACACGTTTTATACTTTTGATGTATAAAAGTGCACGGCTGTGTCAAACGGTATCCCGCCAGCACCCCCGACGTGCACGAAGTGAGGGCTTGCTCATAGCTGTTTGCAGCTCTCGTTATTTCGTTCGTATTCTATTCTAATCCATTTGGAGCTCCCGCTATGCTCTACTATATCATAAAAGTTTCCGATGCGATACTCAAATTCACATGAAACGACAACACTTGATTCTTATTCAGCCTCAATCTGTTGCTTATGGGCTTCAATCTCAATTTGAATGTGTACAATTTTCTGGTACTGGCTCCAAAATAATTTGTCCTAATTTGCCTAAAAAGGGTTGGCACGTTTCCTTCTTTACCCGAAAACTTGAAAACTCCACTATGGCAGGCGTGAAAGTACTCCCTCAAAATACCTTCAAGGGCAAAAAGAAGACGCCTAAAGTGTGGTCTCAAAATAAAGGATTCCTCTTTCATGGTGTCCCGGCGGGCAAAAGGTGCCCAGTGGGCGACATAACTTGGAAATAAAAAAAAAAGATAAACAGTCTAATAGAAATGAAAATTTTGAATGAGAATATACAGGAATATCAGTAGAAACACCAAACAGTCAAAGGCGTATTGCAGGAGAGTTCCAGTTCCATGGAAGGCAGCAAGGTGTTCTCTCGTTGGTTTGGTGGGTGGGGTTTCTGACCCGCTAACCTGCGTCCTGCTGCAGTGACTGTTTCGGGGTGCTGGACTGCGAGTGGTGCATGGTGGACAGCGACGGGAAGACCCACCTGGACAAGCCCTACTGCGCCCTGCAGAAGGAGTGCTTCGGGGGCATCGTTGGCGCCAAAAGCCCCTACGTGGACGGCGTGGGGGTCGTAGGTGAGTGGAAACACCAGACGTAATGTATGCCTCTGTCATCTGACCTCTCAGTGGAAATACTTTGGCATCCTAAAAGTCCAACTTAAGTTAATCCGAGGAAATTGTCACTTTTCTGTTGGATCACAGAGACTTCTTCTGATTGTCTCATTTGTTTGTGTTGTTTATTTTGGTCTCTTCTTCTCTGTATATGAGCAGAGCGGGCAGCCTGCCCTGGAGATTAATCGCCCAGTTTCATGGCAGCTCGCCCTAATGAGATATGGAGAAAGGGGTGCAGCGCCAAAGAGATGTCCAAAGATTTCTGTGCGATTTGGAATTGTTTGCCGTTCCGGCTGTTGAATAGTCGCCACGCTTCCTCTGTAGCCGTTTTTTTACTAACCAGTCCTCTTTTTCTCTCTCTCTATCCCTCTCTCTCTCTCGCCCCCCCCCCCCCCCCCCCCCCCCAGACGAGGAGGTGGCATCTCTGAACATGATTAAAAGTGCCCCGGTGGGACCCGTGGCCGGAGGAATCATGGGATGCATCATGGTGCTGGTGCTGGCCGTCTATGCCTACAGGCACCAGATCCACCGGCGCTCGCACCAGCACATGTCACCGCTGGCTGCGCAGGGTAGGCACAACGCAGGATGGAGGAACGGAGTCAGAAATAACGTGCACGGGACCGCGGGCGATCAAAAGACTTGATCCTCCATACACATGAGACTATAGTCTCGGAAAGGCTATGGTGTTCTGGTAGAAACATCTCTGCGTAAATCAGCGGTGAAATGTTTGTTTGTCAAAAAACCTGCATGTTATTAAATAACTACACGTGCAGGAAAAACATATTGGGGCGGTTTCGCAGATGGGGTTTAATCTAAATCAGGACTAAGATAATCCTACTTCTCAGTTGCCTTTCTGAGACGTTGCTTGATTTTAGATAAATTAGTCCGAGACTAGGAAGTCATAGACGAAGGTGATGAAGAACCAGTCAGTTCCTTCTGTCTGGTCTTGGTGCTGGTCTTCCATGTTCATCGTCCACGTTCTCTATTGTCAAGGTCGACCTGGAGGCCACACCCATTAACCCAAACATAAACCTGCCTCTTGCCAGGTTTAATTTCAGTCTTCACTCAGACCTAGATTATCTCTAATCTTCCTTTTGGAAATAAGACAATTTTAAACCATTTCTGAGAAGGTCATGACTGGGGCCATTTTAGTTGGTCCAGATTAAAAGTGAGATTTAGTCCCACATTAGGCCTAATCTGTCCACGAAACCGCCACTTAGTGAATGAAATGATATAAACAAGGGGGCCCGTGTGCCTGGAGATGTCAATGGAACAATTTTCCAAAAATGGTTCAAAAAAGCAAACAAAAAAACCTTAGTCAAACACACAAGTGAAATTCACGGAATTCTAATAATAATCATAGCTATCTAAAGTAAATCTGGAATTTGAGGCCGGTGTAGTCCAGCCTAACGTGATCCGAACATAAAAAGGGACTTTTTTTTTTTTTTTTTTTGTTTGTTTTTAAACGGCCAGATATTCCTCAAGCACTTAACTTCCAGTTGTGGCTCTGCGGCCTCGTATCGCTGCGCTAACCGCGGTGCAGTTGACCTTGGCATGCGCGCACAGCGGCTTTCCTCTTGACGGATGAGGCAGTGTAGCCGCCTTATGAAGAGCTAAATGGAATCCAGCGTTAGAGCTGTTCCCCACAGAGAAACCCGCTCCACTCCAAAAGCATTATTTAACACCGCAGGGAGGTCTAGCTGATGGAAATCCCACTGCATTCACGTAAATTATTCCGAATTATTATTGTTAGTATAATTATTATTAGATATATTTTTATCCTGCCCTATTCATACTTTGAAGCATCCGTCTAATTTCCTCTTCCCATCCTCTTCTTGTTCTACTGTTGTTCCTCCAGAAATGTCGGTGAGGATGTCCAACCTGGACAACGAGAGGGACGAGCGGGACGAGGACAGCCACGAGGACCGCGGAATCAGTGAGTGCCGTCGGAACCTAAACCCTTCCATTTAGCGGGTTTTCGCTGACTTCACGTGACTGGGGCTCGGGGCCAGATTGGTTCTGCGATCAGACTCATTTATTCTCAACGCGTTTAAAGAAAATTCAACATCTTTTGATAGACCTTGTTGGACATGGAGTCAGTAAAGGGGATGGTAGTTGACTCTTGGGCTGTGCTTCATGACAAATACCATCTTACCATGTCTCTATTCTGTGCCCCCCCCCCGCAGTCAGTAACACTCGGTTCATTGCGGCGGTGATCGAGAGACATACCCACAGCCCCGAGCGGCGGCGGAGGTACTGGGGACGCTCAGGGACGGAGAGCGACCACGGTAAGGAGGTTTTTCTTTCACGAGCTTCAAACTTTACGACGACAGCTGTAAATGTATCCAGTCGGACGGATCAAAGTGATGAAAATGAGCCAAAGTAAAATGGACGGATGTCTTTCCAATGCACCGTCACCTCATTTGTAGTGTTTTATTATTCAGACAGCCTGGTTCTCACATGCTTCATTGTTCTGCTTCACAGCCTTGTTGAATTGCATTGAATAAGGCCCAATTGTGGCTTTTTTATTTCCCCTCAGCACATCACATGCAAGATTTTTTTTTTAATATATATTTTTTTATTCCATTTTTCATGCTTCCTCATGGAGCTGTGAACTGCCCACGTTGTTACAATCGAAATGGAATCCATGGAAATGAGCATCTCCGTTGCTTGTTTCATAACCAATGATGACAAGGGGTGGAGGACAAAAAAAAAAAAAAACTTTGGGAAAGAGAGAGGTGTGAAAAGAGGGTTTGCTATTCGAATTGTAAAAAGAAAAACATGTTTGAATCTGAAATATGCAGTGTTTCAGCAGACATTTATTATTTTTTATAAAAATGCTCCGCCATACGTCCACATACATCCTCTTTGTGCGCGCAAGTGAATGAGCTTTGTCTGTGTGCCGCTCCTTGTGCTCTGCTGCTCCGTCCGTCACTCTCCGGCGTCTGTCTCGGCACCCCCACCCTCAGCATGTGAGGGGGAGTACTGGATTTCCGTCAACACCGCGGTCAAAGCAGGCACGAATGGCCACTTTCTTTGCGAGGATTATCAGTTGCCCGCCAAACGGCGATTACAGATAAATTGACCTGTCTTATCTGCAAAGATATGCGGCCGATTAACATCTTGCAAGGGGCTGGATTTAAAGATTTTATCCGCCGGTTTGAGCCGAGGGACACGGTCCCAAGCCGCTCGACCATCACCGACAGAGTTGGAATGTCCTCTCGTGCAGAGGTTCCCAACAACTGGGCGTTTGCTGGTGGCCTGTGAGAATGCAGGCGGGCCTGGTCACAGCCCTGGTCAGAGCCCACCTTCCCAGTTCTGCACAGCTATTACATCAGAATGCGGAGGGGGTAGGGAGGGTAGAGATGGCCAAAAAAAAAAAAAAGTGTTTTCACACGCATTTACCAAGCGTGTGAAGAAAGAGAGGAAAAGGGGGGATGTGGCAGAATATGAAAGAACAGTCAAACCCGCCTTCCTGTGGTGTACAATTTGCACCAAGCAGTCGCGGAGAAGGAGCAAAACAAAGTACAATATGGAGAATAAGAGAGGGAGTAGTACTCATGTGTTGCATAACTCATAATGAGAGAGAGAGAGGGTTGAGAGCATCTCCTCCGGACGAGGTGATGGAAGAGTGAAGATGGAAAAGCCAGAGCAGAGAGGAAGATTATGGAGCTAATGGAGGGAGGGGGTGTCGGCGGGTCAGGGATTACAGCAAAGTTGCGGCTGCTCTCCTCGCTCGCCCGACAAGTCATCCTCCCACCCAACGTCCAGGGGCCCTGCACAGACACACACATACTCAGCCACATCGCTGTGTTGGAGCGTTTAACGCACACGCACTCAGCTCTGGGTGCGTGGCGGTTCCCGTCGCGTTTGCGGTAAGAGGACGCTGCGCTGACTCTCCAGCCATTTGAGAAATTGGGATTGAATTGGAGGCTCATGGGGCAACAAACTAAATTTTGTATAAAAAACGAACTAAACCGTTGTTGTCACAAGTCTGCTGTCGGTTTCCGGGGAGAGACCAGGAGGCAGGTGCAACAAAAGACAGGCACAGAAAGCAGAAGCAACAGAAGCCAAAACAACGTATAAGCCACAAACGTTTGGTGCAGTCCGGAGTGGGAGTCCAGCCTCGCTGTCAGGGGAGAGGTGAAGTTGCTGCTGCTTTTGAAGACTCTCCTAATGACTTGAATCTCCTGCAGCTGCGTCCCCTCCCTGTTGCCAGTGCTGGCTCTCGCCACCTCCAGATGGCGCCAACACCCCTCCCGACTACCGCGGCGATTTATATGCAGGTCGGCACGCTGAGTCGGGTGAAAAAGCTGTGTTTCGGTCACATCGTATCAAAACCTTCAACTACAGTCGGTTGAAAATTAATATTGTTCTTGTGTTGTGTCAGTAAATCAGTCAAAACAAGCCTGTGACCAGAGCTGTCACAACTATGACCTAATCGCCCGATGCCAATTATTTGAGCTAGTCGCAAATAAATCGCTATATTCGATAATTATGTTTTCATCCAAATGTCAAGCGATTTGTCAGCCAATGTGAATTTGGAGTGTTTCCATCAGTTGATATGAGGAGAATTAAGCGCCAATATATGACACTTCTTCATGTGTTGGATGCGTGTCATTACGCTGTTAAAGGCTTATACTTTGACTGAGACAATGAAATAGTTAATTGCAATTATTCAGTTGACTTTACAGCCCTGAGTGTGCCACCAACTCAAGAGGAAGAATCACATTGCATCTGCTTTAGGTTTTCATAAGAAATAGTCCTGCCGCCATTTGCAAACCATGAGCTCCGGGATTGGTCCTTACCCTCCGTCCTGTTCCTAGCTCCGCCGGGGATCCGCTCGCCAAGCCGGCGTCCCCTAGTCCCGGCGAGTCTCCACACAATTACACCGGAGTTTCAGGCGTAGACTTTCTCTCCGATTCGCTCTAAACCACAGTTTGGGAGCAGCGGAAAGAATTCATTATTTCTGCCTCTCGCAGCTCTGGTCGTTGTCACGACGATAGGACGGCGGCGGGGTCGAGGGGCTCTGTCTGACTCATTGGCGCTTGTGGGAGAGACTTTGGCTCCCGGGGGGAAAACAGGATAAACTGCGCCCGAGCTGTCACCTTGAAGCAACCTCGCCGGCTTTTCTTTCAAGTCTCCTCCTCGGTCCTCCGTCCGCCATCTCCCACACATCTGCCTGAGACCCTACTCCTCTCTCTCCGTCTTGCTTTTTCCATGGACTTTGCCTCTCAAGTGCAGCTTGTCTTCGCTCGGTTGCAAAGCTCAGTTAGTCCTCCTGAAAAAACCCCAGAAGAAAGACTCAGTCTGACTCACGGCTGAATCACAGTACATTACGAAACGCTCAACCTTCAAGGTACAACTCGATGCGTTTTAAGACAGGAGTGTACCCCTGTATGTTGCGGGAGAAAGTGCTCAAAGTTACATCGCAGTTAGTATATTGAGGGATGTATAATCTTTAAGAAATGTTATTGGACGACAATATCCTTGAAGATAAATGACAGCCCTGACGCTGTGAAAACGGGTCAAATTGACAGTGTCACGCCTGCGGTTAGATCATAACAGATTAGAAGGAATCCAGTTCTTTCCACTTCATTTATTTCAGTAGTTCTATGTCAGAGCTCGCTGTTGGCCAACCTTTGAGTGATATGGATGTTGCTTATCCTTTGTTGTTCTTCCCTTGTTGTTCTTTATTCCGAGACAAAATGTCAATGTGACAGGAAAATAACAGGCACGGCCTGATTAATATTTACAGAGTGAGTTTCAAACGCTTCCAGGGTTGTGACTCCTCCAGTGTGGAGCGATCCTGCTTGGAGATGGAAAGAGAAAGAGATGGACAAACGCTCACAGCGTTCACATCCTTTCACGGGAGGACTCTCTTTCTCGCTCCTGCCCACCTCTCCCTCCTTCATTCACACATCATTTGGTTCAGTACCTCTCGAGGTTTAATCTTCAGAAACTTTAGAGATGTTCCCTGAACATAATTAATGAGGTACTTAAGCCTTGAAAGGTTATTTGCCGAGCAGTAATAAAAGATGGCCCTGCGTCGTGCTGTTATCCCATCGGAAGCTTAAAGGGGCAATAGACAAGTTTTCAACTCATTGTATTGTACTGTACAGTGATACCGAGGCTTATAAGGGAACCAGTCTAAACAAAGATGGTGTCATTATTCTGTAGCCAGTACGCTTTGCAATCAACTTCATAAGTAAAAGGGAAAAAAAAGGTTGTCTATTGCTCTTTTAAAAAGAGAGGGACTACAGTAAAAGCCGGCCAGGCGGAGGTAACTCATGAAAATGTCTGCCTTTCCAGTTGGATTCACATATGTATATCTATGTCAACAATGTCCTTTTATGCGGTTTTGATCAGCCTGGAAGCAACCTCTCTCCATACGCGAGGAACGAAAAAACAAAAGGGAACCCAGACACAAATTTACAGAACCGCAAGAGACCAGGGACACTGACTGATGCGGCTATATAGTTATCCCTAGGATGAAACTGGACTGGCCTTGTACCCGTTATGACATAATGGTACAACTTTTAAATCGGCAACATTGTTCAATTTACTGAAACCAACACTATTCCTCTGACTTGTTTTTCAGCTCTCTGGTTTATCTAGTTATCCATCTATTTTTCTGCTACTTCCTCCCAACATCTTCTATTTCTAGTCACTGCCTGGATGGCTTTTAACATAGCATTGATTTCTGTAAAAATCCATGTGTGTGGCTCACGTCGCGTGCCGCATGAAATAATCACCGAATATCCAAACTACAGCCCACGTCGAAGACTCCAGAAATCTGAGATTAACTGGGGGGGGGGGGGAACAATCATCTCGATTTTTATATTCAAGTAAGTTCATCCTGGTTGATTAATGAATAAAAGATGAGAACCCCCATCCTGTAAAAAGGAAATTAAAAAAAAAAATGCAAAAAGATGAGCTAATGTGCCCCCCCCCGCGGTTTTCAATGTATAGATTCAACGTCTCGTTCATAACAACTGGTATTGACGCTACATGGCCCAAAACAAATTCACAACCCTTCTAAGTAGTGCGTTCTTCCCCCTCAGCAACACCCTTTGCTGCGTCTTTTAGTCAGCTATAGACACGGCAGCACATCATCGGCGGAGTGTGAGATCACAGAACCAGGTCAGGGCTGCCACAGTGATTAGAAATATGTAAATGTGCATTGTAATCATAATAAGCATCGATAAGCATCCGTGTTTTTGAAAGCCTTGGTTGCGTTCCCCTTTTTGATTTTCAGGGTTTCAGAACCCTTTTTTTATTTATTTATATATATATTTTTTTCTCCATAGCAGCCGCAGCCATAGAATTGTGTTTATTACCATAGCAACTCCCTAAATGTCTTGAAACTTGTCAGATGTAAACTGCGTCACCTCCCGTGTGGCAGTAGTATCTCTGGCCTGTGAACTGTCCAGTACTCCGAAACTCATCATGTTATACTGGCCCTTTCGTCGGGGCTTTGGAGGCCAATTCCAACGCCGACGGCAATTAAAGGTTCACGTACGCCACAAATAATTTGCATCGTGTTGCTTTTTTTTTTTTTTTTTTTTTTTTGTCTCTGCAGGCTACAGCACCATGAGCCCGCAGGAGGACAGCGAGAACCCGCCGTGCAACAACGACCCGCTGTCGGCCGGCGTCGACGTGGGCAACCACGACGACGACATGGACCTGGACACGCCGCCGCAGACGGCCGCGCTGCTCAGCCACAAGTTCCCGCCGTACCGCCACACGCACGCACACCACCACTCGCTGCACACGCACACGCACCACCTGCAG